>NC_080698.1:322725-637951 GCF_030445035.2 Dasypus novemcinctus | reverse complement strand
GAGTAGAATTGACATCTTAATGATATTTAGTCTTCCAATCCATGAGCATGGAATGTTCTTCCAGTTATTCAGTGCTTTTTTGATTTGTTTTAGCACTGAGTTACAGTTTTCTGAATACAAGTTGGTTAATACATCATTAGTTAAGTTTATTCCTGACTATTTGAGTTTTATCTGTCCTATTTTATTTTCACCACGCTTTTTTGACACTTTTGGTTACTTTTATTGATATAATCTTCATTTATAGACTCTCTTCCAGGCCCCTCTCTCCTGTCTTTTCTTTTCAGGCTCTACCACACCTTTTAGTATTTCCTAAAAATCTAGTCTCTTGCTTAGAAATTCTCTCGGTTTCTGTTTATCTGTGAATACTCTAATTTCATCCTCATTTTTGAAAGACAGTCTTACTGGATATAAGATTCTTGGCTGGAAATTTTTCTCTTGTAGTATCTTAAATATATCAGACCACTGTCTTCTTGCCTCTATGGTTTCTGGTGAGAAATCAGCACTTAATCTTATTGGATATCCCTTATATGTTATGCATTGCTTTTCTCTTGCTGCTCTCAGAGTTCTCTCTTTGTCTTTGGCCTTTGACATTCTGATAAGTTTGTATCTTGGAGTTGGTCTATTTGGATTATTTTTTCAGATAGGAGTACGTTGTGCTTCTTGGACAGGGCTATCTATGTCCTTCAATAAGGTTGGGGAAATTTCTAACATAATTTCTTTAAATATTCCTTCTGCCCCTTTTCCCTTCTCTTCTCCTTCTAGGACACCCATGACACATATGTTTGCATGCCTTTTGCTGTCATTTAGTTCCCTGAGACCTTGTTCAATTTTTTCCATTCTTTTCTTCATCTATTCTTTTGTATGTTCACTTTCAGAGGCCATTTTTTCAAGCTCACCAATCCTTTCTTCTGCCTCCTCAAATCTGCTATTATATGATTCTAATGATTTTTAAATTTCATTGATTACTCCTTTCATTCCCATAAGATATGCTATTTTTCAAATTCTTTGTGCTCATCCAATATCGTCTTAATATCCTTAATCTCTTTAGCCATCTCATGAATTTATTAAGGAGATTTGAACATCTATAATTAGTTGTCTCAACTCCTTAATGTCATCTGGAGGCTTATCTTGTTCCTTTAACTGGGCCATAGCTTCCTGTTTCTTGGTGTGGATTGTAATTTTTTGTTGGTGTCTTCACATCTGACTTACTAGAGTATTTATTCTGGGAGCAGTTTTTCTCTTTAGTTTAGGGCTTCCTATCGATTCTCCCTTGCCGATTGTACAGTAGGAGCCAAGGTTGTAATTTGTGCTATAAACTGAGGAGGCTCAAGCTGCCCTCACTGCACCAGGGACCAATGAAGCTTCTTCCAACTTTATCCTTTGCCAGGGGTAGGGACAGAGTCACAGCTGTGTGGAATAATCCACGTGCATGCCTAGACTGTAGTTGCCCAGAGAGACTGATAAAACTTCACATCTCTTTCTCTCCTGCCTGGGGCGGGGATGGAGCTACAGGTGTGGGCAGCAATCTATGCAGTGCAGGCCCAAGATGACCGCAGTTGCCCTGGTAGACTTCTGATTTTCAATCTATGTCAGCCAAGTTACCTGCAGTTACCTACATACACTGGTGCAGGGCTCCTCAGCCTCCTCCCTGCCAGAGGCGGGCTGAAGCCTAGGCAGGCTGCAGGTTAATCTGCGTGAAAGAAACTGGTTATGCTGACATGGAGAGTTTCAGTCAGCCCGGCTGCCCCTCAGGCTGGGGTGGAGTCAAAATGGTGACTACTGGCTTCTTTCTGACTTAGGTTGGTTCACACCGCCTATTCCCAGGGTTATCTCTTAGCCAGGCAAGCCTCCTATTCAGTAGCCAAAATTGGCAGCCAACTGTCTTCTCCTTCTCTGTTTCTGGGAAATGGAGCTTCCAATTCCTGTCACAGAGCAGCTCCTGGGGCAGCTTGTGCCGCCAGAGTAGGATGATCACTGCCCTTCGCGGCTTGGCTGGTAATTTCCTGGAGAGGCTGGCGCAGGTCCCCGCAGCTTCCTCCCTCCTGGAGGTGGGGCTGGGTCTTAGGCTAGACCTGAAATATGATCTGGATGGGAAGAATCCAGTCCCCACCAGCCCTGGGATTTTCGGTCCGCCCTGCTTCCCCTCGTGCCTGGCGCGGAGTTAAGATGGCGGCTCCCAGCCTCTGTCTGACTTGGACAGGCTCAAGCTTAAGCTGTTCTCAGGATTATACTGTAGCCTACTGAGTTTCCTCATCAGTAGCTGAAATTGGTGCCTTACTCCCCCATTTTGGGGAAGTGGAGCTTTTGATTCCACCTGCAGAACAGCTCCCGAGGTGGCTTGTGCCTCCAGTGGAGACTGGGCGCTGGCCTCCGGGGCGTGGAGCCTCTACTTACGAGTCTTCTCTGAAGATGGACAGTCTCCTTCCATTCCCTCAAAGATGTGGCAGGATGCCCGTCTGGCCTCCTGGAGCCCCCACGCAGGTGCTCCAGCAGCTCCAGAGAGCCCTGGGTGTTTGCTGACTGCCCTGGAGCAGGAGCTGAATCTGGGAGTTCCTTACTCCACTGCCATCTTGCTGGTTGTCTCCCCTTACTTAAATTTCCTTGTGTGCACTTCCTTGATTGCCAGCAGATGGTGCTGTTTGGGCAGCTCTCAGTTCAAAGCCTGGGTGGAGTGTGTTTGCTGAAACACGGACCAGATCAATGTGTCGGAGGATCCTGCCTGGAGGTTCAGACCCTCGTAATTTAAACTTTCTCAGAGGCAGTTCTCCAACCTTTGAGGGCAGCCCCCTACCTTTTCCCAGGAAGGAAGTAATTCCTCTCCCCTCTGCATCCTCAACGACTGATCCTGGTCAGTAGAGGCAGAGACTGAGAGGGTCAGATCTCTTTAGTCCATGAGGCTCCCAGGCAAACAACGGTGTGGCCCCACCCGGCCGGGAAGGGCTGCTGGGACACTGCAGACCAAATCTCTGGGTCAAAAGCTAAGTCAGCCTTAGGATGTGTCCCTCTCTCTCCCCTTTCCTGGGCAGGTGGTTCTCTGGGGCCTCCTTTGCCTGAAGCTACCAGCCTGGAGGCCTGAGAATTCAACAGTGTCTAAGTGTGGGCAAGGGTGCTGGCATTTTTGCTTTGAACTCAATTTTGCCATCGCAATTCTTCTCCTTTGACCCTCTCTCCTCTGGGCAGTGTCCAGCCTTCTCCTGGTGTCCTAAATCCTAGAAGATTTTTTCCAGCCCATTTCTGCTTGCCCTCTAGCTATTTTTCTCTGAGAGACGAGAGTCCTATGTCTTTCTAGTCTCCCATCTTCCCGGAAGTCCCTCCGTCTTTATTTCTTCCTTTCACTTCTGTCCACTGTCCAGGGTCCTTTCCCTTCAGTCTGAAGAACTCCCTTTAGCATTGCTTGTAGGACAAGTCTAGTGGTGATGAACTCCCTTAGTTTTTGTTTACTTGGGAATATTTTAATCTCTTCCTCATTTTTGAAAGAAAGTCTTCCTTGTTATAAAATTTGTGGTTGGTAATTGTTTTCTTTAAGAACTTTAAATATTTCAACCCACTCCTTTCTTGTGTCCATGGATTCTGATGAGAAATCTGCACTTTAATCTAATTGAGACTCCCTTGCACATAACATGCTGCTTTTCTATTGCAGCTTTCAGAACTCTCTCCTTATCATTTGCATTCAACAGTTTCATCAGTATGAGATGGGGCCTATTTTTATTCAAGTTTACCCTGTTCTCTGGCCTTCCTAGATCTGCATAGTCATATATTTTCTAAGTTTCAGAATTTTCCTGTCTTTATTTCTTTGAAGATGCCCTCTGCCCCTTTCTCTCTTTCTTCTTCTTCTGCACCCCGCACCCCCCTGTGTTTATATTGTTATGTTTGTTGGTGTCCCACAGGTTCCTCAGGCTCTGCTTACTCTTTAAATTCTTTCTTATTTCTACTCCTCAGAATGAATGGTTTCAATGGTCTTTTCTTTGAGTTCACTGATTCTTTCTTCTGCCAGCTCCATATTGCTCTTAAAGTCCCCAAGGAATTTTTAAAATTTCAGTTATTGTGGTCTTCAACTCTAGTAATTCTGTTTGGTACCTTTTTAAACTTTTTATCTCTTTATTGAGATTCTTGTATTGTTCATTAATAGTTTTCCCGATACCCTGTAGTTCTTTCTCTGTATTTTCCTTCATCTTCTTGAGCATATTGAAGAACTTTTTTAAAATTTTAAAGTGTTGGTCCGACATGTGCACTGTCTGGACTTCTTCACTGACATTTTCTGGATTTTTATCTTGTTCCTTTGGATGGGCCTTCATTTCCTGTTTCATTGGCTGCCTTGGACTCTTTTCTTGTACATTGTTCATTTTAATGTTTTAAAATGCTAACTTTGGGATTTTTTTCCCGTTAGATTTCTGTTTCTTAGGTTTGTAACCAGTTGTTAATATGTCAAAGATTTTCCCGAGTGCCAGCTCTCCTATCAGAAAGGTCGGCCCAAGGTGAATGCAAAGTGCGGCTCCTCCCTGTCTTCTCGGGTCCGTGTCTCGTCCCGGGCTTGGGCTTGCTGGGGGCCTGTGGTTCTCCCCACTTACAGGAGCTCGAAGCCTCCTCTGCTTCCCAGAAGACAGACTTTTCCCTCTCCAGGCTTCCACTTATGGATTTACAGCAGATAAATCTTTGCCCCAGCCGTGCACCTCATTGTTTCTTACACAGCCTTCACTGTCTCAAATGGCTTTTACCTGGAGAGGAAATTCCTGGTGAGAACACACTGGAAAGGAGTTTTCCAGCTGGAACAAGGCCAGGGACCCACAGAGAGAGTGCTGCCACCTCCAAACTGCCCCGTAGAGGGAAGGAGGGAGGGGTCGGGAGCTCCTTCCGCAGCGACTTGGGCCCTGCCCGGCCACGGCAGCCTTCCCCTATCCTCTGCACCATCCTTAAATCTCCTCTGCTTTCCTTGTCTGGGGCACACTGGAACGGTGGCTGCCTTCCAGCCATCCAAGTGGCTAATCCAAAGCCATGATCAGCAATGGGCCTGGCCCGCCCGGGATCTCCGGATGGATGTTTCTGTTCCTTTCTGGCACTGGCGAGCAGCGGGGCTGGACCCCACGGCTGCCTGCTGTGAGTGAGGGGTGGGTGCTGGAAACCACCATGTGGCAAAAGCAATTACCAGCCTCCTCCTTCCACTTTTCCCTGTGTGCTGTGCAGTGCCTCCTGGACTCTGGAGTTTTGAAACAGTTGATTCAGACAGTTCCTGCCTGTCTTTTAAACTAGTTGTTCAGGTGGAGGGACTGATTCCTAGAGCGTCTTCCTCTGTTGTCTACCCACAATCCTCTGCTAAGAGAAGTGTTGGCCATGCATTTTTCATACATGCTATTTTCAGAGCCTCATGCATGTATGTTGTGATTCCCCTGTAATCAGAGTGCTTCCTGGCTACTTCCACTTGCAGGTCCCATGAGTAGCTTCAACTCCACATCTTTTAAATAGAATTTATTTCTACAAAGTTTTTTGTTTCCCTTGTACTCTCTCTCTCCATGAGTGACACCTCCGTTGACCCAGATGATCAAACTAGAAACCCTGGCTCTTTACTGTCCCTCAAATCTCTCTTCCAATTAACCACTTGTCAAGGCTGTTTCTTAAGTAGGTCTGCTCTAGTCCATCCACTCCATTATGACATGCCAGTGGGTTGATTCATTGTAAGTTTCTGATTCTAGAATTCCCTCCTCTTTCACTCCCCGCCTCAAGTCATATCACTTCTCACAAGGCAGAGTGGTCCTAAAAAAAATCAGAGTATTACTCCTCTGCAACAACACAACAACAGTAGCAACAATAAGTATACCGAGTCCTTTAGCAGCTCCCTGTTCCCCTCCGGTGAGAGCCGTGGTCTCCCCCGAGGATTCAAGAGCCCCACGTGCTCTTCTTGCTGGTTGAAGCCTTATGTGTCCATTCCACCCAATTAAAGCGCCACTTCAGGGAAACTGAGTCGGTTGCCGGACCCTATATTTCTCCTCACCTGAGCTGCTCTCCTTACATCACTGCAATTCCCCCTTTTATCTTGTTTAAACTTCTGCTTCTCCTTCAGGGCTCAGCTTAGACCCTGAAGCCCCGGAGGCCATCCTGAGGCCCAAGACTGGTTAGATGTGCCCCCTACGCACAGACCTCTTCCTGCACTAGCATTTGTCCCTCCATAGTATAACTTTCTTTTGCCTCTCTTCCCCACTGTACCAGGGCAGCATAATTACAGGACCAGGAAATAGGAATTTTCACCAATATACTCCTAGGCCCCAAAAGACTGTGGAGCAAGTTACCATAGTAGTATGTTGTGGGAACACAGGTTCAAGACACATCAGAAATTTTCAGTAGATGACCACTTTGTTGTATAGACTCAAGAGTCCAGAAAGGGCAAATCTCCTTGTCTCTTACTAAGTCCAAAGGAGCAGGGGAAGAAGTCCCATCCCAGCTGATCTCCTGGGTGGCTAAAAACTGCTCCGGGTTGCTCTGCACTCCCTAAGAGATGAATCCATACAGTGTTAGAGTGGCGTAGTGAAGTGCCTCTGAGAACTCCTGTTGTGATGAGCATTTAGAGCTGCTTGTTCTGAGTTTAAAGTCTGGAAGGGCCTTTTCACTAGACTTAACGTCTCCCCCGGGTTGTGGAACGGCACCCAAAAGAAAAGGATGTGATTCCTTGGGTTAAGCTGTGGCCCAATTTGGTCCGGATGGGTCTTAATCCTTCCACTGGCTGGAAAACCATGGAGAGAAGCTAGAAGCTGGAAGTCAACAGAACCTAGAAGAGGCAGGAGAGGACATCACTGTGTGACAGAAAAGCTGAGGAAACCCAAGGATCAGCCTTATCGTCTTGCTTGATACTTGAGTATCCATTTTAGAGACTGCGATTCTGCTAGATTGTTCCTGAAATCAACCGCCCACCTCTCCCCCCACCATTCAGGAATTATGCCCTGCTTTTGTCTTCCTATCCACAGTGGTAGCTTCTGATGAGGCCCACAGCCACCGAGCTCCTTTGCCCTTCCACTCGACCTCAGCCCTTGGAGCCACCCATCCTCTGAGAGTGGAATCCCAGGGCAGGCTGCATTATTTCTACCTTCCCAGCTCCTCAGGATCTGCTGTTCACCTCTTTCCCAAGGGTGAAGATGGCTGACAGGTGCTACCAAGTGATCTTCCCAGGTGCACAGAATTTCCGCCCTTTCACTGCTGACTCTCTGGCCGCCATTGAAAAACGTCTTGCCATCCAAAAGGAGAAAAAGAAAAAGAAGTCCAAAGACCAGGCCAAAGACCAGACAGCTGCAGAAACCCCATCTCGACCTCAGCTTGACCTAAAGGTTTCCAGGAGACTGCCCAAGCTCTACGGCGACATTCCCAGCGAGTTCATAGCAAAGCCCCTGGAAGACGTGGACCCGTTCTACAAAAATCACAAGGTATTCCTGTGTGGGAGGCTGGAGGGTCCTGACCTTTTGGTTGTAATTGTAATGTTTTCTAAACATTAATCTTGGGGTTTGCAGGAGGCAGGCCCTACATCTCCTTTGCTACCACACTCTGTTCCCTTCAAATTCTTGAGAATCCCTCCCAGCCCCATTTCTTCTTTGTAGTATATGCCTTGGGGAAGGAGATGGGAACGAGGAGTAATCAAAAGGGTAACAGAAGAAAAGAGAAGCACAAAAGGGTCTCTGGAAAGAGAACTGGACCAGCACTCAGAAAGGTTGGGGCATCGGTCATTTCAAGTGATTGGCCTAGACTTTGGGTAAATCGCTTCCCTAATCCTCACTTGCCCAATCTGTAAAATGGAATGCCTGCTTTCCCTACCATACAGAAGAGGCATGCAAAGAGGCACCTTATAAATTGTAAAGCATTATACTGATACAAAATATTAATATTTGCCCAGGAAAGACCATTTCAGCAACATTTTATCTTGAAAACTCTTGGACAATTGGCCCCCAGGCTGTTAAATAAGATAATCAAGGTCAAGGTCCTAGACTAAAACTTTTGCCACATAATAGGAGCTCAATAAATGAAGTCTAAGAAAATGGTAGCCAAGTGGGCACATGTAGATTATATGTAAATTCCGTGTAAATATGCCCTAAGCTTGCTGTTTTATCTACCTGGATGCGGTTCTTTCAGGGAAATCCTAGGAAAAGTCCCTGTGTGGCCCTTGAAGAGTTAGTTCCCTTAGCAAGGAAATGTGAGCTCTGGGCCCCTCTGGAAGCTGCTCGAAAGCCTGGAGCCGTGAGGACAGTCCTCTACAGCCCATGCCCCTCAGGAAAGGCTGGGAAGAGCTTGCCGTCATCTCCCTGTGAGATCCCTTCAGGGCACGAAGATCCCACCTTGCCAGACTGAGGCTGGGGAGCTTGCAGGAGGCCCTAGAAATTAGAGCATTCCTTGTTGGTACCCACGAAAACTGACCTCAGAGAAAGGCTGTCTGGCTCGGACTCCTTAAAGTGAGCTGGACGTAGGGTCACTGGAACAAACGGGAGCCTGTGTGGAGAGGAAGGTGAGGCGTAAGTGGGAAGGACAAGCGGGCCAAGGGAAGGAGCAGAAGCAGTGGGAAGGACAAGCGGGCCAAGGGAAGGAGCAGAAGCAGTCCAATATTTTCCCTTTTCCTGGTGCCCCAGAATTCCCAGGGCTTCTTGGAGGCACAGTTGTTGGAGGTGGGTTGACAGCCGGATGCTTCTCTCGGCCTCAGGCTGCTTGGGAGGCCGGGGAGCCAGGCAGCAGCGGGGATGCCGTGGACAGACCTGGGAGGGCAGGCTCAGCTCCGGCCTGCAGCTGCTCAGGACCGTCTCTCTCAGCAGGTGTCCCTTCAGGTAGAATCCCAGGGCTCCACGCAGTCACGCTCTCACAGGGTGCTCTCAGCATTCTTGGGGTGTGGGTGGGTCTCATCAGCACTGCACAGACGAGGATGCCGCAGCCCAGACAGACGACACGGCTCAGGCCGGGCCGGGCAGCCAGTGAGGGGCAGCGCGGGGGCTCAAGCCCAAGGACTTTCTACACACTTGCTCTTTTCAGAAGCTGCCATTTCAGAGAGAGCTTCAGGGAAAACAGATGGAGATGTGTCAGCAAAGAGGCAGCAGGAGCTGGTACATATCATTTTACTCACTAAAGCCCTGGCAAATGTCATTAAATACGTCATTAGTTAAAATATTGAAAGCAGTCAGTAGAGGCTTTAGTGAAATATCAAAATCAAAGGGCACAGAAGCAGCACTCTACCATGCCACTTACTTATCTGGGTGACCCACCTCAAAGAAGGGTTTTTTCACTGCCCTAAAGTTGTCTCTCCAAAGGAAGAGCACAGAATTCCCAAAGAAGTCTTGGACTTCTGGGCGCATAGCTTTTAAAGAACCATGTAATCTGTTTCCTTTGTTAAGGGGCAAAGGGAAACAGTTTAGCTCCTGCTGTCCCCAGCCACCTGGCCACGGAGCGGTGAGCGCAGCAAGGCACTAACGGGAGGCTGGTGGTCGGCAGTGGCCGGGCAGTGCTCACTGCTGGGTCATGTGGTCAGGGGCGCTTTCTGCACAGCAAAGGAGGACGGAGCCGGGGAGGGAATGGCCCTCAGTCTGTGCAGATGGCTCTGGAGACATGAGGACACCCTGAGTTAAGTGGGAGGAGAGAGGTCTGGGGTGGACCAGGCAGTGGTGAGCTGTTGACCAGGGGTGCGTCACTCCTGGCCGTCGTGCTGGGAGGGGTGGGCACAGGTTCAGGGGCCCTCAGTGGGACCCAGCTGGGCACTTTGGGTGGGAAACACACCATTTGGCCAAGGCCAGGGGGCCCAAGGCATTGTGAGACCCCAGACCCCCCCGCGCATTTCCAAGTGCCCTCTCGGGTGGGAGCCTGGCAGCCTGGCCCTGCGCTCAGGGGGAGCAGAGCAGGCGCCCAGGAGCGGTGACGTCCTCGAGGTTCGACTTCTCCCTGGAGCTGCAGACAGAGGTAACGCTGTGGGCTCTGTAGGCCCCAGGCTCGTCTAGGAGTCACGACAAAGATTTATTAGTAATCAAAATAACTTAAAAGAATCTGAGTGTGACTGTTCAGCCCTGCTCCTGTCGGCCTCTCTTCTGATCCTTGTCTCCACAGGTATCTGCCACGGAGGATGCAGAACGTTCTGAGGGTTTTGCAGGCCCCCGTTAGTTTACCTTCTGTGTTTGTAGAGCCCGTGCTTTCCATCGCTGAGCATCCCATCTGGCAGAGAGTCGACGGCCCAGCCCTGGTCTGGGGGCCCCGAGGCGCCCCAGGATTCCCGTAACTGGCCACGCCTCACCCCAGCAGCGGTGCCCCCGGCGTTTTAAAGGCCTCCTGTTAAGTACTGCTCTGTCACCGCGTGTAACCCTGCTGGGTGTGGTGTTCTGTGTTGGGTTTTTTTTTGCAGATATTTATGGTGCTGAACCAAAAGAGAGTAATCCACCGCTTCAGTGCCAAGCGCGCCCTGTTCCTCTTCGGGCCTTTCAATCCCATCAGAAGCTTAGCCGTTAGAATCTCCGTCCACTCATATCCTTCCTCTCGTTCTTCCTGAATCCAGGCCCCCTGAGCAGCGCCAGGTGCCCCCAGGGGAGTGAGTCTGCAAATCCGGGGGCGCTGAGAGCAGCAGTGGGGAGAGAGACGCTGGGGTCTGGGCAGGCAGGCTGAGCAGGCACAGGGCCCAGGGGGCTTGTGGGCTGGACTCCTGGAGCTTTCGAGGAGAAAGAGCCAAGAACCACTTAGGTCCGACTCCCTAGAACCGAGCCCGAGGGTGGCTTCCTGTCGAGGCTGACCACAGAGGACGGGTCGGAGGCGGCACTGGCCAGGGCGGGGGCTCGCCCAGGGCGGCGGGCCCTGGAGCTCTGTCCTGCACGGGTGGACGGTGGGTCAGTGGGACTTACGGGAGGGGCTGGTGGCCTCCAGGCCAGGCTCCGCTCGGGGACAGGCCCCGGGAGGCCGCTGCGGGCTGTCCTGCCGGCTGCTTGTGCCTTGACTGCGGCACCTTGTTCAGCATGTCCATCATCTGCACGGTGGTCATCAACTGCGCGCTCATGGCCGCGACTTCCGCCAAGGACAGCCCCAGAGACCTGGGCCCCGCCGAGTGAGTGCGCTGCCTTCCCTCCCTGGTCCCGGCCCAGGGCGGCGCCCTGAGAGAGCCTCGGTTACACGGAAGAGCCGAGAGAGAAAGGGACGGTCGTCCATGGTCCCAATTCCCCAGCACAAATGCTGGCAGTCAGTTTTATTTTTGTATATTTCTTTATAGTTGTACAAATTACTATTTTAAAAATATTGCCATTTAAAAATTACTACAATTATTTCAAAAATTATTACCACTTAAAAATTATGCTGTACTGGCAGCACATATATGATTTTATGTCCAGCTTTTAACAGCTTACATAAACTTTGTAGGAATCTACTTTGATGGCTACATAATATTTTATTGGGTAAACCACAATTTTACTACTACAAATTACATTTCAATAAGCATCTTTTTGCATAAAGCTTAAAAATTATTTTCTTAGAAAGAAGTCTTAGAAATGGGTTTGCTAGGTCAAAAGGTATAAATATTTTAATTTATTTTCAAAAAGTTTGTATCAATTTACTCTTCCATCAACAGTGTATTCTACTAATCAGTCATCTGACATTCTTGCCAGAAATACACTTTTTTCTTACTAACTTATTGAGTTAAAAGTAATTTCTAGTTGAATTGGACATTGACATTTTTCATTTTTGAAACTTGTGTTTATATGTTTACCATTTATTAGCCTTAATGATTTCGTTTCTTTTCTGGTCAGTTTGTGTGAGTTCTTTGAATAATTAAAATGTTAACTGTTGGAGATTTGGACCTGAAGGGTATCAGGAATGAAAGAAAGAAAAAAAGGGAGAAGGAAACAAAGAGCAATAACGAGTGAGAGAAAAAGTACCAGAGAGCTGGGATCCGGGTGTCTGCGAGTAGAGACTCATCAGACAACATTGTTTACGAGGGGCTCTCTATACCCCAGTCTACATGAGAGCAGCAACAGGCAGTTAACTATTAGCACTACTAAGGAACTCTAAGGAACTCAAAAAATCTTATCTCAAGGTACAAAGTCTAAGTGTTCTATTCACTACAAAGGGTATGTGCTCACCTTTTCTGTCAGCCGTTAACAGCTCCATCCCATTTGCCGGGAACTCTTAATTACCGCATTCCTTAGGTTGCAAGCATAGCGGTGGAGACAGCACTAGCTCGGAGACAGCACGTCTCTCCTTGAGAGGCCACTGTGCCTCAGTTTCCAACAGTTAACTTTTTGCCTGTCAATTTCAACTGGCTTTTCATACATACGCGTTAATTTTTTTTAACTTAGAAAGTTTTATATTTTGATATTCTCTTATATGTCGTCCCAGTTTTTCTAGTTTAAGATATTCAGTGCTTTAACCTTTCAGAAATATTCTGAATAAAAAATTGAGTAAACAGTAAGACCGTTTCTTGAGGTTCAAAAACCACCGCAGTCAACATGCAGAACATTTCCGTCATCCCCAAGAGCGGCCTCGTGCCCCTTTGCAGTCAGTCCTGGCCCCATCCCCAGTCCCAGGCAAACACTGCTCTGCCCTCGGTCCCTGTAAGTAGTTTCGTCTTTTCTAGCATTCCACGCAGGTGAGACCACGGAGCGTGCAGGCTTTTGTGTCTGGCGCTTCCACGCGGCATGCTGTTTGCAAGGCGTCCACTGTGTCACGCGGTCTTTTCCTTTTTATTACTGGATGGGGTTCATTGGACAGAGCTATCACAATTTGTTTTCCCATTTGCTCTTGCTTTTTGATGGACATTTGGGCTGTTTCCAGACTTTGGTTCTTTTGAATAATGTTTCAATGGACATTTCTGAGTAAGTCTTTTTGTGGATATAACTTTGCATTTCTCATAGGGCTGAATTGCTAGGTCTTTTGATGAGTGTATGTTTAGTTTTGTAAGAAACTGCTGAACTTTCCCCGAAGTGGTGCCACCAGCAATATATGAAAATGCAAAAAAGTCTTTTTTATTTCCTTTCTTTTACTTATTTTCATTTTAATTTGCTCTTCTAGTCCTAGCCTTCTTAAGGCGGAAGCTTAAATAGCTGGTTTTAATCTTTCTTCTTTTCTTGTATAATTGTATAAACTATAAATTTCTGCATTTGCACTGCTTTAGCTGCATCCCATAGATTTTGATACATTGTATTTTTAGTACCATTCTGTTAAAATATTTCCTACTTTTCCTTGTGATTTCTTCGTTGTCCCATGTGTTATTTAGAAGTGTGTTTTAAAATTTCTAAATATTTCATATTTTCCTCCTTGTCTTGTCTTGATTTCCAGTCTCATTCTATGTGGCTAGAGGAAATTATCTAAGCTTTCAACCTTTTGAAATCTAGAGAAACTTGTATTATGGCTCACTAGCGGGTTCTCTCTTGCGGCATGTTTCGTGTGTACTTGGATGTGGAGTCAACAGTTGTTTAGTGTCATATTCCATCAAAGGGTCAAATAGGTTGAGAGGATTGATAGGCGTTGATGCAGCTTCTTTATAGCCTTGCTGATTCTTTGCTTCATGCTTCTTACTGAAGGAGAGACTTCAAATCTCCAACTATAATCATGGATTTTTCTATTCTTCCCTTCTTTTGGTCAAATTTTGCTTCATGTATTTCAAAGCTCTGTTATCAGGCATGTACACATTGATACACATTTCTTCCTAAAGTATGCTACGTGACTTTTAATACATTATTTTCTGTAGATCTAAGTTATCTTCTGGGTCAATTCCCTTCAGATGGAACAATTTCCTTGAACATTTCCTATAGTTCAGTTCTATTAGTAACAGATTCTTTCAGTTAATATTTATCTGGAAATGTCTTTATTTTCTATTGTCTTTTGAAGGAACAGTTTCACTGCACATGGAATTCTTGGCTAACATGTTTTCTCTGAGCATTTTAGGTATGTCTTCCAATGTCTCCAGGACTAACGTCCAGGATTTCCCCCTTACATTTCCAGCTGCTCTTCCAGCCCTGAACTCTGTCGTCTGCCCCCGCAGAACTTCAGGGCTGCAGCCTTTCCCAGTGTGGGGTGGGCTTCTTAAACCAAAATTTTACAAACTTTTCACAATTTGTATGCATCGTAGTTACCTTACATTGGAAGGAAATTGTTCTCTGTTTTTGTATCCTTTTGGTCACTTTCAAGTGCCTGTGAATAATTATCTTTTTATCGTTTGCCCAGTTTTGATACTTATCTGTGGGAGAATTTGCACAAACCCTTCAAGTTTTCAATTGTTATCAATTGTCTTTTAATTTTGCTTATGGTATTTTTCTCTTTTTATGAGTAAAATTCAGCAAACTTTTCTTTTAAGTCTATGAAGGCTTTCTCCAGTCTTAAGTTATAAAAGCATTTATCAATGCTTTCTTCTAGTGCTTTCTAGTTTCTTTTAATAAAATTTAGACCTTTTATTAATATGAAATTTATCCAAGTCTAGGGTGTGAATAGTCCAGTTCACTTTTCATCCCCACTGGCCGTTCATTTGTCTGAACCACGTACTAGTCACCACTGGTCTGAGCAGTGCCTGTGTGTCTGAGAGCACTCCTGAACCAGCTCGTTTGTCCTGTGGCCCCGTGTCTTCAGATACCAGGACCACACTCTAACACTCAGATTGTCTAATGTTACAGTATCTAGAAATGCCAGGATCCTCTTGCTGCTTCTCCTTCTGAGAATTTTTATGGCTTTTCTTGTGGGTTTATTTTTCCACATGAACTTTATAGTCAGTGTTGTTAGCTTTATTGAAATGGCAATAAAATTTATAAATTAACTTAGAGGGAACCGATACTTAGATGAGGTTGGAACTCACAGAGAACCTGATATACCCTTCATTTGTTAAAATCTTCTTTTGTCTCCTTTAGAATTGCATTAAAGTTTTCTTATGGGTTTTCCAATTTCTTCTTAAATTTCTGTCTGTGGATTTTATTTTTTTTGTTGCTACTATGAATGTGGTCTTTTCTTCCACTGTATTTTCTAACAAATTGTTAGAATTCTAACTAATTTTGTGCTATCTTTGATAAAAATATCAATCTTTGATAAAGATTATGCTTTTTAAGAAAATATTTTTATTTTCAAAAGGTTCCACAGATTTTTAATTTTAAACTTTTTAAAATAAAATTTTATTGAAGTTTATCATCCATACATGGACATACATAAACAATAAATGTGTAGTAAAAGTTGCGAATTCACAAAAAAAACATGCAAGGCTCCCATACATCTCTTCACCACCAACACCTTACATTGTTGTGAAACATTTTTTACAAACTGTGAAATAGCATTGTCAAAATATTACTACTAACTAAGGCCATATCTTGCATTTGGTGTATTTCCCCCCCAACCCACTCAATTATTAACACCCTGTACTGGTATTGAATATTTGTTTAGTTCATGAGAGAACACTCTCATATTTGTACATTAACCACAGTCCATCTTCCATCACTGGATTCCTGTGTCATACAGCCCCATGTTTTCTTCAGTCTATTCAAAGGGTACACTCAGTGGCTCTCATTTTCATCACAGAGTCGTGCTGTCATCACCTCAATTTTAGAATGTTTTCATTACTCCAAAAGGAAAAATCTCATACCCTCTTTTACCCCTCAATAGTTGTTTCTTAGAAATGATAAAATTTCTATTTGGAGTCCCTTACCCTTCCAAATAAATTTGATATTTGGCTTTTCTATTTCTACAAAAAAGCTGTTGGGATTTTTATTGAGATTGTGTTGAATCTGTAAATCAGTGTGGGTAGAAATGACATCTTAACTATATTTAATCTTGAATCCATGAATACAGAATGTCCTTCCATTTATTTAGGTTTTCTTTGGTTTCTTTTAGCAATGATTTATACTTTTTGGAATACAGGTCCTTTATATCCTTGGTTAGGTTTATTCCTAAGTATTTGATTCTTTTAGTTGCTACTATAAATGAAATTTTTTTTTCTGACTTCCTCCTCAGGTTGCTCAACAGTAGTATATAGAAATGATATGGATTTTTGTGTATTAATTTTGTAGGTAGCTACTTTGCTGAACTTGTCTATTAGTTCTAGTAGCTTTGCTGTGGATTTTTTGCATTGTCCTTGATACTGATATTCACTGATGATATAATCCTAGATTTATAAATGTCTCATCAGTGAATAGCAACAGTTTTACTTCTTCATTTCCTATTTGGGTGCCTTTTATTTCTTTATCTAGTCTAATTGCTCTAGTTAGAATGTCTAGCATAATATCAAAAAACAGTGGTGGCAGTGGGCATCCTTGCCGTGTTCCTGATCTCAGTGGGAACGTTTTCAGTCTTACACCACTGAGTGCAATGCTAGAGGTGGGCTTTTCATATATGCACTTTACCATGTTGAGAAAGCTTCCTTCTATTCCTATCTTTTGGAGTGTTTTTAACAAGAAAGGATGCTGTATTTTGTCAAATGCCTTTTCTGTGTCAATATAGAGGATCGTGTGATTTTTTAACTTCAATTTATTAATTTGGTTTATTACACTAATAGATTGTCATGTGTTGAACCACCCTTGCATACCTGGGATAAAACCCACTTGATGTATACATCTTTTAACATGCTTTTGGCTTTGGTTTGCAAGGTTTTTTTTTTGAGGATTTTTGCATCTATATTCATTAGAGAAATTGGTCTGTAATTTTCATTTTCATAGTATTTTTATCTGGTTTTGGTATTAGGGTGATGTTGACTTCATAGAATGAGTTTGGCAGTGTTCCTTCCTGTTCAATTTTTTGGAAGAGCTTGAAAAAGATTTAAACTACATCGTCTTTGAATGATTAATAAAACTCACCTGTGAAGCCATCTGGTCCTGGGCTTTTCCTCTTTGAGAGATTTTTGATGGTTGTTTCATTCTCTTCACTTGTGATTGTTTTTTTGTGTGTGTGGTCTTCTATTTCTTTTTGCGTCCATGTAGGTTGTCCATATCTTTCTAGGAATTTTCCCATTTCATCTACATTGTCAAGTTGTTCATAGTATCCTCTTATGATTTCTCTTATTTCTGCAGGATCAGTGGTAATGTCCCCCTCTCATTTCTGATATTATTTATTTGCATCTTCTCTCTTTTTTTCTTTGTCAGTCTAGCTAAGGATTTGTAAATTTTGTTAATCTTCTTGAAGAACCAAGTTTTGTTTTTTTTGATTCTCTGTGTTGTTTTCTGTTCTCAATTGCACTCATTTCTGCTCTGATCATTATTATTTCTTTCCTTAGGCTAGGTTTGGGATTAGTTTGCAGTTCTTTTCTAGTTCTAGTCTTTGATGTTAACTCTTTCTTCATTTTTAATGTAAGCATTGAGGGCTAAAAATTTCCCTCTCACTGCCTTTGCTCTATCCCATAGGTTTTTTTTAGGTACCCGACCTGGAACTTCATATGTGGGAAGCTGGCGCTCAACCACTGAGCCACATCAGCTCCCCTGAGTTGGTTTCCTTGTTTGTTTGCTTGTTGTTTGCTTTAGTTTTTAGGAGGCACCAGGGACTGAACCTAGGACCTCCCGTGTGGGAAGCAGGTGCTCCACAGCTTGAGCCACATCCACTCCCCTCCCACAGTTTTTCATATGTTGTGTTCTCATTTTCATTCATCTCAAGGTATTTACTGATTTCTCTTGCAATTTATTCTTTGACCCACTGATAATTTGAGAGTGTGTTGTTTAATCTCCATATATTTGTGAGTTTTCCATTTCCATCTGTTATTGATTTCCAGCTTCATTCCATTATGATCAGAAAAAGTGTTTTGTATAAAGTCAATCTTTTTACATTTATTGAGACCTGTCTTGTGACCCAAAATATGGTCTATCCTGAAGAAAGATCCATGAGCACTTGAAAAGAATATATATCCTGCTGTTTTGGGGTATAATGCTTTAGAAAAGTCTGTCAGGTAGGGTTCATTTATCATATTATTGAAGCTCTATGTATCCTTATTTATCCTCTGTCCAGATGTTCTATCCAATGCTGAGAGTGGTGTATTGAAGTTTCCAACTGTTATTGTAGAGTTGTCTATTTCTCCCTTCAGTTTTACCAGTCTGTGCCTCATGTATCTTGAAGCACCCAGATAAGGTGCAAACTTTTTTAGTTATTTCTTCTTGGTGAATTACCCTTTTTATTAATATATAATGACCTTCTTCATTTCTTATAACAGCTTTTCATTTAAGATCTTTTTTGTCTGATATTAGTATTGCTACTCCAGATCTTTTTTGATTACTATATTTTTTTCGAACCTTTCACTTTCAACCTGGTTGTGTCCTTATTTCTGAAGTGAGTCTCTTGTAGACAGCATGTAGATGGCTCATATTTTTGTATCCATTCTATCAGTTTACGCCTTTTGATTGGGGAGTCCAAGCCATTAACACTCAATGTTATTACTGTAAAGGCGTTACTTATTTTGTCCTTTTTGTCCTTTGGCTTTCTGTTGTCACATCATACTATTGTCTGTCTTTTTACCCTTTAAGTTACCCTTACTAATAATCTTCATTTCTACACTTTTCTCCATGTCTGTTGCCCTTGTTTCTTCCTTTCAGGCTGTAGCACTCCCTTTAGTATCTCTTTAGTAAATCTGGTCTTTTGGTTACATACTTTCTCAGTTTTTGTCTATGAAGACTTTAAACTCATCTTCAGTTTTGAAGGAGAGTTTTACTGGATGAAGAATTTTTGACTGGCAGGTTTTCTCTTTAAGTGCTTTAAATACTTCACACTTTCTTCTTGCCTACATGGTTTCTGATGAGAGATCAGCACTTAGTCTTATTTAGGTTCCTTTGTATGTGATGCTTTCCTCTTGCAGCTTTCAGAATCCTCTGTCTCTGGTGTTTGTCATTCTGAATAGTAGGTATCTTGGTGTAGGTCTATTCAAATTTATTCTGTTTGGGGTTTGTTGTTCTTCTTGGATATTAATATTCATGTCTTTCATAAGGGTTGGGAAGTTTTTGGTCATTATTCCCTCAGAAAATCTTTCTACACCTTTTCCATTCTCTTCTCCTTCTGGGACACCAAAAACACATATGTTTGTGCATTTCACATTGTCATTCAATTCCCTTGGAACCTGTTCCATTTTTTCCCATTATTTTCTCATTCTGTTCTCCTATCCTTTCAGAGTTCAGGTGTTGTGTCCTAGATTTCACTAATTCTGTCCTCCATTAATTCAAATCTGCTGTTATATGCTTCTAATGTATTTTTAATCTCATCCATTGTGTCTTTTGTTCCCGTAAACTCTGTTACATTTCTATGTATGCTTTCTAATTGTTCTATTTCTTCACCCAGTATCTTCTTACTACCCTTTATCTACTTAGTCATATTTTCCTTCAATTCCTTAAATTTAGGAGATCTGTGTGATTATCATTGATTAGTTGTCTTAAATCCTGTGTCTCATCAGGATTTTTGGTTTGTTCCTTTGACTGGGCCATCTCTTTCTGTTTCCTAATATGGCTTATAATTTTTTTGCTGATGTCTAGGCATCAGAATATGTTGGTGAGTTTACTATGATGGTCAATTTCTCTCTCATGCCTAGTGGTTTTTTTCCCATGGCTTTTCTTTGATTTTTTGTTCAGCTTATTCTAAGCCTTTAAAATTTCCCAGTTTAAGTTATTGAAATAGGGTCAGGGACTCACTGATGGGGCTTAGATCCACTCCCAGGAGTCTAAACAAGTAACACTTAGAAGGATTTTTTCTTCCTGCAGTTTCCCAGTCAGACAGCAGATGGTGCTCTCAACAAATCTTTCCACAGATGTGTTTCTTTCAACCTCCACTTGCCTGTGATTCTGGTCTGGCCAGAGCCAAGATTCAGTGCTAGCTCTGTGGCCAAATTCGCTGAAGAGAAACCTCTGCCACACCCTCCCTTTTCCCAAGGAGGAAGATGTCTGCTCCCCTCTCAGTTGGCTGCAGTGAGCTGTGGGTTTGATCCAGGATATGCGTCTTGAGGGTGGGGGATAGGTGCTGTTCCTGGCTGCAGCTGCTATTAACTCATGGTTTTCATTTTGGCTTCTTTGCCTCTCTGTTCCTCACCCTCCTGAAGGGTGCACAGCACTCTCCTGGTCTGCAGATCCCCAAAGCAATTCTCTTGGACAGCTTTTTGTCCTTTCTCCATTGTTTCTGTGAGAGAATTGAGCCCCGCCTACCTATTCCAATGTCATCTTCCCTGAAGTCTCTTAATTTCAAACTTTTTATTTTGAAATACTTCCAGACTTAAAGAACAATTACAAAGATAATATGAACCCCATATTATAAAAATTTTTTGCCAACATTTACTTTTTTCTCCCTTCATGAGTTAAATGGTGCTTCATTTCCTATAACAAATTACCACAGACTGAGTGTCTTAAAACATCAAAAAGTTGTTTTCTCACAGTTCTGGGTGGTATAAGTCTTCAGCATCACCAGAGAGGATCCTTTCTAGCCTCTTCCTAACTCCTGGAAGTTATTGGAAACCCATGGTTTTCTTTGACTTGTGGAAACATAACTCCAATCTCTGCTTCAGTCTTCACATGTCTGTCTTCCATTGGCTTATATGTCCAAATTTTCCTCTTTTTATAAGGGCACCTTAATCTAGTATGACCTCATCTTAACTAATTACATGTGCAAATAACGTATTTCCAAATAAGGTCACTTTCTGAGGTTCTTGGTGGATACAAGTTTTTGGAGGCATAGAAAGCTTCTATTTTTTCCATATTTTAGAAGGGTTTCTATAACATGAGAATGATCCATTCCTTGAAAATTAAAGGGGAGAGAGAGAATGAATTATCTCGTAAATCATTTTTTATCTACAAGTCTTCTTTTTAAGGGTGGGATATAAGGAGTTGAACAATTAGTGGTGTAGGAAGGGATTATTTTCTTAATAGCTTTTTTTTTTCTTGGTAATTGATCTTTTTTAATGTCAAAATTCCTCCAAATGTTTTTGCTATATTTTCTTTTTTTATAATTTTAGTCACATTTTCTCTTTTGTGATTAGATTTGCCAGAAGTTTGACAATATTTTTGTTTTTCTAAAACCATCTCTTAAATTCTATATAAAATATAATTTATTTTTCCTTCCAGGTTCTTTTATTTTTTTCATCATACTTTAATTAGGATTTAATGTTTACTAAAATATGAATTTAAACGCCTCATGCATTCATATCCTTCTTTTTATATACAATCAAAGCTTTTTAGGGGTGGTATTTATGAGTACAACTTTGGTTCTCTCCCCTAGGTTTTAATATGTTTCATTTCAATTTTTAATGTTTTCCAAATGTCTTTTATATATTCCTCCCTCCTTCACTAGGTTCCTTCCAGATTAGTTTTAAGGATGTTTGATATAAGTATTCATGATATTGTACTTGGCAAATTCCAAGTATTGTGGCACTTTTTACACAGTTATCCTGCGGACACACACTCCCCTTCAGAGTCTCTAGGAATTAAAAAAAGCCTCTTGTGAATGGAAGGCCTGATCTGATATTTACAATGTGAGTAGGACAATCACTCATTGACTCCATCTCAGGCCTCAGAGCCACACAGGTAAGAAAAAACCTCGCACTGCAGCTGTGGCAGTTAGAGCCCTCTGCACTTCGCGCCTCCAGCGTGCAGTGGGGCTGAGCATTTTCAGATCTTGGAGGCTATGACCGGGAGTGGACCGTGCGACCGGGCTTGGAATGAAGTGCAGTGGAGTGAGGGTGCGTGCTTCAGGGAAGGGTGCACTGATGACCCTTGAAGGCTTCCCCATTGAGTCTGGAAAGTGCTTGTTTTACGTTATGCTTCTTAGAAAATATTTCTATTTTCAAATGGTTCCACAGATTTCTTCCTAATTTTAAACTTTTAATTTTGAAACATTTTCAGACTTTTGGGACAGTTGCACGAATAATATGAGCCCCATACAGAAAACTCCAGCATACTCCCACCATCTTATACCCAGATCCACCAACTTGAACATTTTGCCACATTTGCATCATCGTTCTATCTATACACCAGCCTATCAGTCCAAATATCTATCAGTCCATCTTTTTATTTATCTATGTTTTAGTTTCCTGGCTGCTAAGACAAATACCATGTAATAGGCAGGCTTAAACAACAGAAATTTATTGGCTCATGATTTGAGGCTAAAAGTCCAAAATCAAGGCATAATAAAGGCAGTGCTTTCTCCCAGAAGGCTGTGGCCCTCTGGGGTGGCTGCCGGTGGTTCTTGGTCTTGACTCTTCTGTCATGGCAATGCACATGGCGGCCTCTCCTGGCTTCTCTGGGTTCAGCTGACTTCCTGTCTCTTCCCATGACTTTCTCTCTCTGTGTCTGAATTTCATTCTGCTTATAAAGGACTCCAATAATAGGAGTAAGACCCATCCTGACTTAGTTGGGCCACTGCTTCCCTGAAGTAACCTCATCAAAAAGTCTCATTTACAATGGGTTCCCACCCACAGGAGTGGATCACGTTGAAGAGCCTGGTTTTCTGGGGTGCATAGCTCTAAGCCACCACAATATGTCTGCCTTCCTGTCTGAATATCTATTTAACAACCCATTTTCTGAACACTTGGGTGTAGGTTGTATATATGTGCTCCTTGAACACTTAATACTGCCATGTACATTTCCTAAGAACAAAGATATTCACCTATGTATCCACCTTAAATGCAGTTATCAAGTTCAAGAAATTTAACATTGATATGAAGCTAACAATCTATATTCCGGTTTTTTCATATGTACCAATAATAGCATTTTGAGCCTTCTCCTCCCTTGTTAGATCCTGGTCAGGATCATATATTGCCTTTGATTGTCATTGTCCCTTTAGTTGCTCTGGTTTCACAGATTTTTAAAATGGGATTTTGGGAGATCACTTTCACTTACTCTATCATCTTCCTAGAATTATTTGTAAAATCTCAAACTACATCTCTTCTCCTTCATTTTGCTCCAAACGTATCTGGTGCATGGTTTAGAGGTCAGACATTGGATATTGCTCTCTCTCTGACCACAAGGTCTGAACAGGCCCATTTGCCTCCTTTCCTGGGTGTGGTCATTGAAGGGTCAGTTCTTCTCTGTTGCTGGGTGGGACCTGGAATCTGGCAAAGGCCTGCCTGCTCAGGAGCTATTCCTTGGAGATGGCACAGGACACCTCTGGGAATAGAAGCCAACATGGCAGCCTCAATGGGGAAAATGAGCTCTCCTTCGGAGAGGTGGCTGTTCTGTGTGAGGGGTAATCAAGAGTTCAGGGTTGCGGCTCACTGCTTATAGAAGCATCCCTGGATCCTTGTGGTCAGCTGAGCGGGACCTATGAAGAAGGAAGGTCCAGGAGAGGGCACTGTTCCACAGCAGTGGTTTGCTCTGCCCAGCGTGTCTGGCCCAAGATGCAATGAGTCCTCTCTCCTCATTTAGAGAAGCAGTGGCCCAACTGGAAGCCAATTTACTTTAAGGCCATCTTCATTACTAAAAGATCCATAAGGCAGAGATCAGAAAGAACTCTGAAGGAAGCAGAGAGGCTGGTAGTAAAGGCTGCTCACACCTGCCAGCATTTGGACAGGCAGTGGATGCAGGAATGTGGGTGGGGAGGAGGCTGCTGAAAATGTCCTCATGAAAGAAGGCAGGCCGTTGAGTGGTTGGGCCCATGAGGGTAGTATTTCTTCAGTTTTGTTTGGTTAGAAAGCTTTCAAATGAGGAAATCGATTCCAAGTTAATAGCACTCAGAAGATGAGTGCAAAAGTCCCTTGGAGGAGGTGATGAGGTTCGGGGGAGAGGCTCAGAAGAAGGTGGAAGCAGGCAGGCACTGCTCGTGGCAGCCTCATGGCGGCCACTGGCCTGCTTTGGGGTTTTCAAGCTCCCAAGACTTTGGTTCTTTAACTTTAAGGACTAATGGCTGGATGTTCTACCCAAAAAGATCCACTTCTTTCACTCTGAACAAACAGGTTGTTAGACTGGCTAGATAATTTCTGTCTCAAAAGCAGAACCTGTGTGTGTGTGTGTGTGCGCGCGCAAGGGCCAGCATTTTTGATAGCTTGGGTTTATAACAAGAGAGACAGGGTATTGTGTTTCCATTGTGGTGTTTGTTGTTTGTCTGGGGAAAGGGGACTGAAGGGAAATACAGAAATTAAGTAGAGGACAGAACTTGATATAGGACTAAGGGAAGAAAATGGAAAGACCCAATTTTTAGCCTTGCCATTTACTCTCTTCATTATTCCAGTGCCATCATCCCCTTCTGTACATTGAAGTGATAGCTGTAAAATGGTGGTAACAAGCTACAATCCCTAATGAGCTACAACTCTTAGCACATCCCTTATTGGCTGAAACTGCTCTCTAGTATATGACCATAAAGCTAAGCACTGAAAAGCAGCGTTAGAACTTTATGCATGGGCCTGTTTCTCCAAAATTCTAAATACCAGGACATGAACTCTGGTTTGCCAAAGTCCAGAATGTTAATTGTCACCATGAAATGGAATAAAGTATCTGCAAGGCCAGATAAGACAGATGGGGCTCTTTGCTTTCCACATATTTATGCTCTTTCTTGTTCTGATGATTTGTTTTGTAGGTTTATCTTTACAGGGATTTATATTTCTGAAGCTTTGATAAAAATATTGGCAAGAGGTTTTATTCTGGATGAGTTTTCTTTTCTTCGAGATCCGTGGAACTGGCTGGACTTCATTGTCATTACAACAGCGTAAGAATGTTAAAGCTTTTTATTAAAGAGGTTGGGGTGGGAAAATCCCTTTGCTTCCAGCAGGTCTCTATGTAGACCATGTGAATGGTTGGGTGTGGCCTACTAATGCCTACAGCTCTGAGTGCAGAGTTGGTCTGTCTTGAGCAGGGCATGCAGCCAGTATTGTACCATTCAGTGGCTGCAGGCACAAGTCCACTTTTAGGTCAATACCCGTACTCTCATTCCAGGTGTCCACTTACCAAACATTGGCCTGTGCAAGATAAGGGGTTGTAATCACAAAACAAACAAACCAAAAAAATGTTCTCACCTTCTTAAAACTCACAATCCAGAAGGGAAGACGGGCAAATAATAACCATACAGTGGGGTATGGTGAGTGCTAGCACAGCCATTGTGCATGTATTGGGCTGCAATAGGAAGAATCAAAGAGTTTGAAAACATCTTTAGCCACTGCTAGGTCAGAGAGTTTCTTTCATCTTTTCTTCTAAGGGTTTTATTATTTGGGTTCTTATGATTTAGTCCATGGTTTGCTTTGAATTAGTTATTGTGCATGAAGTGTGGTAAGGGTTGAAGTTCTTCCTGGGGGGAAGGATGTCAGTTGGCATCTGAATGAGGAGACAAAGGCAACAAGATAAAAAGTGAGGAGAGCCTTCCCAAAAGAAGGGGAATAGGTTTAATGGCCTCCTGCCATCATAGCAATAACAAACAACATTATTAGTTGTGTCAGACATTGTGCTAAGCACTGTGCAAATATTTTCTCACTTAATGTTCACATAAGCCTGCTGGGGTAGGTTCTATTAACATCAGAGTCTTCCGTTTGAGGTCTGCGATGGGGTGTCTTGGTTATTGGGAAGCCTTAGTGCAGTGGTTAGGAGTGGGGCTCTGGAAGCAGACTGTCTGGGCTCACCTCGGGGCTCTGCCACGTGAGAGGAACCAGTCAGTAATGTTTGGGCTGGTTTCTGCTATCCATCGATGTAGCCACAACTGCAACAACTATGTCAAGGAGTCCTCATTTATGTGCAAGTGAAAGAATTATGGTTCCTGTGCAATCCATGGTCCATAGCCATGGAGAGTGATATTGCTAGATCCTGAAGAAAAAATATGAGACCATGGATTTCTTCTTGGTGGATGCAGGCCCTGAAACAAATTTCTTGTACCCTTTGTGGAGATGTGCAGTGTAGCCCACAGGACTGAACAAGCCCAGGCTTTCCCTGTGCTTTGTCTCATAGGTGTGTATCATATTTGCCAAATTCCAAAATCAATCTGTTATCCCTGCGTACCTTCCGAGTGTTCAGACCTTTGAAAGCAATTTCAGTAGTTTCAGGTAAGTCACTCTAATTTTCAACACTAGCTCTTAGTTGGAAATAATGACATTTTGTATTTAGATTTTTCAAAATACCATCATGTGACTAAAAAACAAACCCTACTTCACTCATTTATTTGATTATTTAACTCATTTATATTTATTGGTCAGCTAAGATGTTCAGACACTGTGTTAACTTGTACTCTATCAGTGAGAAAAAAGACAAAGATTTCTCTTCTAATTGGGGAGTGGAGAGCCAATCACTAAGCAGTAACTATAATAAATAAATAAATTATGTAGTATATTAGAAAGTTATATGTACTTTGGAAAAGAAAAAGGAAAAGTGGATAATATAAGGGCTATTGGAAACCCCAGGCATTAGGGGAAGCAGGTTGCACTAAGTGGCTTGGTCATGATAGGTGTCACTGAGCAGGTGAGGTGTGAGCAAAGATTTGAAGGTAGTGAGGGAGTAACCTAGGAGACACACGGGGAGGAGTGTCCTAGGGACAGGACACAGCCAGTGCAAAGACCCCGGACTAGCCAGGATGCAGGTGGGACTAGAGCAGAGGGAGCGAGGTGAGAGCACCGTGGCAAAGGGGAGGCCTGTGTGCATGGAAGGGACTTGAGCTTCACTCTGGGAGAAGTGGGAAACGTGAAGGCTTTAAGCAGAGGAATCAGAGGATGGAATATAAGGGAACAAGGGTAGAAGCAGGAAGATAGCTGGAGGTGTGGTGGCTGCCACGGTGTATTAGGGTTCTCCAGTGAAACAGAATAAGCAGGGTGTGTGTGTGTGTGTGAGAGAGAGAGAGAGAAGAGAAGAAAATTATTATTAGAGTTGGTTCACGCAACTGTGGGGACTAGTAAGTCTGCATTCCGTAGGGCAGGCTGCAAGCTGGGAACTCTGATGAGGTCTCTGATGAAGTTTTCTGGAGTAACTGACTGAGGCAGAGGTGGAAACTCTTCCTTCTGACTGCTGAAGTCATGAGTTCTCCCGTTGAGACCGTCAACTGATTGGATGAGACTTTTCTTATTGTTGAAGGCAAACTCCTTAGTTGATTGTAGATGTAATCATCCATAGATGCAATCGACTTACCGATCATTTAGGTCCAAGAAATATCCTCACAGTAGCAATCAGTCAGTGCTTGCTTGACCAAAAAGTGGATACCAAAACGTGGCCAAGTCAACATATGAACTTAACCATCACACACAGACACGTGCCACTCAATCTTTTACTGCCAGGAGCACTGTTGCCTGATGAGCCCAGCTGCCACCCCTCTGGACCATGAGCGTCCACATCCATGACAAGGCCTCTCTCCCTGCATGGCAAGGGCACTGGGACAGACCTCATTTCTGCAGGTGCATCACCCTTCTAATGGAAAACTTGCACTCAGGGGCTCTTCTAAACCTGTCTGAGACTCTCACGGTTGCTCTCTAGTCTCTACTCTTCTTATCCAACCCTGCTTCCTTCCCTCTCTCCTTCCCCGACTGTCAGACCTGCACTGCAGTCTCTCTGGCCTGCTCTTGCTCCACCCCCCTCATCCTTCTCACAAATTTCCCCCCCAAAAATCTCTTGTACATCTAATCTCCTCTGGGTATCTGCTTCTCAGAGAACCCAAACTGGCATGAGAAGCTGCTGCAATAATCCAAGCAAATGATGAAGGTGGTAGAGTTGGTGGAAAGTGGTTGGATTCTGTATATGATGTGATTACATAGCAGTGAGAGAAAGGGAGGAATTGAGCATGGCTCCAAGGTTTTTTGCTTGAGCAACTAGAAAGATGGAGTGTTCATTAACTAAGATGGGAGGCTGTGAGAAGAGCAGGTTTGGGAGCTAAGATTTGGAGTTAGTTTTCGACATCTGGAGTTTGAGATGGCTGTTAGCTATCCAAGTGAAAGTATCAAGCAGGCCATTAGCTAGATGAGTCTCAATTCCTGGGGAGTGGTCTGGCTTGGAGAAACCAATTTGGATTCAAGGGCCTGTAGATGGAGGTGACACTCAAGGAAGTGAGTTTAGATGGAGAATAGAAGAGGACTGAGGACTGAGCCCCAGAGCACTCCAAATATTAAAGGAGAGGGGAGCAGAGGAGAAACCAGCCAAGGGGATGAGCAGGAGCCACCAGCGAAGTAGAGGAAAACCGAAGGTGATCTTCTGGAAGCCAGGTGAGGAAGGTGCTTCAGTCCTGTGAATCAGGGCGAGGCCAGGGTGGACTGTAAATGTGCACTGCAGTTTATAAAAATGACATCATTATGGCATGCCCTCTCCTCTCCTTCACAAGTTCTTCTCTCTTTATTAAAAACATTCCATCTCTGGAATCCACTCCACCCTCCCATCTTTTCCCCTTCCCTTCTAGTCTCTTCTATGTATGGCTTGGCAAACCATGAAAAGCCATGGGACTTAGTTCTACTAATTGTACAGACTTCAGCTATACTATATAGCCCCAATATTGAAGCTTCAAGCAGTTTTGATCCTTTCAAACAGAGGCAGTGGGTTATTTTTTGAAACTCCAGAAAAATAATTGCATAGTAGTAAAGCAACTGGCAGTCAGAGAAGACTTTATATAAAATTTGTCCCTCTTCCTCCATTTTTTCCCTCTTTTGTAAGTAAGGCCTCACTTTCTCAGATGAATTTAGGAACTTCAGTGTGAGCTGAGTCCCTCATACTTTATGTAGGTAAGATACCTGCTCAGTCAGTTACTTAGCACCTAAGGAAGTGAATTCATTCTCCATATTGGCCCATATAACACACTGAGAATGCTGTGTGCTTCTCAGAAGTAAGGGTGAGAACTACAGTCTTTTATGGGACTATATGAAAGTTATTTAGGAATAACTATCATCTAAATGTTCTTGGTTTGGAGAAGACTCAAGCTCTTATTATGGATGAAGATCTTGGATGGGGTTGTCACACCCTGTGGTTTGGCGGCAACTGGACACTTCATGAACGTCTGCACTCAGCTTCAACTCCTCTGCACTTGCCGCCCACATCGTGGAGAGCCTGACTGCCCAGGGCTCATCCTGTCTGGACTTGGCCTCCCTCGGCCTCTCCCAGGTTGTCTTGCCTCCTCTGCCTTCAAGTCCAACATCACGGTCTACACTGGTCGACTGGAATTTTGCCATTTAATGTCACCTCATAGTAGCAATTTACATGAAGGAGTTTCTCTCTCCAGCTTGAGAGCAGAGACCGTGGCTCGGTGCTGTGCTGGAGCTGGCCTGTTCTGGCTCCTGAGCTGAGTGTGGACACCTTTTCCTGACTCTGCATTCAGCAATGTCATGGTGGGAGCTTGAAACAGGCCATGAAGGGAGAGAGGGAAGAGTGGGCTTTCATCACAGACTTTATCCAACAGGAAAACCTGTAAATGCTGGACATCAGGGCACGTTTAACCCTCAGACAGTTGATTATCAAACATTTACCTACACAAGATTGTCTTAATTTTGTGACTTTGGCAGCCTAAGAGCATGACATGGGCATAGTAGGTATATAATAAATACTTCTTAAATAAATGAAAAAAAAAAACCCTATTATAACTAGTAAACTAATTCTTTTCCCCTAGGATATCCTCATTATTTGGGTCTAGACAAAGCTCTTCTTTACTGTCCCCTCCCCTCCAACTTAGCTAAGTCTCATGACATTTCGTGTGTCTTGATGTAGGTGGGAGGTTCTAAAGATTAGGTGGGGGTCTAGGCGGTTTGCCAGTGTGCCCTCACTTGGGCCTTGCTGCTCCACGACCCCAGTGGTGGAGCTGCCCTCCCTTGTCATCACGCCTTCTGTCTGTGCAGCATGTTTCTGCTGTCTCCTCACTTACTCCTCAGAACAGCTGTGTGGCCATCTGGCCAGCCATCTGGCGACATGCAGCTTCCAGGGGGCAGACCTGAAACCAGAACACGGGCCACAGACTCCCAGAGCAGGGCCGTCCGGCAGCGCCCCAGGCCTCGGGTGCGCTCTCCCGCCTTTGCCTGTGTCCTGAGCGTGGGGCAGTGCTCTCCACACGCCTGTCTCTCCTAGGTCTGAAGGTCATCGTGGGGGCCTTGCTGCGCTCTGTGAAGAAGCTGGTCAACGTGATGATCCTGACCGTCTTCTGCCTCAGCATCTTCGCCCTGGTCGGTCAGCAGCTCTTCATGGGCAGCCTGAGCCACAAGTGTGTCAGGAAGAGCTGTGGAGCAGACATTCGTGAGGATAACAAAGGTAAGCACCTCGGCTCTCGGTGAATGGTTGATCTTATTTATCCCACTCATGCACCTGCGCGTCTGCATTAATGAGCCTCCTGGGAGCAAGGGAAGACATCTGTGATTCGGGGCTCTCATACAGGCGAATGCGTTTAATAGAGTCGCCTCATTCTTTGGGTTTCCAGGCGAAGGAGAAGCCCAAAGTCACATACACAAGGGTAGTGTCAGGTCCACCTTCTTTCCCATGTAGATTTCTGCCAACGTCTTTGTCATCTCTTGTGGAAGTATTTAGATTGCCTGGATTTGGCCAAACCAGCTACTTCTCATGCCCCCCCAACCTAGAGTATTTTCTCCAATATCACTTCTTTCTGTGCCAGGCCCTCTCCACGCTGAGGGGCTCTAGTGGCTGCTGTTCTCAATGTCTGTCTGGTTCATAGGCTTCCCATGAACTGAGACTGCCCAGCTGGTCCTCAGGCACAGCCCTGGGGTCAGTTTTGTGAACGGACGAGCAGGGCATGGTGGCACCTCTTTGCTCCCCCTAGTCTCTTCCTCCACTCCATCCCCTCCTCTTCTTTTGCCCCCTCCAGAAAGGACCCCAGCTTCAGTGATCTTAGAAGATCCAGAACCATCTGTGCGAAGGACAGCCTTGCATATTTGCTATTCTCTTTCCTTTCAATGTTTTACAATCTAAATTTATGACTCTTTCCTTTTCAGAACATTGCTTTGAAAAGATGCCTGATTCCAGTGAGTACAAACTGTGTGGTACTTGGATGGGTAGCAGGTAAGAGGTTTATATCCTTCATTTTTCTCCCAACCGTTCATTTCTCAGTCTTTTGAAATGATGTGAGAGTTTTCATCTACTGATCTGTGGACGCAGTGAGGATAGTTCTCAAACAGTACAGATCATTTCATTTGTCTAAGCAAGTTTAAGCATGCATTATTAAATAAAAAGTTATTTCCATGTGTTTAGAGCAGCGTCTCCCCATTCACCCCACCCCACTCCCCAGTTGTGCGTGAATTTGTAGCTTATAAGAAGCCTATGTAAAACTTTAATGTTTCAATTTTAGGGAGAGGCTAGTAAAGACTTCCAAATTTGAGAAGGAGCTTTATGGCTGAAAGGCCCCACAGTTCCTGTTTCCTGTTTCCTGGCATCACCTTTAACAAATTCTCTTTGCGATCTGTTGTCCACCCTCTTCCAGTGACGTCCACAGGTGACCTGCCCTCACGCACACTTACCCCACAGCAGGTCCCTAGGAGATACTCTTAGTCCAGGGCATCTGTGCCCTTCGCAGCAAGATTCAGTCCAGTAAAGTCACTGTGTTTCAGATAAGCTCAAGTGCTAAGCCCTCGGTGAGAGATCACGTGTCTTCCTAACTAAGGACAGGTGTCAGGGCCTGCAGCGCGCAGCTTGTTGGGCCCAAGGAGTGCGCTTAGAACAAGGCAGCAGGGAAGACGGCCACGGAGTAAATATTTGAAAGTGCTTTAAGTGGAAAGTGCAGGGTCCTGAGAGATGCAGTAGGATGCAACCCTGCCTGGAGAATTAGGGGAGGCATCTCTAAGGCCTCCTTTTGTGGTCACAAGTTCAGGATGGTCAAATTCGTAAGATACAGTAGACTTTAATAAAATACAAGGTTTGCTGAGCTTTCCAGAATGACCCTTGACAGAACAGTGCACACAGTGTAGCCTCATCTTAGGGGGAGCCCTGCAGCTGCCATATCCAGTGCTTCTTTAACCCCTCACCCCCCAGGAGACAAAATTCAAGGCATGTCGGGGTCATCTGGACATGCAGAAACAGCAGCCTTAGAGAGCCGTCCCAGTCTCACTAAGTCTGGGCGCCAGTCGCAGCGCTTGCAGTCCTGAAAGAGTCCAAAGTCCAGGGTTTTTAGGATAAACAGCTCTTAGAGCACCACAGCCCGTGCGTATCATAAGAGCCGTGGCCAAGGAAATGGCATTCTGAGAAGCGGTCAGTCCAGGGCCCTGAAGGCCAACTGAGGACTGCACAACTCTGAAGAGTGAGTAGGCGGGGAGGTGAGGAAACAGAACAGCGCGTGAGCAGGGGGCGGCACATGGTGAGAAGCTCGGGCTTGGTGGGGAGAGCACCAAGGGAGGTTCAGCCACAGCGCAGGGAGCTCGTCTATGCCAAGGACTTGGCCTTAATCATAAAGGAAACAGGACGCGTGGAAGATTTTCAGTATGGACAAGTTAGACGTTAGAGAACAGATGGGCAGGCTGGGTGAGGAAGCCGAGGTGAGGCTGCGTCAGCACGGAGAGTGGTATGAGTCTGCGCAGCAGAGGGGCTGGAGACGGACGATGGCTTGAGAGATTTAGGCAGAAAGAGGAAGAGGACTTGTAGGTCGAAGAGGGGTGTTGGTGTGAATATGTGTGTCAAATGCATGTGCAAGAGAATTGCAGGAAGTGCAAAAGGGAGAAAGTTTAGACACATTGCTTTGGTTTCAGGCCTGAGCAACTGGTGATGCCATTTTTTGGAATGAGAACACCAACGGTGAGGCAGGATTCAGAGTTTTAATCTCCAGTGTATGTTGATGGGAAGGAGCATTCAGAGAGGGGGAGATTGTGAAAAAAGAAAAACAAAAAACTACAAAAAAAGCAGGCTTGTAGTTTGGTGGTGACTAGCAAACGAGGGAAGTGAAGTACCGTGGGCTCAGCCGCCACAGGCTCCTGGAAGATAGAGCACGCTGGGATTTCACAGAGTTCACTGAGGTCTGGGGAAGAAGACAGCACAGTGACTGCCCTTCTACAGCAAGGCTGCCACCCTGTCCTCCAACCAGATCCCCAGGGCCCAGCTGGCCAAGACCCCTGGCTGAAGGCTGTGACCAGCCCAGCTCACCAGGCATCTAAATGAGGCCAGGACAGAGAAACAGAAAAAGACCTAGAAAAAAGTGACGAGAACGCAGAGAACCAAAAGAAGCTGAAGAAACTTTAAACAGCATGCTCAGTGAAATTAAAGAGGATGTTGTATATATAAAGCCAAAATAGGATGTGATGAAAACAGCAATAAGAGAATGAGAAAGATCTATTAGAAATTAAATATGGTATCAAAAATCAATAATAGAATTAAAAGATAAAGTTGAGAAAATACCCCATAAAGTATAAACAAAAGACAGAAAATGTGAGAATAAATATCAATTCAGAAGTTCCAAAATTTGACTAATTTGGAATTCCAGAAATGGAGCACAGAAAAAACAAAAAGGAGGAAAACAGCAAAGAAATAGTACAGGAGAATTTCCCTGCCATTAAGGATGCAAATCCTTGGATGGCCCTCAAATGCCCAACACAATAAATGGAAAAGGGCCACTCCAAGTGCATTATCATGGCTTTAGAACCTCGGGTGGGGTGGCCAGAGGGACCAAAGACAAAAGGAAGCTCATCCACAAAAAAGCTACAAAATGGCATCAGAATTCTCAACAAGAGCATAAGAGCCTAGGTAAGAGTTGAGCATTGCCATCATATTTCTAAGGAAAAAATGATTTTCAACTCAGAAGTCTATTTTTTTTACTAATAGATTAAAAAAATTTTTAAATATGCATAGATCATACAAAATGTTACCTTAAAAAATATAAGAGGATCCCATATACCCCTACTCCTCATCCCACCCCCACTCCTCCCACATCACCAAGTTCTTTCATTAGTGTGGTACATTCATTGCATTTGGTGAATACGTTTTGGAGCACTGCCACACAGCATGGATTAGTTTATATTGTAGTTTACACGCTCTCCCAGTCCATTCAGTGGGTTATGGCAGGATATATAATGTCCTGCATCTGTCCCTGCAATATCATTCAGGACAACTCCAAGCCCTGAAAATGCTCCCATATCACATCTCTTCTTCCTTCTCTCTGCCCTCAGCAACTCCTGTGCCACTGTCTCCACATCAATTAAACAGTTTCTTCCATTGCTAGAGTCACAATAATTCTATAGTGGAATACCAGTAAGTCCACTGTAATCCATATTTTATTACTCCATCTTGAGGACCCTGGGATGGTGATGTCCCCTCTGCCTCTAACTTGAGAGGGGGCTTAGATCCTACATGGCTGATGGATGTGATTATCTTGCTTGCAGTTGTAGACTCTCAGTTCCCTGGTGTGGTGGTCAACCATCCCCACCTCCCTTTTAGCTGACATGGGCAAGTCCAATGAACAGAAGAGTAGGTGCTGCAACTCTGCTGAGGCTTGGGGCCCAGCCGGCACACAGTCAGTCCAGAGATTCAAGTCTCCCAAGCATACACCAACCCCAGTGCCAATCACAGGTTCAGTAAAAGAGAGAGAAGAGGCATGTGTAGAGAGGTTGTACCTGAGGTCAACTCCATCATATTCAGGAGCACAAATTCCAAAGTAGGGCACACTGGCAAGGCACTGAGCTCCAGAGCCATCTGTCATGACCATAGGACCTGGGTGTCTCTGTAGCCCTCAGGAGCATCACTACTTGGGGTTGTATCTACTTTGGCTATCTCTGAGATCCTACTGAGATGTGCATAAGTGCAACCCCTCTGATGACCTCTTGACTCACTTTGAAGTCTCTTAGCCATATAAACTCATTTGTCTTTACTGTTTCCCCCTTTTATTCAATGTCTTTTTGTAGTTGCATCACCAGCTGATTCTTGGTAAAAATCCCTTGGTGCCAGGGAGGCTCATCCCTGGGAGTCATGTCCCATGCTGGCGGGAAGGTAATATATTTATATGCTGAATTTGGCTTAGAGAGTGGCCACATTTGAGCAACATGGAGGCTCTCAGGAGGTAACTCTTAGGCACCCTACAGTGCTAGGCCTACTTGAAATTTCAGCACACAGGCTCCTAAGCATAGTCATCAGTATCAAGGGCCCATTATTGGACCATCCTTCTTCACTGATCTTTGCTGTTGCCCTTGGGGGATTTTGCTGCTCCATTAGGGAGTGCAACAGAATTCTCTGGAATGGGAACTCAGCACTTCCTCAGTTGTCAAGTGAAACTCTACCCATTATGTCAATACCCAATGAACATCTGAACATATGTATATACCCTATATGCATGCCCTGGAGAACTCCTTCCCACCCATGCATCCCCCATCAATAACACCTCCCATCAGTGCTCCTCCCCTGCCATAGTTGAACCCCTCTATGATCCAAAACTTCTTAAAAAATGAAGTCTAATGTATTGCCAAATTCAATTGATAGGAAAATGAAATAGTAACGATAGGCTTAAAGATTAGAAATAGCATACATAATAATTTAGAAAAACTAAAATAAAGTAAAAAATAAATTGGGGTATTAAAAAATTGAAAAGTATGATAGGTTTTTTAAAAAATATTTTGTCTTTCATCACTGTAATAAGTGTTGCCTGTATGTATAGTGGCAAGGCAATCTCTTCTATTTCTTCCTTAGTGTCTACATTCTTTTTTTTTTGTCTTCAAAAAAGTTTTTGGTCACAGTAAAGTCACATATAGAATATAGGGGACTACCGTATACCTAACATTAAACCCTTTCCTCTTTCCCCAGTTATGATCTCTTTACATGTGGGTATTACATTTGCTGCAACTGATGTACAGATATTGAAATGTAGCTACCAACCATGGTTCCATTATGGTTTACATTATGGTTTACATTTTAGACTATACACTTTTATAAATTTCTGGTGACATTTAACATGGCCTGTATCCATCATTGCAGGATCATGTAGTATACCTCCATTACATCTATTTTTTGCTAAACTATCAATTAACTATGGAGGTAGAATAAAGATATGCAAAGATGCCCCAGTCTTCTTAAGATACTTGAAGATGTGCTCCAGACAAATGAGGGGGTAAATCAGGAAAGAGTAAAGTGCAAGGGCTAAGAAAACGTGTATCAACCCAGGAGAGTCATAAAACAGGCCACATTTCTCTGTAAAGAGTGATATAACTGCAGTCATACAAATTGTGATATAATGGATAGGAGAGAGACTGTGAGAGAGCTAACCTTCACCTGCTCTAGCAGGAAGTTAATAAGGATTAACATCAATAAATCAAATATCAGTATAAGCACTGTGTTTAGAAATACGGAAGGAAAAGAATTAGAATGTACTGAATATGGGCTTTGTAGATGATGGGTAGAAAGGATGATGCAAGTAACAGTTGGTTTTCATTACAAGCCTTAGATGCTATGTGATGTTTTAACTATGTACATATTTATTAAAAAATTAAGAAAGCACATACATGTAATATGCCCCGTATTTATACTTAATGATGTATTCTTTGGTGATATGAGTGATATGTGATATGAGTTAAGTCTTAGGTGCAAATATATTCATTGCCCAAATGTTTGTAAGAGCAAAAGAATATTAACCATTGAAGCATAAAATCTCATACTGGTAGGCCAGTTAAATAAGTAATAGGACTGTAATAAAAAAAAAGAAATGAGGTGTCTCCCCGTATGCTGACACGGGAAGACCTCCACGCTGAGAAAAGGCAAGTGCAGGGGAGCTTCAAGACCTGCTCCCACTTATGTATTAGCAAAGATACATATTTAAACACATGTGCTTCTATAGTCATAGAAAACTTCTGGAAAGTCACAGTGGTAACTGCTAACTGTCACTGGGAAGAGTGACTGGGAGCTTGGGGAGCAAGGAGACTTAGTATTCGCTGCACTCCTCTTTTAATGTTAATTGTTCATTATGGTCTGCATTTAATTTCTCAAATAAAAACGTGCTAACATGAATGTATTAATTAATTCATTTGGAGAAAAGACACTGGAGAGCCCACGTTCTATTGCGGTCGGGGAGGGCTGGCAGGTGGATGCCTCGTAAGCCTTCCCTTCACCGGGACCCTCGGAAGAACTACTGTTGTGGGAAGAAGTGGGCACTGGCCTGGGGGAGTTCTACTGCTTTCTCTGTTTCCTTGTTTCCAATATCCAGAGCCTGTCGGGAAGATTTCGAATGCAAAAACACCAGCTCTAATCCTGACTACGGTTATACGAATTTTGACAAATTCGGCTGGTCTTTGCTTGCCATGTTCCGGCTTATGACCCAAGATTCCTGGGAGAAGCTTTATCAACAGGTCATCTGATTTTCTTTTCTTATTTTATCTTAACTCTCTCTCGTTTGTTTATCATCTTGGTCAACTGATGCCCCTCCGTGAGAATTGTATTGTTCAATTCTGCACTAGAAATTCTATTTGAAAATTCGAGAAAATTGTAAGTGTGTTATTTGGAGGATAAGTGTAAAAAAAACCCTCTGCTTTCTAGCAGTAGTGCTGTTCTCCAGATTTCCTGATGTCCCACCAGCAGAGATTTAGTTTCCATGAAGCCTTGCTGTCTCTTGTCTTTTCTCTCTCTTTTTTAAAATGCAAATATCCTTGACAAAGTAATAGTAAGGTCACTGAAACTTCTCTGTGAATTAATAGCTGGAATCTCTCCAGAGAGGGCATCGGGCTGTGGACCACACTGTGGTTGTGTATGACATCATTGTGATACTGCTCAGGGCTGCCAGGAGGGAAGTGTATGCGTGTGCGTGTGTGTGTGCGCTGCCTTCCAGCTCTGCTCAGGGCTGCCAGGGGGGAAGTGTGTGTGTGTGTGTGAGTGTGTGCGCTTCCTTCCAGCTCTGCTCAGGGCTGCCAGGGGGGAAGTGTGTGTGTGTGTGTGAGTGTGAGTGTGTGCGCTGCCTTCCAGCTCTGCTCAGGGCTGCCAGGAGAGAAGTGTGTGTGTGTGTGTGTGAGTGTGAGTGTGCGTGCTGCCTTCCAGCTCTGCTCAGGGCTGCCAGGGGGGAAGTGTGTGTGTGTGAGTGTGTGCGCACGTGCGCTGCCTTCCAGCTCTGCTCAGGGCTGCCAGGGGGAAAGTGTGTGTGTGTGTGTGAGTGAGTGTGAGTGTGTGCACTGCCTTCCAGCTCTGCTCAGGGCTGCCAGGAGAGAAGTGTGTGTGTGTGTGTGTGAGTGTAAGTGTGCGTGCTGCCTTCCAGCTCTGCTCAGGGCTGCCAGGGGAGAAGTGTGTGAGTGTGAGTGTGTGCGCTGCCTTCCAGCTCTGCTCAGGGCTGCCAGTAGGGAAGTGTGTGTGTGTGTCTGTGTGCACTGCCTTCCAGCTCTGCTCAGGGCTGCCAGGAGGGAAGTGTGTGTGTGTGTGTGAGTGTGAGTGTGCGCGCTGCCTTCCAGCTCTGCTCAGGACTGCCAGGAGGGAAGTGTATGTGTGTGAGTGAGTGTGTGCGCTGCCTTCCAGCTCTGCTCAGGGCTGCCAGGGGGGAAGTGTGTGTGTGTGAGTGTGTGCGCTGCCTTCCAGCTCTGCTCAGGGCTGCCAGGGGGGAAGTGTGTGTGTGTGTGTGTGTGCTGCCTTCCAGCTCTGCTCAGGGCTGCCAGGAGAGAAGTGTGTGTGTGTGTGTGTGTGAGTGTGAGTGTGCGTGCTGCCTTCCAGCTCTGCTCAGGGCTGCCAGGGGGGAAGTGTGTGTGTGTGAGTGTGTGCGCACGTGCGCTGCCTTCCAGCTCTGCTCAGGGCTGCGAGGGGGAAAGTGTGTGTGTGTGTGTGAGTGAGTGTGAGTGTGTGCACTGCCTTCCAGTTCTGCTCAGGGCTGCCAGGGGGAAAGTGTGTGTGTGAGTGTGAGTGTGTGCGCTGCCTTCCAGCTCTGCTCAGGGCTGCCAGGAGGGAAGTGTGTGTGTGTGTGTGTGAATGTGTGTGCTGCCTTCCAGCTCTGCTCAGGGCTGCCAGGGGGGAAGTGTGTGTGTGAGTGTGAGTGTGTGCGCTGCCTTCCAGCTCTGCTCAGGGCTGCTAGGAGGGAAGTGTGTGTGTGTGTGAGTGTGTGCACTGCCTTCCAGCTCTGCTCAGGGCTGCCAGGGGGCAAGTGTGTGTGTGTGTGTGTGAGTGTGAGTGTGTGCGCTGCCTTCCAGCTCTGCTCAGGGCTGCTAGGAGGGAAGTGTGTGTGTGTGAGTGTGAGTGTGAGTGTGTCTGTGTGCGCTGCCTTCCAGCTCTGCTCAGGGCTGCCAGGGGGGAAGTGTGTGTGTGTGTGAGTGTGAGTGTGAGTGTGAGCCGTGCAGGGGTTGGGTGCAGGATTCCTGCTCGTGCGCAATCTGCTGGAGGTGGCGGCGCCCTGCGAGGAGCGGCCCCAGCCAGGCTTGCTCTGCCCACAGACCCTGCGCACGGCCGGCTGCTACTCCGCCTTCTTCTTCGTGGTTGTCATCTTCCTGGGCTCCTTCTACCTGGTCAACCTGACCTTGGCCGTGGTCACGATGGCCTACGAGGAGCAGAACAGGAACGTCGCTGCGGAGACGGAGGCCAAGGAGAGGGTGTTCCAGGAAGCCCAGCAGCTGCTGAGGGAGGAGAAGGAGGTGGGCCGGGGCCAGCGGGAGGTCTGCTTGGAGGTGCCCCGGGCCCGGCTCGAGCGGTGGCGGGCGCTGCCCGGCGCGGCGCTTGCTCTGCTGGTGCTTTCCCGCGCAGCCCGCCTGTGCCCCGCGTCACTCGAAAACATCGAGGTCTTGGTCGTGAGACATTTTGGCCTCTACGCCAGGTCTCAGACCACTGGCCACAGGGTAGAACTAACGACGCGGGAGCCGGGCTCCTCCAGGCCTTCCTGTGGGAATCAGGGCGTTTGCGTCCGAGCCGTGGAGCCCTCCGAGACCACTGCGCCCCTTGAACTTCCCGGCCTGCTCCCAGGCCGTTGGGATGCTTGTCTGGAGTCGCTCCTCTTTTCCAAGTGGGTTGTGAGGATCCAGGACAGGGGCCGTGTTTCATGCTCCTTTGCATTCCCTGCCGAGACTTGTGGGGGCTGAGCCCCGAGTGAGCACTTCTGCCTGCATCACCAGGCACGACTTGACCGTGTGCCTGGCACGCACTGGCACTGGGCCAAGTGCTGGCGACCTCGGAGGTCAAGGGTCAGCGCTGCCCCCGGGGCTGCCATCTCTATGGAAACGTCCGTCCTCCCAGATCACGGTGGTGACCGTCTACGGGCAGGCGCTCCCAGAAGAGAGGAGCACGTGCCCGCCAGGGCCGTGCTGCGAGAAGCCATCAGGGGTTCATTAATTGTTTGATTCCCTTTCCCAGGCGCTGGTTGCCATGGGAATTGACAGAAGTTCACTTAATTCCCTCGAAACATCATCTTTTTCCCCAAAGAAGAGGACACTATTTGGTGGTAAGAAAAGGAAGTCCTTCCTTTTGAGAGAGTCTGCAAAAGACCAGGCTCCAGGGTCAGCTTCAGATCAAGATTCCCCCAAGAAGGTGAGTCCACGCGGGACTCCTGCCAGCTGCCGCCCGTGGCGCGTGCCTCCGTCCCTCCACGTGCTGTTCACGGCACCTGTTCACTTACACATGTCTTTTGAAGAGCTGTCACAGTGCTTCCCACCTGCTTGGCAGTGGGGACGGTGCTGGGGAAACGTGGAGATGTCTAAGACAGGCACGGCCCTTCCTCAGCGTTGTGGCCAGTGAAGGCACGGTGCCTCTTCCGTGTGCTGACGTGGTTGGCAGGACGAGGGCTGTGGACAGGAGCAGGGGCAGCGGCTTGGCGTGGCTTCCTCAGAGCATACCTGGAGGTGCTTACTGGGGAAGCGACCCAGCAGCACTGGCAGGGGAGGGAGAAGCTATGTGTGGAAGGGAAGGTGACCGCTGAAGACGCGTCATTCAGCCGGTTACCAGGGAGTGAGCGTGCTAGGGCATTTATACACGTGCTTCAGCCCATCCCTGCCCGAGGCTGCTGGGGCCTGGAGGCACGGCTTACCCTGGACCTCTGCTTGCTGTGAGCTAAGCAGATGGGCTCAGGCCACCAGAGACATCCCTCAGGTGGAGCCTGGGGGAATGGACAGGGCAGCTGAAAGCATCTGCTTGGGACACCCAGCCCAGGTTTGGTGTGTGGGCTGGGAGCAGGGCCAGATACAGTGGGTCAGAAGAGGGTGTCCAGAGGAAGCAGTGTCTATACTGAAAGGGTGAATTGTTGTAGGCGTCGAGAGAGAGGTTCAATTATTGCGTACGGAAAGGCCAGGAGTCAGTAATAATTTGGGGAAGGAAAAAAAAAATGAGTTTATTTATGACCAGCTGGGCTTGAGAGCTTCCTTGTCCAAAACTTGAGCCCCACATAGAATTTCTGGGTTCCTTTTATACAGAGGATATAACAGTAGGGAGTCAAACTGTGCTTATAAGCAAAAGGACTTTTTGTTAGTTTCTTTAAGTGTTTTATGTGAGTATTAGATAGGTTATTTTCTTCAGGTAAGCTTGAATTAACACATATCCCCAACATTGCAGGTAAGTTTTTAACATGAATCCCACACATTCCAGGTAAGCTTTTAACACATTTGGTTTGCCTCCTCCCTGAATATTTAAGGTTTATAGAGCCTACATTGCTTGATTGTTTTTCCAGGACTGAAGTCAAAGGGCAGGGCTGCAGGTTCCACCGTTAGATACACACAGCTTAGGTTATCTATGAAGAGATGCACAGCCCCCATCCACAGTCTACATCAGAATGAGCCAGGAGAAAGGGGGATGGAGCACTGGAGCTAGAGAGCACACGCAGAGGCCTGGAAGCAAAGGGGAGCTGGAGGGTGTGATCACAGCGACACTGCACATGCATGGGATGAGGCTGGGGGCGGATGGCAAGAAGCTGTAAGATGGGTGATCAGAAGACCAAGCACCCTGAGGGCGAGGGGAAGGAAGCACTGACAGGTTCTTTGCAAGAGAATGGTCTGACCAGATTTACATTCCTGAAAATTCATCCTGGGTGCACGAGGAAAGGGGACTGGAGAGTGCCAGGCAGGAGGCAGCTGATGAGATGTTTGCAGAAATCCAAGTGAAAGGCGGCGGTGGCTTAAACTAGAGCAGGGGAAGTGGGAATGAGCAGGTTTCTATCGAAGGTAGAATCTGGCAATTGGTTGGGTGCATAGGTGGGGATGATGCCTGCTTCAGGGCTTGGGTGACTTGGTGGAAGGTAACTTATTTGACACAGGAAAGGAACACATTTTTGGGGTGGGGAAGATTGCAAGTTCCGTTGTGAAGTGTGCAAGGGCCATCCCAGCAGGGATGTTGAGCAGGCAGATGGATATGAAGAAATGACGCTGAGGGAAGACGTGCAGCAGAAAAAGCTGTTCATGTTATTAAGGTGGGGATGTTCAGACATTTTTTAACTGTGAAAAGAGAAGTCAAGAGAGGGAAGTGTTGAAGACACAGGCCAGGAGATGATGGCAGAGGGAGGTGAAGATGGAGTGGTGAGTGTGCATGCATGGAATGGGGTGGGAGAGTGGGCACAAGAACATCTGTGGAAGTAGAGACAGAGCCTATCCCCTGTTGGGACTGGCTCACTGATGCGGTGATGAGGGAAGAAGATTTAGGGGCTTCATTGCTGTCAGACCATAGCCAATATTGAAGAGCCTGCCAAGGGAAATATTTTTAATAAGTTTCACCTTGTTCACAAACGATAGACAAAAACTCAGACACCCTATATAAAATGTCTTTTCCCTTTAACTAGAACAGCTAATGGCTGTACAAAGGCTATGGCTGTCTTTAGATTAGCTTGTCACTAAGGACTAGGGAAACAAGTCATGGTAGATAACTACGTTTTATGGATAGGTGAAGGTTTATGCCCTTTAACCTCCAGAGCTTTTAAATCATAGATAAGAATCAATATGCTCTTCAGCCTGCAGAAATGCTTGAGGTTTAGTTTATAGACTTTGTGGTAAGCTTGAATTTAGATACTGACTGTTTTAAGGTTGGTTTGGGCAGATGTTCACTACCTGGCCCCAATCCATCTTTCTAAATTTATCCCTCACTTTTGTTCCTTCCAAGGATCATTTCCAAATTAGACATTTTGCTCCTTTCATACCCTGAAATGTATGTAAAATTTTGTTTTCTCTATGTTGATAATGATTACAGTTCAGAGAAAGTAAAATTTCTGTTAGTAAGGCTCTAGAAATGTGCACACATAAGGGATCTTAATGGTCAAACCATAGTTCTCAAGTCTATAGAAGTTGAAATGAGAACATTAAACATGTGGCACACATTAGAGATGAAGTGAGTTGATGTATATAAAATACCGAGCCTCTGCTTCAGGCAGCATTAAAACAAAGTGGTCTGTGAAGGCTTGCCCTGAGCAGTTCCACCATGTCTTTTCTTACAGCCGCACCTCCTAGAGCAAACCAAACGCCTGTCTCAGAATCTCTCGGTGGACCACTTTGATGAGCATGCGGACGCCTTCCAAAGGCAGAGGGCTCTCAGCGCAGTCAGCATTCTCACCATCACTGTGCAGGGTGAGTCCCACCTCCCAGCCCAGGGAAAGCTGAGAGTCAGCGACGTCCTCCACGAGCCCCCTCCCCAGTCCCTCAGAAGCCAATGCACAGGAGAGGGTTTGGAGTCAACCTGCAAAGAGTGACTTTGGGTGCCTCCTTGGAGCATTTAAGCCCGTTCCTGTGGGTGCACTGTGAGCCACACATGAGCAGTGGTGGGTACTGGCTAGACTGGGGATGACTATTTCCCTAATGGCTAACAATGTTGAGCATCTTTTCATGTGCTTCATGGTCATTTTATATCTTCTTAGAAGAAAGGTCTATTCAAGTCTTTTGTCCATTTTTAAAATCAGGTTGTTTGTTGAGTTGTAGGATTTCTTTATATATTCTGGATATTAAGCCCTTATCAGATTCATGGTTCCCAAGTATTTCCTACCATTCTTCAGGTTTTCTTTTTATTTTCATGATGATGCCTTTTAATGTGCAAAAGTTTTAAATTAGAATGAAGTCCAATTTATCTGTTTTAAATTCTTGTTCTTTTAGTGTAAAGTTTAAGGTCATTACTGGCTAGCACATGGTCTTGAAGATGTGTCCCTCTGTTTTCTTCTGGGAGTTTTAATAGTCCTGGTCTTTGATCCATTTTGAGTTAATTTTTATATATGGTGAGGTAAGGGTTCACTTTTATTCTTTTGTGTCTGGATATCCAGTTTCCCAGCACCATTTGTTGAAGAGACTATTTTTTCCCAATTGAGTGGAAATGGCACCCCTGTCAAAAATCAATTGGCTGTAAATGTGAGGGTTTATTTTTGAGCTCCCAATTTGATTTTCCCGGTCTATATGTCTGTCTTCGTGCTTCTACTATGCTGCTTTGATTGCTTTAGCTTGTAATAAGTTTCCAAGTTGGGAAGTGTGAGTCTTCCAACTTTGTTCTTCTTTTTCAAGATATTTTTGGCTATTCAGGGCCCCTTACACTTCCATATAAATTTGATGATTGGCTTTTCCATTTCTGCAAGGAGGCTGTTGGACTTTTTATTGGGATTGCATTATATCTGTAACTCACTCTGAGTAGAATTGTAATCATAACAATATTTAGTCCTCCAAATCATGAACATGGAACATCCTTCCATTTATTTTTGACTTTTTTATTTCTTTTAGCAAAATTTGTAGTTTTCCATGTGTAAGCACTTTATATCCTTGTTTAAATTTATTCCTAGGTATTTGACTTTTTAAGCTTTTATTGTAAATGGAATTTTAAAATTTCCTCCTCAGATTGCTTATTACTAGTATATAGAAATACCACTGGTATTTGTGTGTTGATCTTGTACCCTGCCACTTTGCTGAATTTGTTTATTAGCTCTAGTAGCTTTGTTGTGGAATTTTCAGGATTTTCTGTATAAGACACATCATCTGCAAATAGGAAAATTTTACTTTTTTATTTCCAATTTGGATGACTTTTATTTATTTCTCTTGTCTAATTGCTCCAGCTAGAATTTCCAGTACAATGTTGAATAGCAGTGGTGAGGGTGGGCGTCCTTGTCTTGTTCCTGACCTTAGAGTGAAAGCTTTCAGTCTTTCCCTGTTAAGTAGGATGTTAGCTGTGGGCTTTTCATATACGTTCTTTATCATGTTGAAAAAGTTTCTTCTATTCCTAGAGTTTACGTGATTTTATAAAAAGGGGGTCTGGAATTTGTCAAAAGCCTATTCTGCATCAATTGAGATGATCATGTGTTTTTTTCCCCTTTTGATCCACTAATGTGGTGTATTATGTTAGTTGATTTTCTTATGTTGAATCACCCTTACATACCAGGGATAAATCCCACTTTATCATGGTGTATAATCCTTTCAATATGCTTTTGGAGTGAGTTTGCTGGAATTTGCTGAGGATTTTTTCATCTATACTCATAAGAGATATTGGTCTGTAATTTTATTTTCTTGTTGTATCTTTTTCTGGCTTTGGTGTGAGGTTGGTGCTGGCTTCCTAGAGTGAGTTAGGAAGTGTTTCCTCCTTTTCAATTTTTGGTAGAGTTTGATCATGATTGTTGTTAATTCTTCTTGAAATATTGGTAAAATTAATCAGTGAAACCATCTGGTCCTGGGCTTTTCTTTGTTGGGAGTTTTTTTTTCTGTTTGTTTGTTTTGTTTTGCATTTAAAAAATAATTTTTTTAATTATAGAAGTTGTGAATTTACAAAGCAATCATACCTAATGTGAAGATTCCCATACAGCACCCCTCCACCAACATGCTACATTGTTGTGGAACATTTGTTACAAATTATGAGATAATATCATCAGACTGTTACCACTAACTATGGTCTAAGCATACATTTGGTATATTTTTTCTACAACCCCTATCATTATTTTAAAATATATACTTTTTATTTATTTTTAAAAGATACATACATCACACAGAATGTTATCTTAAAAAAATACAGGAGATTCCCATATGCCCCACTCCCCACACCCCTAATTTTTCCCACTTCAACAACTCCTTTCATTAGTGTGGTACATTCATTGCATTTGATGAATACGTTTTGGAGCACTGCTACATCGCATGGATTATAGTTTACATTGTAGTTTATACTCTCTCCTGGTCCATTCAGTGAGCTATGGCAGGATATATAATATCCTGAATCTGTCCCTGCAATATCATTCAGGACAACTCCAAGGCCCAAAAATGTCCCTATATTACACCTCTTTTTCCCTCTCCCTGCCTTTAGCAATTCCAGTGGCCACTGTCTCCACATCAATGACATAGTTTCCTCCATCACTGGAGTCACAATAATTCTATAGTAGAATACCAGTGTATTAGTCAGCCAAAGGGGTGCTGATGCAAAATACCAGAAATTGGTTGTTTTTATAAAGGGTATTTATGTGGGGTAGGAGTGTACAAATACTGGCCATAAAGCTTAAGTTACTTCCCTCACCACAGTATATTTGGAGCAAGATGGCCGCCGATGTCTGCGAGGGTTCAGGCCTTCTGGGTTCCTATGTTCCTCAGGCTTCTTTTTTCCTGGGCTCAGGGTTCCTTTCTTCCTGGGGCTGGCTTCTCTTTCCTCTATGAGCTCACTTCCTGGGGCTCCAGCTTAAGGCTTCAGCATCAAACGCCAACATCAAAACTCCAACATTAAAAGCCCCAACTCTGTTCTTTGCCATGCCTTTTATCTGTGAGTCCCCACCCAATAAGGGGCGGGGACTCAATGCCCTAATCATAAGTCAATCATGGCCAGGTACAGATCAGATTACAAGCATAAGCCAATGTTTCTTTTTGAAATTCATCAATTATATCAAACTGCTACAACCAGTAAGTTCAGTCTAGTCCATATTTTATTCCCCAATCCTGAGGACTCTGGGATGGTGATGCCCACTCCACCTCTTACTTGAAAGGGGGTTTCGATCCCATATGGCTGATGGATGGGATTCTCCTGCTTGCAGTTGTAAACTTTCTCGGTTCCTTGGTGTGGTGGTTGACCATCATTTTTAGCTGACCTGGGTAAGTCCAATGAGCTGGAGAGGAGGTGTTGCAACTCTGCTGAGGCTCAGGGCCCAGCTGGCACATCATAACCCCTATTATTAACACAACGCATCTTTGGTATTGCAAGAATATTACAATATTGCTGTTGACTATAGTCCATTTGTTACATTAATTTTATTTTTCTCATGCTTCCCCACATTCTTTTTTTTTTAAAGATTTATTATTTTTAGTTTATTTCTCTCTCCCCCCCATTGTCTGCTCTCTGTGCCTGTCTATTCGCTGTGTGTTCTTGTGTCCACTTGCATTCTTGTCAGTGGTACCTGTAATCTGTGTCTCTTTTGTTGTGTCATCTTGCTGTGTCAACTCTCCACGCATGCAGTGCCATTCCTGGGCAGGCTGCACTTTTTTTGCATAGAGCGGCTCTCCTTGCGGGGGTGCACTCCTTGTGCGTGTGGCTCCCCTATGCAGGGGACACCCCTGCATGGCATGGCACTCCCTGTGTGCATCAGCCCTGCACGTGGTCCAGCTCACCACATGGGTCAGGAGGCCCTGGGTTTGAACCCTGAGCCTCCCATATGGTAGGTGGACACTGTATCAGTTGAATCAAATCCACTTCCCATTCCCTACATTCTTACCACCTTGCAATCATGATGTACATTTGTTCCAGTTCATAGAAGGACATTTTTGTTTTGTACTGTTAACCACAATTCTCATCCACTTCTGGGTTCACTGTGTTATTCAGTCCCTAGATTATTCTCTAGCTTTCTTTCCATTGGCATTTATTCCCTAGACAACCCTATCAGACATAATCCCACCTACATTTGTTCTGCTCACTTTAATGTGTTACCGTCAACTCTATCAATTTCCACACTTTTGCAATCAGGTTAATTAAAACTTCTACATACAGTAAGTGTTAGCACCCCTTCTCAGCACTCCTCTTATCTCCTAATAACCTATACTCAAGGTTTTAACTCCATGTATTTATTCTTTGTGTTTAGTTCATATATTAGTGAGACTATGCAATATTTGTCCTCTCCTGTCTGGCTTATTTCACTTAGCATAATATCTTCAAGTTCCATTCACATGTCCCAATTTTATTTCTTCTTACAGAGCATAGTATTCCATCATATGGATATACTACATTATGTTTATCCATTCATCAGTTGATGGACGCTTGGGTTGTTTCCATCTTTTGGCAATTGTGAATAATGCCACTATGAATATTGGTATGCAAATATCAGTTCATGTCACAGTTTTCAGTTCTTCTGGATATATTCCTAGTAGAGGAATTGCTGGATCATATGTAAGTTGTATATTTAACTTCCCAAGGAACCACCAAACTGTCTTCCACAGAGGCTTCATCATTTTACTTTCCCACAAATAGTGAAGGAGTGTTCCTATTTCTCCACATTCTCTCCAGTACTTATTGTTTTCTGTTTTTAAATAATAGACAATCTATACGGTGTGAGATGATCTCTCATTGTTGTTTTGATTTGCATTTCCCTAATTGCTAGTGATATTGAACATTTTTTTCCATGTGCTTTTTGACCATTTGTATTTTCTCTTTGGCGAAATGTCTATTTAAGTCTTTTGTCTATTTTTATTTATTTATTTATTTTTAAAGATTTATTTATTTATTTAATTCCCCTCCCCCTCCCCCGGTTGTCTGTTCTCTGTGTCTGTTTGCTGCGGCTTGTTTCTTTGTCCGCTTCTGTTGTCGTCAGCGGCACAGGAAGTGTGTGCGGCGCCATTCCTGGGCAGGTTGCACTTTCTTTCGCGCTGGGTGGCTCTCCTTACGGGTGCACTCCTTGCGCGTGGGGCTCCCCTACGCGGGGGACACCCCTGCGTGGCAGGGCACTCCTTGCGCACATCAGCACTGCACAAGGGCCAGCTCCACATGGGTCAAGGAGGCCCGGGGTTTGAACTGCGGACCTCCCATGTGGTAGACGGACGCCCTAACCACTGGGCCAAGTCTGTTTCCCTTTTTGTCTATTTTTAAATTGGATTGCTTCTCTTTGATTGATGAGTTGTATGATCTCTTTATATAGAATAGAAATCAAACCCTTATTGGATATGTGATTTTCAAATATTTTCTCCCATTGACTGGGCTGCCTTTTCCCTTTCTTGACAAAGTCCTTTGAATCACAAAAGTGTTTAAGGTTGAGGAGGTCCCATTTATCCATGTTTCCTTTTGTTGCTCATGCTTTCAGTGTAAGGTTTAAGAATCCACCGTCTACCACCAGGTCTTGAAGATGTTTCCCTACATTTTCTTCTGGGAGTTTTATGGTTCTAGCTTTTATATTTAGGTCTTTGATCCATTTTGGGTTAATTTTCCTGTAAGGTGTGAGTTAGCTGTCCTCTTTCTTTCTTTTGGCTATGGATATCCAGTATCCCAGAACCATTTCTTGAATAGACTGTTCTGCCACAGCTGTGTGGGTTTGACAGCTTTGTTAAAAGTTACTTGCCCAAAGATGTGAGGGACTGTTTCTGAACAATCAAATTGTTTCCATTGGTCTATGTGTTTATCTTTAAGCCAGTACCATGCTGGGTTTTTGTTTTTTTGGTTTTTTTTTTACCACTGTAACTAGGTAATATGACTTAAAGACCAGAAGCAAGAGTCCGCCAACTTCACTCTTTGTTTTTAAGATGTCTCTGGCCATCTGGTGCCCCTTATCCTTCCAAATCAATTTGATAATTGTGTTTTCCATTTCTTTAAAAATGCTGGTAGAATTTTTATTGGGATTGCATTGAATCTGTATATCAGTTTGGGTAGAATTGACATCTTAATGATATTTAGTCTTCTAATGCATGAGCACTGAATGTTCTTCCATTTATTTAGGTCTTTTTTATTTCTTTTAGTTTATAATTTTATATCCTGGGTTAGGTTTATTCCTAAATGTTTGATTCTTTTAGTTGCTATTGTAAATGGAATTATTTCCCTGACTTCCTCCTCACATTGCTCATTACTAGTATATAGATACACTATATACTATATATTAATCTTGTATCCTGCCACTCTGCTGAAATCATTTATTACCTCTAGCAACTTTGTTGTGGATTTTTCAGGACTTTCTACTTATAGAATAATATCATCTATGAATAGTGAAAATTTTTATTCTTCCTTTCTAATTTGCATGCATTTTATTTCTTTTTCTTGCATGATTGCTTCAGCAAGAACTTCTAGCACTATATTGAACAAAAGTGGTGACAGTGGGTATTCTTGTCTTGTTCTTGATCTCAACAGGAAAGCTTTCAGTCTTTCATCATTGAGTACAATGTTAGCTGTGGGTTTTCATATCTGGTCTTGATCATTTTTAGAAAATTTCCTTCAATTCCTGTCCTTTGTAGTATTTTTATCAAGAAAGAATGTGGTATTTTGTCAAATGTCTTTTTTGCATCAGTTGATAAGATCATGCATTTTTCTTCTTTGATTTATTAATGTGGTGTATTATGCTGATTGATTTTCTTATGTTGGACCACCGTTGCATGCCTGCTATAAAACCCACTTGATAATGATGAATAATTCTTTTAATGTGTTATTGGATTCAATTAGCAGGTATTTTGTTGCAGATTTTTAAAACCATATTCATCAGGGAAATGGGTCTGTAATTTTCTTTTCTCATAATATATTTATTTGGCTTGGTATTAGAATGATATTGGCTTCATAGAATGAGTTTGGTTGCATTTCTTCTTGTTTAACTTTTTGGAAAAGTTTGAGCAAGATTGGTATCAAATCTTTGAATGCTTGGTAGAACTCACCAATGAAACCATCTGTTCCTGGGCTTTTCATTTTGGGGAGTTGTTTGTTGACTGTTTCAGTCTCTTTACTTGTGATTGGTTTGTTGAGGCATTCTATTTCTTCTAGGGTCAGTGTAGGTTGTTTGTACATTCCTAAGAATTTTCCCATTTCTTCTCCATTGTCTGGTTATCATACAGTTGTTCATAATATCCTCTTACGATCTCTTTAATTTCTGTAGGGTCAGTAGCAATGTTCCCATTTTAATTTTTCATTTTATTTATTTGCATCTTCTCTCTTTTTTTGTCAGTCTAGCTAAGGGTTTGTTGATGTTGTTAATCTTCTCAAAGAACCAACTTTGGTTTTGTTAATTCTTTCTATTATTTTTTTGTTCTCAATTTCATTTATTTCTGCTTTGCTCTTTGTTATTTCATTCCTTCTGCTTTTTTTGGGAATATATGTTGTTCTTTTTCTAGTTCTTCCACCTATGTAACTCAGTCATTGACTATAGCTCTTTTTTCTTTTTTAATGTACACAATAAGGACTATACATTTATAAATTTCCCTCTCAGCACTGCCTTCACTGCATCCCATATGTTTTTTTCTTTTTTAAGACTTATTTTATTTATTTCTCTCCCCTTCCCCCCCATTGTCTGCTCTCCATGTCCATTTGCTGTGTGTTCTTCTGCATCTGCTTGCAAGGTCAGGCAGCACCGGGAAAATGCATCTCTTTTTTGCTGCATCATCTTGCTGCATCAGCTCTCCATGTGTGTGGCGCCACTCCTGGGCATGCTGCGCTTTTTTCACATGGGGCACCTCTCCTTGCAGGGTGCATTCCTTGCGTGTGGGGCACCCCTATGTGGGGGCACCCCTGCATGGCATGGCACCCTTGTGTGTGGGCCAGCTCACCACATGGGTCAGGAGGCACTGGGTATTGAACCCTGGACTTTCTATATGGTAGGCAGATGGTCTATCAGTTGAGCCATGTCCGCTTCCTATCCCATAGGTTGATATGTTGTGTTCTCATTTTCATTCATCTTGAAATATTCATTGATTTCACTAGCAATTTTTTCTTTGACCCAATGATTATTTAAGAGTGTGTAGTTTGATCTCTATGTATTTGTGAATTCTCCCCTTTTCCACCTGTTGTTGATTTCTAGCTTCATTCCATTATAATCAAAGAAAGTGCCTTGTATAATTTTCATCTTGTTGAATTTATTGAGATATGCTTTGTGACCCAATATATGGTCTATCTTGGAGAAAAATCCATGAGCACTTGAGAAGAATAAATATTCTGCTGTTTTTGGGTGCAGTTTTCTGTATATGTCTATTAGGTTTAGTCTGTTTATCATATCATTCAAGCTCTGTGTTTCTTATTGATCCTCTGCCCAGACATTCTGTTCAATGCTGACAGTGATGTATTGAAGTCTCCAAGTATTATGGTAAAGACATCTATTTCTCCCTGCAATTTTAACATTGTTTGCCTCCTGAATTGGGGGCATCCTGGTTAGGTCCATGTACTTTTGTGATTATTATTTCTTCCTGGTGAATTGCTCCTTTTATTAATATATCACATCCTTCCTTGTCTCTTATATTAGTCAGGGTCCTCTGGGGAAACAGAATCAATAATAGATATCTGTCAATAGTATGAGATTTTATAAGAGTCTATCACATGACCATGGGGATGCACAAGTTCAGGTTCCACAGGCAGGCTGCAAACCAGGGGTCTCCAATGAAAGTCCAATGAAGGTTCTTGATGAGTTCTGGGAAACATTGGCTGTCCAAAGACGAGCTGGGAAATTCTCACTCAATGCTGGAATCATTTCCCTTTTTAAGGCGTTCTGCTGATTGGATTAAGCATCACTCTTGCTGATGACAATTCCCCTGAATGATGTAATTATAACCAGCTATCTATGATTTCCCACTGCAGCGAAGTCAATGCTGACTAAAGTCCATAGATGCCCTTGTATTACAGTTAGCCCAATGCTTGCTTGACCAAACAACTGGGCACTATTACCTGGCTGAGTTGACACATTAGCCTAACCATCACATCTCTAATAACAGTTTCACTTTTAAAGTCTATTTCATCTAAGTATAGCTTTTTTCCCCAGACTTTCACTTTCAATCTTTTGATATCCTTGGATCTAAGGTGAATCTCTGTAGGCAGTATATAGATGGCTCATACTTTCTTAGTCATTCCACCAGTCTGTGTCCTTTGATTGGGGATGTCTAATCCTTTAACATTTAATGTTATTACTGTAAAGGCAGTTCTTCACCTATTTTGACCTTTGGGTTTTATCAGTCATATTTTCTTTTCACCACTCTTTTTACACTTTTAGTTACTTTACAGATATAATCTTCATTTTCAGACTCTCTTCCAAACCTCTCTCTTCTATCTTTTCTTTCAGACTGTAGTGCTCCCATTAGTATTTCCTGATGCACTAGTCTCTTGGTTACAAACTCTCTCAGTTTCTGTTTATCTGTGAATAATCAAAAATCACCCTCATTTTAAAAGACAATCTTGCCAGATGTAAGATTTTTGTCTGGCTGGAAGTTTTTCTCTTGCAGTATCTTAAATATGCCTCCTTGCATCTGTGGTTTCTGATGAGAAATTAGCGCTTAATCTTTTTGGGCATCCCTTGTATGTGATGCATCACTTTTCTCTTGCTGCTCTTAGAATTTTCTCTTTGTCTTTGGCATTTGACATTCTGGTTAATATGTGTCTCAGTGTAGGTGAATTTGGATTTATTCAGATAGGAGTGCATTGTGCTGCTTGGACATGGATATGTATATCCTTCAATAGGGTTGGGAAATTTTCTACCATCAATTCTTCAAATATTCATTCTGCTCCTTTTCCCTTCTCTTCTCCTTCTGGGACACCCATTACACAAATGTTTGCATGTCTCTTGCTGTCATTTAATTCTGCAAGTTTGTTCAATTTTTTCCATTCTTTATCTGTTCTTTTGTCTGTTTGCTTTGGGTGGCCATGTCTTCAGTTCACTAATCCTTTTTTCTGCCTCCTCAAATCTGCTATTATATGCCTCCAGTGTATTTTTAATTTCATTTGTAGTGCCCTTCATTCCCATAAGATCTGCTGTTTTTCTATGTATGCTTTCAAATTCTTTGTGTTCGCCCAGTGTATTCTTAATATCCTTAATCTCTTTAGCTATCTCTTGAATTTATTAAGGAGATTTTTTTGAACATCCATGATTAGTTGTTTCAACTCCTTTGTCATCGACAGGCTTATCTTGTTCCTTTGACTGGGTCGTATCTTCTTATTTCTTGGTACGGATTGTAATTTTCTGTTGGTGTTTTGGCATCTGGCTTACTGATGTATTTAGTCTGGGCACAGTTTCTCTCTTTAGTTTGGGGCTTTCTAGTCCTTTCTCCCTTGCTGGTTATGTAGTAGGAGCCAAGGATATAGAGTTTACTATAAGCTGTAGAGACTGAAGCTTCCCACATTGCCCCAGGAACTAATAAAGCTTCTCCTACCTTTCTACTCTGCCAGGGGCAGGGATGGAGCTGCAGCCATGTGTAGTAATGCAAGTCATGTTGGCCAAGACTGTCTATAGTTGCTTGGAAAGACTGATGAGGCTTCCAGCCCCTTCCCCCCTACCTGCGTGGGGATGGAGCTGCCGATGTGGGCTGCAAACTAAGCTGTGCAGGTCAAAACTGACTCTAGTTGACCAGGTAGACTAACATAGTTCCAGCACCCCTTTTCCCCTGCCAGGGTTGAGAATGGACTCTCCAGAGTGCCTAACAATTTAATCTGTGTGGCTGAAAGTGCCTGCAGTTGCCCAGAGAGCCTGTAGAAATTCCAGCTCCCCTCCTGTCTTGTGGGGGGATTTGGGGATGGAATCGAAGGCATTTGACAAACAGTCTTTGTGGGCCCAAAATACCTGCAGTTGCTCAGAGAGGCTAAGGAAACACAGCTCCCCTCCTATCCTACTGGGAGGCAGGGATGGAGCCCCAGGTGTCTGACTATTCAGCCTGGCCTGTCCAAAAGCAACTCGAATTTCCCAGAGAGGCTGGTGCAGTTTCCCCCAGCTTCCTCCTTGCCAAAAGTGGGGCTGGAGCCTAAGCTAGGGCGTTGGGAGGTTTTTGATGACTTATTTAATCTCTTTACTAGCTATTGGTCTGTTGAGGTCTTCTATTACTTCTTGAGTCACTGTAGGTATTTTGTGTGTTGCTAGGAATTTGTTCCTTCCATCTAAGTCATCTCATTTGTTGGTGTACTGTTGCTCAAAGTATCCTCTCATAATTCTTTTTAATTTCTGTGTGTAATGCTTACTTTCATTACTGATTTTATCTTTTTTATTTGTCAGTTTAACTAAGAGCTTGCCAGTTTTATTAATTTCACCAAAAAGCCAGCTTTTGGTTTTGCTGATTGTCTCTATTGTTTTTTTATTCTCTATTTCATTTACTGCCATTCTAATCTTTGTTATTTCCTTTCTTCTCCTCACTTGGGGTTTACTTTGCTCTTCCTTTTCTAGATCCTCCAGTTGTGAGGTTAGGTGTCTGATTTGAGATCTTTCTTCTTTTTTAAATGTAAGCATTTGGAGCTATAAGATTTGATCTCAGCATTATTTTTGCTGCATCCCATAAGTTTTGTTACATTATGTTATCATTTTCATTCACCTGAACATGTTTCCTAATTTCCTTTGTAATTTCTTCTTTGACCCAGTTGTTGTTTATGATTACATTGTTTAATTTCCACATATTTATGAATTCTAGCTCTTCAATTTCTAACTTCATTCCATTGTGGTCAGAGAAGAAACCCTGTATTATTTCTATATTTTTAAATTTATTGAGAATTGTTTTGAGACCTAACATATGGTCTATCCTGGGAGATGATTCATGTCGAGTAGAAACGAATGTGTCCTATGCTGTTGGGTGAAGTATTCTATATGTGTCTGTTAGGGCTAGTTGTTTTATAGTATTGTACAAGTCTTCTATTATTTGTCTTTGGTCTAGATGTTCTATCCATTATTGCAATACTTGTATTAAAGTTTCCACATTATTTCTCTCTTCAAATCTGTTAATATTTGCTTCATGTATTTTGGGGCTTTGCCATTCAGTGCATATACATTTATAATTTCTGTATCTCCTTGTTGACTTGACCTCGTCATCAATAATTAGTGACCTTCTTTGTTCCTTTTAACTGTTTTTTTTTTTCCCCCGTAAAGTCTGTTTTATCTATTCCAACTCTCTTTTGGTTACTATTTTCATGGCATATTTTCCCATCCTTTCTCTTTCAACCTACTTGTGTCTTTGAATTTAAGGTGTCACTTGTAAACAGCAAATAATTGGATCCTACTTCTTTAAAATCCATTCTGCCAATCTCTACTTTTTTTTTTTTAGGAGGTACTGGGGATTGAACCTGGGACCTTGTATGTGTGAAGCAGGTCCTCAACTACTAAGCTACATTCACTCTGCCAATTTCTACTTTTTGACTGGAAAGTTTGATCCATTTACATCTGATATTTTGCTATTTGGCTTTTGTGAGTCTTACATGTTCTTTTTCCTTCAATTTTTCTGTTATTACTTATTTTATTTTCATATTTATTTGATTTTTTCTATTGTACCATTTTGAGTCCCTACTAATTTCCTTCTATATGTATTTTTCATATATTTTCTTTTATGACTACTATAGGACTTAAATTTAACATCCTAAATCTATAAGAATCACTTTTGACTTGATACCAACTGAACTTCAATAACATACATGTACAGTTTCTATACCTTCTGTCATTCCACCTTTTTTGTTGTATTTCTTACAAATTTCACCTTTGTAACTGTATGTCCAAAACCATAGATTTATCATTACTTCTTACGCATTGCATTTTAGATCCTGTAAGAAGTGAAAAGTTGGGTTACACACACAAAAATAATACAGTAGTACCAGCATTTATACTTATCCATATGTTTACCTTTACCAGAGGTCTTTATTTTCTTATGCTAATAATATTTTGATCCACTGTCCAGAGTCCTTTCATTTCAGTGTGAAGAACTCTCTTTAGCATTGATTGTAGGATAGGTCTAGTGGTGACAAACTCCTGCAGCTTTTGTTTATTTGGGAATGTCTTAAAATCTCCCTTAATTTTGAAAGACAATCTTGCCAGATATAATATTTAATGGCAATTGGTTTCTTTCAGCACCTTAAATATTTTGTCCCATTGCTGTCTTGTCTTCATGGTTTCTGGTAAGAAATCAGCACTTAATCTTATTGGGATTCCCCTGTATATAACACATTGCTTTTTTCTTTCAGCTTTCAGAACTCTCTTCTGGTCCCTGGCATTCAAAAGTTTGACTACTATGTGTCTGGGCATGAGTCTCTTTAAGTTCATCCTGTTTGGGTTACATTTGGACTTCTTGAAATGTGCCTTTTACTGGCTTTCATTAAATTTGGGAAGTTTTCTGCCAATATTTTTTTGAATATTCCTTCTTCCTCTTTCTTTTTCTTTCTCTCTTTCTCTTTGTCTTTCTTTCTTCTCCTTCTGGGACTCCCATAGTGTATATATTGGTACTTATGATCATGTCCTACATGTCTCTAAATCACTGTTCACTTTTATTCATTCTTTTTTCTTTCTGCTTCTAAAAATTTGTCTTTCTTACTGCTTCTCAGCCTGAGTCATTTCAATTGTCTTTTCTTCAAGTTCCCTGGTTCTTTTTTCTGCCAGCTCCAATACTCTGGCAGAAACCCAGTAGAGAATTTTTTATTTTAATTATCATGGTCTTTAACTCCAATATTTCGGTTTGATTCCTTTTTAAAATTTCTACATTTTTTATTGAGATTTTTATATTCATTCATTGTTTTCCTGATATCCTTTAATTCTTTATCTGAATTTCATTTGTCTCCTTGAGCACATTGAGGATCTTTTTAAAAGTCTTTGTTTGGTATGCCCAAAATCTAGTCCTCTTTGTCAGTGGCTTCTTTGTTTTTATCTTGTTCCTTTGAATGTGCCATTATTTCCTATTTCTTTGTCTTGCACTCTTGTTGTTCACTGTTCATTTTAATATTTTAAAGTGTTTAACTCTGGGGTTAAGTCCCTAAGCTGTCTATTCCCTAAGCTTGTGATCCAGATAGTGATATGACAGATTTCCTTGAGTTCAGGAGCTTTCAAAAACAAACAAACTAAAGCAAAGAACACCTTTCATGGTCTTTGCAAATTTGGTTCTGATTTGGCTGGTGTTCTCCTTCAGAGTTTAGCCCTCCTGTTAAGAAGCACAACCTGAGGAAAATGTGAGATGTGGGTTCCCTTAAATATTTTTGAGCCTATGTCTTGTCTTGGGCTTGGGCTTGCATGTGGCTTTAGCATTTCGCTCATTTATAGGCATTCGAATGACCCTTCTACTCCCTCCCCGTACTCTATTTTATGACTTAAAGCAGGTCATCTTTTATTAGGCTATTTTGACTCAATTGTTTCTTACCCGGCTTTGGCTGTCTGCAAGCTACTTTTGCCTACAGGGCAAGTTCTGGGAGAGTGAGTCAGAGATGAGTTTCCTGGTTCAGTCTTCCAGGCTGCCACCTGATAGATTGGTACCAACATAAGGTCACTCCAGTGTGCACAAAGGGGTTTCTCTGTTCTCTCCAGAACAGGGCTAGGAACCCACAATGGGAGCACAGGCTGGCCCCCACTGTGCTGGGGAGGGGTTGGGAGGGGGATCAGCAAGGGTGCCACGAGCTTCTCCTAGTTTTAAAGCTGTGTTTTCTTGATTTGGTAATTACCCAGTTACTGCAATTCTTTAACTGTTTTCTGGAGTTTTGAGGAAGATGTCTCTGCCAATTTTATGCTAGTTTTTCAAAGGTTATGTGGGGGAAATGGCACCCAGGAGTGTCTTATGTCACCTCTTGATTTACTGTAAGCTCCATCACCACAATTCGATTAAATAAAACAACATTCACAGTGATTTCGAGGAGTGCAATGTTCCAGTCTATATTATCTTGTGTGAAAGCAGGAGTCTTGTGGAGGCCCAGGTTATTTCCACATGCAAGAACCTCTTCCTGATTTCACCTCTTTTTCGTGGATCAGTTCCCATGAGTTCATGTTTGGGTGGGTTTTGAGGCTATGAGAAACCCAAAATCCAGGTATCAGCAAGGCGACGCTTTGTCCTCAGAGACTGTGGTTTTCTGGGGCCAGTTACAGAGATCTTTGGGACTCAAGCCTTTTTGTTACATGGCAATGGTCTCTTCTTTCTCTTCCAGGTTCTGTTGACCTCCATCTCCATGTATCTTCCATGACTCTCTCCCTTAGCATTTTTTGAGCCTACTTGCATCATCTAATGGGTCTGCATGAGCCCCTGAAATGGTGCTACCAAAGTCAGAGGAGCAGTGGATTTATGGCCTGAACTTAATTAGCCATTTGAGTGCCTTTTTATTTTTGTTTCAGTGTTTACAGATGCTCCTACCCAAATATCTCTCCTTCCCCTGAGCTCCAGTAGTCCTTGTGCCTCTGTTACCGTCATCACCATAGCCTAGTTGGGGAACACAGTACTTGGGGCTGTATCTGTCCCTCTCACAGGCTCCCAGGAACTCAGCGCTGACCTCCCGCCTGTGTCCCTAACCGCATTCCAGCTCTAGGTGCTCAATAAAAGAGTGAGGGCTTGACTGACTTGATTATGCAATGTGAGAGTTGTTTGCGGGGAAGTGTCTCTTTTTCACTGTTATTGGGGGTAAGTCCTCTCTGACTACACGAGTTAGTGCCCTTCTCGACTGACCATGTTGTACCATGACACCCAGGGGAGGGGAGGGAGGAATGCGCCCTGGCGAACAGCACTGCACTGGTTCAGAAATAACACCTGAACCACTCTTTCACTGTCCTCCAGAACAAGAAAAATCTCAAGAACCTTGCCTCCCATGCGGGGAAAACCTGGCGTCCAGATACCTCGTGTGGGACTGCAGCCCCCAGTGGCTGTGCGTGAAGAAGGCCCTGAGCGCCGTGATGACTGACCCGTTTACCGAGCTGGCCATCACCATCTGCATCATCATCAACACGGTCTTCCTGGCCATGGAGCACCACAACATGGACCCGAACTTTGAGAAAATGTTGAATACAGGGAATTTGGTAACTTTAAATTTTAAAAACATAAAATACATTTCAAAGTTTGAATTAAGAGTCTTTTAGAATGTAAACATTTTGAGGGGCTAACCTAGCCTAGGTCCAGGTGGAGCAGAGGTGTTATTTTCATCCAGTTTGTTTCATTGTTCAGTAATTTTCACGATGGCAGGCCATCTGGACCCTGTGCTGGCCCTCTTTCAGGCGTCTCCTTAGTCATCAAGCAGATATGGGGTACGCCGCAGCAAGCCCACATCCTAAAAGATTAACTGGAATTTCAAGAAGACATTAACCATTTCCAAGGTGCATGGTAATGAGGACCATAGTCCTTGTGATATTTGTGACATTATTTGTCATTAAATAATGTGATGGTCGTTACGTGGTATGATTTCCCCTTGAAAGGTAAATCAGGGCCTGGCAGTTGTGGAAGTCCACGTTCCTGGAGTGGGGGACTGGGCTACAGTGGGGAGAGGGGTCCTAGACTTGAGCCTGCTTAAATATGTGTCTCATCAAATGGATCTAGTCTCAGTTAAAGTGGCAAAACTTAGATAGGGGAGCAGGCTTTTCAAGACTGTTTTTTTTATTAAAAAAAAAATTATTTATTTATTTATTTCTCCTTCCTTCCCCCCACCCACCCCTGTTGTCTGTTCTCTGTCTATTTGCTGCGTCTTTTTCTTTGTCCGCTTCTGTTGTTAGCGGCACAGGAATCTGTGTTTCTTTTTGTTGCGTCATCTTGTTGTGTCAGCGCTCTGTGTGTGCGGCGCCATTCCTGGGCAGGCTGCACTTTCTTTCACGCTGGGTGGCTCTCCTTACGGAGCGCACTCCTTGCGTGTGGGGCTCCCCTACGCGGGGGACACCCCTGAGTGGCAGGGCACTCCTTGCACGCATTAGCCCTGCGCATGGTTCAGCTCCACACAGGTCAAAGAGGCCCGGGGTTTGAACCGCGGACCTCCCATGTGGTAGACGGATGCCCTAACCACTGGGCCAAGTCCGCTTCCCTCAAGACTGTTTTTAATTCATGGTTCCGTGGAAGGCATTTTTCTCAAGAGAAAATTAGTCCCTCAAATTTCAGAAACAATAGATAATTACCATTGTATATTCTACCTAATTAACTAATGGGTCAATGGACTAAAAATCTTACCGGATTGTCTAGACTTTTCTTCTTAAAATTTTATTTTACTTTTCCAAATTAAAAAGAAAGACACGCTATTTTTTATTTTAAAAATAAGGAAAAATAAAACAGAAAGGAAATACAAAGAAAAATTCCTTTCCTCTGGTCCTATCAACAAAGATGGTTTTTAGCATGCCAGGTATTTTCAGGCCATATGTATGTGTGAATTACTGGATTTACTGGTGAATACACACTGTGCTTGTCGAATGAGGGCTCAGTCCACAAAGCGGCTGCTGTGGCCCTTAGGGGGGTGGGCTGCGGACAGGCAGCTGCCACCCTCGCTTCCACACTCCGCCAGGGGAGCAGGGCTGCCGCCAGCTGCACTTGAGCCCTCACGGTCCTCTCTACAGCCGGCTTTGAAGTTCCTTTCCTGATAGTGTGCCAGTGATTGGTCCTAGATTGCACACTGCTCAAACCCGTCACAGCTCAGGACCTCCCACCAGGCCAGGGGCCCCCGGACTCCTGAGCAGTGCGTCTGGCTAGCCCCTCCTGAGTATCCCCAGAAATGGGCTGAGAGTGTCGTTATATTTGGGGCCGGCCTTCAGTCACTCCCTGTGGGTGGGGTGATTGGCTAAGTCCTAGAGAACACCCAAGAGCCCGGAGTCAGAGCCCTAGACAGGGCTTCCCAGCTCCAGAGGGGGTCTCTCCATCCCTTCACCTGCTGGCAAGCTGGAAATGAGAAAAGCCGTCCTTTCAGATCTCCCTCCTGACCAGGTATCCTGGGATGGTCAAGTGAAGCTGTGTTTTGCAGCAGAATTCAGCTGATTACATGACCTTCTTCCCTCTCCTAGAGGGGAAAGCAGCCACAGGGACATTGCTGGCTGAGAACACAGATAGCAGGTACACTACAGCACCTCACAATTAATGCGGGACACACAGGACTGGCTACATAGCCCAGGCTTCCGTCCAGTGTGCCCTCACATACTATGACGGTGGCAGCCCCCATGGTGGAATTCAAAGAAGATATCCAAACCTCTCTCGTCTGATGAGCGAGCCAGGATTGAGTCAGCCTGTGCCATTTCTGTGGGATGGATTAGGAAATGGAATTCCTAGGCTTAGCCATTTTAGCAATTGCTCAAACCAGGGGAGTAGATCGAGTTCGGAAGAAGCCTCAAACAGCTTCTAAAAATCAAATTGGATTAGCGAAACCAAAAGTTCCAAAATATATGGGCATGCCGTAGAACCAGGCAAAAGAGAGAAGACGAAGAGGAGTAAGCCAAAAGGGACAATCCCCTAGCACAAGCAAAGCATGCTTTTAGATGCAGGCTGTGGCCTTGGGTGAGTTTAGACAGCAGCATTTAAAGGGAAAAAAATTGAATTTTCTTTGCCATCCTTGATGTCTTTTTATTTGCAAAACCTGAATTGATCTTTGTCCATCCTTTTATTTTTTAACAAAAAGAGATACTCTATTCCTTTTAATAGGGGTATTTAATCATTTATGGTACTTTTTTCCCCAAAACTGTAGTGAAGAGTCATATCTGACAACATTTTTTAAGGCTGTAAGAGTTTTTATGTTACTTATTATTTTCATACTATTGTTTTTCTTATTTCTATTTATTTGAGTTGTATGATAGAGAATGTTATTTGCTATAAATAAAAGCTTTGTTTTATCTTCTGCAAAGATATGAAAGACAGACTATCTTATTTTAAATGTTGTTACTACTTACTTAATATTTTGCGTGTTTCTTAAGCCTGTATTTATCTAATTATCAAATACAAAGAGAGAACAATGACTTTTTATTTTTGCCCGTGGAAAACACATAATTTAACACTCTTTGTTTCTTGTTCCTCCTTTTTATTCTTTGTTATTTTGTTCTGGAATGACGAACCCTGCATTCTGAGTGAATTTTGAGGATTACATTCTGACTAATTCTCCTTTTAACCATATTCAATCTAGAGTTTATCCTACCTGTTGAGTTGCTCAAAGATTTTTTCTGTACCTGGAAGATTTTAAAATTCTCTACTCTGAGCCCTTTTTTGTTTTATTATTTTATTTTCTCTGGTTAAGATGTTGAGATTGAATGAACAATGACTACTGTTTAGAATGCATGTCCATCACTGTTGTGGCACCTGCATTCTGTTGTTTTACTTAAAACTTTTTTTTCTAGGAGGTACGGGGGATTGAATCCAGGACCTCATACTTGGGAAACAGGTGCTCAACCACTGAGTCACAGCCACTCCCTACTGAAAACTTTTTAAAGACAGATTTATTGAGATATAATTCATTTTTTATACAATGTATCCATTTAGAGTTTACAATTCAGTATAAACTTTTTAGCATATTCACTGATACATGCAGCTACCACTGCAGTCAATCTTAGAACATTTTCATCGCCTTTAGCCATCACCCCTCCCACCATATTCTCCCATCTATCCCTGTCCTAGGCAACCACTAATCTGCCTCCTGTCTCCTTATTTTCCCTATTCTGGACTTTCATATGATGGAATCATTTAATACGTGGACTCTTGTAACTGACTTCTTTCACTTGGCATGTTTTCAAGTTTCCTCCAAGTTGTAGCCTCATCAATCCTTTATTCCCTTTCCTGACTGAGTACATCCGTTGCATGGATGTACACATTTTGTGTGTCCCTTTCTCAGTTGATGGACTTTGGGGTTGTTTCCATCTCTCAACTATTATGATTAATGTGATCCTTTCATGTGTTTATTGGACATTTGTACATCTTCCTTGGAGAATGTTTATTCAAGTCCTTTGCCTGTTTTTAAATTGGATTATTTGTCTTTTTATTATTGAGTTGTAAGAGTTCTTTATATAGTCTAGGTAGTCTTTTATTAGATGTATGACTTGCAGGTATTTTCTTGCATTCTGTGGATTGTTTTCACTTTCGTGACTGTCCTTTGGGGCACAAAATTTTCAGTTTTGATGAAATCCAATTAATCTATTTTTTTGTTTTGTCACTTTTGCTTTTGGTCTAAGAATCCTTTGCCAAATCCAAGATTATAAAGATTTACTTCTGTTTTTTTTCTTCTAAGAGTCTCATTGTTTTAGCTCTTATATTTAGGTCTTTGATCCATTTTGAGTTAATTAATGGTATAAGATAAGGGTCCTACTTCATTCTTTTGTTTGTGGCTACCCAGTTGTCTCACCACCATTTCTTGAAAAGACTATTTGTTAGCCATTGAATGGTCTCAACAAATTGATCACAGATATGTAATTTTATTTCTGGACCCTCAGTTCTATGTCATTGATCTGTATGTCCATTCTTGGCTAGCATCACACTGCATTGATTACTGTTGCTTTATGGTAAATTTTTAAACCAGTCCTCCTACTTTGTTCTTTTTCAGGATTGTTTTGGCTATCCTCAGTCCTTTGAAATTCTGTATGAATTTTACAATCAGTTTGTCAATTTCTGCATAGAGGTGGGATGTAATAGGAATTGTGTTGAATCTTTAGATTGGTTTGGGAAGTATTGCCATCCTAACAATGTGAAGTTTATGATCCATAAACACGGGGTGTGAAGATCCATTAAGATCTTTAATGCCTTTCAAATATGTTTCATCATTTTCTTAGAATAAATGTGTACTTCTTTTGTTAAAATTATTCCCAGGTATTTTATTCTTTTTTGATATTATCATGAATGGAATTTTCTTAATTTCATTTTCAGACAATTCGTTGCAAGTATATAAATAAACAATCACCTTTCGTATATTGATCTTGTGCTCTGCAACCTTGCTGAACGCGTTTATTACTTCTAAAATTTTTCTAGTGAATTTCTTAGGGGCTTTTTATATGTGAGATCATGTCATCTGCAAATAGGAATAGTTTTATTTCTTCCTTTCCACTCTGGATTCTTTCATTTCTTTTTCTTACCTATTTGTCCTAGCTACAACCTCCAATAGAATATTGAATATTATCTTAGGGAAAAAGCTTTCAGTGTTTGCCAGTGAATGTGATGTTTGCTGTGAGTTTTTTGTAAAGGACCCTTTTCAGGTTGAGAAAGTTCTCTTCTAGCTCCTTGACTCTTTTTATCATAAAATAGTGTTCACTGTGAGGTGTAGCTGGTTTGTAGTGTTTAATACTTCTATTTCCTTGTTGACCTTTGGTCTAGCTGTTATATCCATTTTTGAAAGAAGGGTATTGAAGTCTTCATTTATTATTACTGAATTGTATATTTTTCTCTTTATTTCTCTACTAGGTGCATATATGTTGATAACTGTTAAATCTTCTTGAAGAACTGACCCTTTTATCATTGTGAAATATCCCTCTTTATTTCTAGTAAAATATATATTTTTTATTCTGAAGTCTATTTTGTGTGATATTAGTTTACTCAGTCCATCTTTCTTGTGGTTGCTATTTGCATGGTATATCTTTTTCCATCCTTTTGCTTTCAGTTTATTTATATTCTTGGATCTAAAATGTGTCTCTTATAGAGAGCATATAGTTAGACATGATCTGAATATCTCTGCCTTTGGTTGGATCACTTAGTCCATTCAGATTGAATATTACCAGCATAGTGGAATGTATGCTTGCCTTTCTTCCTTTTATTTTCTATATACCTCATTTATTTTTATTTTTTGTTCCTCTCTTTCTCCTTTACGACTTTATTTGTATTAAGGGCTTCTCCTAATTCTCTTATTCCTTGGTTCTCTCCTGCAAACTTGCCGTCTTCAGTCTAGGCTGTGTCTTGGTTAAGTCATGAATTTCCTGCCGCTGTCACCACAGCCTCCACTGTTGTTGATAGTGTTCCTATGTTTGGACTTTTCCCTATTCTGTTACAAATGAAATTGATTTCCCTGGGAAGAGGTTAGGAACAATCTGTTTTGCAGCCTGCTTCTCCCCTCTCACAAAATATCTTGCTGTGGAGCTGGGGGTGGCTACAGTGCAAGCTTGCCTCTGAATGGCACCCCAGTTCTAGGAGCTGAGTGCTCACTGGGGGGAAGCAGCGGCCTGAGGTTCTCCCAGCTTGTCTCTTTTGGTGTAGAATCCCCGTCATGAGGCAGCATCAGGCAATGGGGGCTCCAGGACTCTTGGTGTGCCACGGTAGAACCTCCATTCCGTGGGTAGGCGGCTGGTGGAAGAGGGAGCCGCCACCTCTCCACCGCGCCTGCCTGGGACTTGGCCTCAGCGAGGACAGCGGGGGCGGAAGAGCCGCGCGAGGACCCTCGGTGGCCTCCGCTGGGAGCTGGGCAGCGGGCCGGCTCTTGGCTCTAGTGTCCGAGCGGCCTGGTGGGGGGAGGAGGGCGTGGCCTTGATTCAGATATCAGAGGCGCTCCCCATTCTTGCCAAATTTTCGCAGATTTTCTTGAATACATGTTTCTTCATTTGCTGTTTGCCCTTAAGACCATTTCCCAGTTAAATTTTTTTACTACTTAAAATGTTTTAAAAAAGAATTTTCCCAGGTTCCTTCGGGGAGCAGGTCAGCACTGCTCACACAGCGGTGCCAGAAGACACTCCCCTCCTGGATTCTGGCTTGTTTGTCTTTAGCTTTCAGAGCTGTTGTGCCTTCACTTCTCCCCGCTTTTGAGGGCTTTCATTGGTATTCAAATAGAATTCAGAGGAGGCATTTCCTGATACCTCCTATCACCCTGCCATCTTTCAAGAAGCTAGTTGTATTTATTTGCAACAGAATGAGAAACAGTATTCATTTTCCCTGGCGACTGTGAGCTTAGTAACATTGGGGTGTGCCTCTAGGAGGGAGTGTGGAGAGAGGGAGAAAGGTATGGTTTTCATTTCAGGGACTTGTTAAATAGTTGTCTTTAGGGTATGTTGTGCCAACTGTGACAGTATGTTTTATTTTTTGTAACCTCTGTAATTCCCTCAACAAAGTGTCTCATTCTTTCTTGTTCCACTGTAGGTTTTCACTGGCATTTTTATAGCAGAAATGTGCTTAAAAATCATTGCACTTGATCCTTACCACTATTTTCGCCAAGGCTGGAACATCTTTGACAGCATTGTTGCTCTTCTGAGCTTCGCAGACGTGATGAACACCACATTTTCAGAGAAACAGAAGCACTGGCGGTTCTTCCGTCCGCTGAGGGTGGTAAGGCCTTTTCTTCTCTACTGCTCGGTCTACTTGCCCGCCTGGAAAGAGTCAAGGGAGTTGACTGGCAGCTGTCTCGAACCAAGTTTAACTCTTCTTGCATTCACCCCAGAACCTCCTCCCCACCAATGCCGAGTCTTGGGAAGTCCCGGGGAGTCTTAATTGACTCCCTGCCCCCTAGGATGACTCCTCTGTCAACTCTCCCAAAATCGCTTCCCGTGTCAGGTCTGTGCTCCCTGCTTTGCATACAGCCCCAACCGCACGATTCCCTGGTGGAGCTCTGAGCCAGGCAGCCGTCATCTGGGCACCCAGGGGAGGGACAGGCGCTGCCGCAGAGGCTGTCCCAGTGAGGTCTCCTCCCTGATGCTGGAGCCACATCCGGGTCTGTATGTGTCCTCAGTTCCTCCAGGTTGGAGGCATTCTGCCAACCATTGCAGAGCACTTGATAGCGAGCTAGCACGGGGCAAGGCACAGATGTGAAGAGAGCCCTGTCTCCCAGGAGTTCTCAGTCCAGGGGCCCAGGGTGTGGCTAGACATGACGATGACGCCAAGTAAAGCGTGACAGAGCCCAGGAGCGGTATGGACAGGAAGCTGTGGTGGAATCATATCTGAGAGAGGAAGAAGGAACGCCGAGGCGGCTTTTCACTCTCTTTAAAAAATCTTTAAGAATGTCTTGGGCATGGATGGGATTTCGAGGCCTATAGCATCAGACGCTCGATTCAGTGACCTGAGAGCACGTGCTGTGTCTGGGACGTGCTGTGCAGGTGCCGGCGCAAGGCACCGTGCGGCTGCTCTGCTCAGCTCTGCTGCCTCAGCTGAGCCGCTCCATTGACCTCCCCTGTTCAGTCTCCTTCCAGCCGTGCCCCGAGGCTGGGAGCTTTGCGTCGTTGTCTGCCTGTGAGAACAGAACCACAACTCACCCTCGCAGCCTTTCAGCTCCCCTCTTCATCGACAATGATAGCCCTTTTGGGGGCATAAATCTTATTACTCTGCAACACTTTTGCTGCCGAATTGTTGATATTCCAAGATTCTGCTTTGGAGTGAAACCATCAGTTCATGGTGAAGGTTAATGTAACAATTAACCTGTGCAACTAGTTGCTGAGCTTTCTCTGAGGATATTGTCTCCTCTAGGGCCTGAGATGGTCATGGAGAAAATTTCTCTGTTGAACGACTTCACTTTTCCTTTGTAGCTGGTTGCTCTTTTTCTCCTGGTTTCAAAACACCATAACATTCTCATCTTTCTTGTAGAGTTTAGATTCAGACTTGTGGCAGGGGGTCAGCAAATTTTTTCTATGAAGGGCCAAATATTAAATATTTTCAGTTTTATAAGCCATATGCTCTTGGTTGCAACTACTTGACTCTGCCATTTTAGCACAAAAGGAGCCATAAACATTTGCAAATGAATGGGTGTGGTTATGTTTCAAAAAAGGTCTTTTTACAAATCCTGAAATTTGAATTTTAGGTAATTTTCATGTGCTGTGAAATGCTGTTATTCTTTGGATCCTTTTTCAACCATTAAAACATCTGAAAACCAGTCTTGGCTCTTGGGCTTTTGAGAGCAGGCTGCAGGCTAGACTTAGCCCGCGGGCTAGACTTTGCCACCCCCTGTTGTCTGTACAGGATCCCATGGCATCGTCTTATGTACCAAACGTGGAGGCTCAGGCTGCCATCATGACCCAAAGTCTTTATCATTTTTAAAAACTAGAGAAAATATTTCCATTCTAAAAACAAAAAGCAAGGTATAGGTGAGAACGAGGTTGGAGCGGAGTGTGGCTGTCTTCGGGTGGGCTGGCCTGGAGGAGCGCCGTGGACAGCATGAATGCGACGTTTTGGGAAGGCGCTGTGGCCTCCAGCTGGGCAGAGCGACGTCCTTGCCTGACCTTTCTTCCGCGCGTGTCTGTCTGCTTCCGCAGCTGAGGGTCTTCAAGTTGGCCAAGACCTGGCCGACCCTGAACACGTTGATTAAGATCATCGGCCACTCCGTGGGCGCTCTCGGCAACCTGACCGTGGTCCTGGCCATCGTCATCTTCATCTTCTCCGTGGTTGGCATGCAGCTCTTCGGCTCCAAATTCAATTCCACAAAGAGTTCACGGCTGTGCAGCCACGTTGCTCCGTGCCGACGGCGTTGGCACATGGAGGATTTCTACCACTCCTTCCTGGTGGTGTTCCGCATCCTCTGCGGGGAGTGGATCGAGAACATGTGGGAATGTATGACGGAGACCAACAGCGAGCTGTGCATCGTCATCTTTCTGCTGATCATGGTGATAGGAAAGCTTGTGGTGAGTTTCTTAGAATTAAAAAAAAAAGATTCGTGGAGTAAACAAATGCATTGGCTTCTTTTGCAATACTTCAATAGTGAAAATGCAATGCCCGAATAAATAATAAAATTTTCCATTTGATTTTGGTTTGAGAAAATATGTAAGCATGAAACAAAGCTTCCTTATCACATAGTGATTATATGGTCTAATGCCCCAATATCTTTTTGACTCCAGATGATTATTCTGAGTCAGTCATAGTTTCTTTGCCAGGGGTTGGTTTGTGACTCAGTATGGCAAATGAGACATATAGGGGATGTCCACTGAGGGGAACCTGGGAACAGTTTCTTGTTCTTAAAAGACAGATATGAGAAAGAGACAGTCTTTTTACCTGCTTTTGGCCTTTTTATGACTATGACCCTGGACAAGCTGAGAACAAGATGTAACCATGAGAAGAACCAGTCTAAGGCAAAGGCAGCCTGAGGGAGGAAGGAAGAACAGAGAGATGGAGCAAACCTGTTTTCATGTCTATGCCAATCCCGCTCTAGTTCCAAACTTCTTGTTCTGATATGTTGTGTGATCTGCTTGGCTCTGCTACTTGCACCTGGAAGTACAGGTACTCATGAGGTGAGGTTGTGGAGAGAGAGGAGACACAAGAACTTCAGAGCCATGTTGAGGCTGTAGAGGCCCCTGGCATAGTGTGTGTGATTCCTCAGCATTCATTTTATTTATAATTATCTGCACACAATAGCTTTATCCTCAGTCCTAATAAATGGCACAGATAATAAGTAAGACAGAAGTTAAGAAGAGTAGGGCATCACCAGTCAGAGAGAGAAGGGAGCAGTGATAAAGGGTTGTCGAGCGTATGGGACTTGGACCAATGGAGGAAACAGGGAGGCGCCCCTGAGCAAAAACCCGGAGCTGGGAATTCCAGTGAAGAGCAGTGCCTAGCCCCATCCAAGCCCACAGCTTCTTCTCCCAAAGGCTGTATGATGTTGAGCTGGTGAGAGGCACGAAGGAGTGTTTTGAGGAATTGGAGGGTGTGTAAGTGTAAGCAAAAAGCAAGAGTAGGAAGCTTTGGGATATCTGAATTTAAAGCAATAACTGCTTCAACAGGGGCTTGCAGCTTTGGTCCAAGTGCTCTGGCTCAGCCCCAGCGCCCTCTTGGTGGTTAGGGTAGCATGACCTAAAAAGCGGCAGAGCTGCAGAGTACTGCTGGAGATCAGACCATGTTGCTGTGGACAATTTCAGCAAAGTCCGGGCTCATGATCCTGGCTAATCCCCAGGTAGCGTACGTTCTTTTCACTTTGCCATATGGTGACCTTGCTTTCCCTTGGCCAATGTCTACACATAAATATTACTTTTATATAGATAAGCTAGGGTTGGCTCTGTGGGCACCTTTCATTCAGTTTGTCTTTTGTCTTATCTTGCTGCTCTATTTCTTCCTCAATCTTCTTTCCTTTTATTTATTTTATAGACAAACTGCCCTGGGAGACAGAAGGACATAAAATGATCTTTTGGTTCTGTTTTGGATCTTGGGGAAAAGTTGTTCTGGAAACCTGCTATATCCTTTCCTTTGCTAAATTTTCCATTCTCCTTGTTTTTATCCCAGGTACTCAACCTCTTCATTGCCCTGCTGCTCAATTCCTTCAGCAACGAGGAGAGAGATGGAAACTCGGACGGGGAGGCCAAAAAAACCAAAGTCCAGCTAGCCCTGGACCGGGTCTACCGGGCTTTTTATTTTATGATACACATTCTTGGGCATTTCTGTTGCAAGCTGTGCAGGAGGAAAAACATAGCAAAGCAAAAAGAGGTTGCAGGAGCCCCTGCTGCTGAAAGCAACGTCAGTGTTCCTCTGGCCCCAGGAATGAAAAGGGGCCCAGAGACCTGGGAGGAGTTTTGTGCACAGACCTCTATCCCAGTGGCCTTGGTCACTGGGCATGAGCGGACCTGGCTGGCCCCACTTGCAGAGGAAGAAAATGATGCTGAATACCATGAAGATGATGCTCAGCCTGTCCCACAACCTGAGGCTGGAACCCAGGTACGAGGGTCCTCAAAAGCTGGAGTGACCACGGAGCACATGTTGCCTGCTCTTGCAAGCCCTGCGCAGGGCAGAGGGTGGCTGTGCCCTCCTGTCCACACGCGCATTCCGGGGCTGGTCTAACCACGGTCTTGCGTGTCTGGCGCAGATGGGAGGGGTCAGAGGAGGTCAGAGCGGGCTGCCGGGGAAGCAAGTGCCTTTGGCTGAGCCCCAGAAGATGTGCAGAGTGTGGACAGGCTGAAAGGTGAGGAAAGGGGTGTGGTAAGTGGTGGGGACAAACTCAGGCTCCCCCAGGATCAGTGGGGCTCGTGGGCGAGGAGCGGTTGATGCAAGAGCTACTTTATGAATAACATTCTTGAAACTGGCTTTTTTTTTCTTACTTGGTATGTGGTGGCTTTTAGTACAGTTTGGTGCCACAGCCTCAGTTTGTGCTAAAATGTGAGCAGTTTTCCAGCATTTCTTTTGCACCGGGTATTGGTGTCCCATGGCTACTGTAACAGACTGGGGGGATTAAAACAACAGAAATTTATTCTTTCCCATTTCTGGAGGCCACAAGCCTGACATTGAGATGTCAGCAGGGCCACATGCCCTCTGAAAGCTCTAGGCAAGAATCCTTCCTTGCCTCTTCCAGTTTCCGGTGTCTCTGGGTGTTCCCTGACTTGCAGTAGCAGCACTCCAATCTCCTCCACCTTCGCTTGGCCCTCTCTTCTGTATCGCTGTGTCCCACATCCTCCACTGACCTTCTCTTGTAAGGATGTTGTCATGGGATGTAGGGCCCACCCTAAATCCAGGATGATCTCGTCTTGAGATCTTAACTTAATTATGTCTGCAAAGACCCTTTTCCCAAATAAGCTCACATTCACAGGCTCTGGGGAGGTGGGTTGGGCATTTCTTTTGGGGGACCACTGCTCAGTGTACTACACACCATTAATGCAAATGCTAACATGGGAGAAAAGGGAAATAATTTCTAAGTAGTATTATAAAAATTGTTTTGACCTCATAACCTTCCTGAAAGCCTCAGGAACCATAGTGTTCCATTGCCCAGACTTTAAGAATTACTTCTTTTTGTTTCTTCCCCCATTATTTTCCCTCTGTGTGCTTCCAGTGTGGGTATTTTATATGGACCTGTATTCTACTAGTTCTGTGTTCTGTGTATCGGCAATCATTTCTTAATTTTAAATATTGTACTCTTTAGTTCTACAATGCCCATTTTATTCTTTTCAAGATTTGATTTTCTGTTGAAATAGTTCATCTTTTCATTCATTTTGGCCATATTCCCCCTTTATTTCTTTAGCATATTAATCATAGTTATTTTGAAGTCCTGGTCTAAATATCTCAAATATCTGGATCTTCTTTGGTCTGTTCTTATTGACTATTTTGTCTCTTAAAATAACTGGACTGATAGGAAGGATATGCTAAGCAAGCATGGTTGTGCTAAGTTTAGAAGACAGAGACTGGTAAGGAAGGCAGAGATGGCTAAAATTTATGGGAAAAGTACCAGATATGAGGGAGCTATACAAAAAAAAACACTCCATTTATCTCTTCTAGTAACTTTCTTTTAAAAAATACCTTTTATTATTATGTTGTAATGGTTAAACTAAACATTACAAATCCATTGGTAACTTCTTATAGAGTATCTTAAATTAGTACCATTAACACATTCTGACTAATGCAAGAATTCTACAAAAGCTTAACTCCAGTTATTTCCTTCCATTTTTTTTCTGTGTCATATATTTTCCTTCTACATGTTATTTTAAAAACTGAACTAAATACCTTGTTACTACTAGTGCTTTAAATAATCAGCATCATATATGCGTATATATGATTTTTTATCTCTTTATTGTTGTTGTTGTTTTCCCTTTCTTCTCCATATTCTCTCCTTTCATCTAGTATTATCATTCTTCAGCATGAAGCACTTCCTTTATTATTTAATGTCTTATAGAATATCTTCTCACAAATTATCTTTGCTTTTTTCTGAGAATGTGCTTATTTTGTCCTCCCTTTAAATTTAATTTAAAATTTATTTATTTTGCCCTTGTTTAAAATTTTAAAGAATATTTTCACTGAGTATAGAATTTTAGGTTGGCTGGCTTCTTTTTTCTTTCAGCAGCTTAAAAATGCCATTTTATTATCTTCTGTTTTACATAGTTTCTGTTGAGAAGCCAGCCATCATTCTGATCTTATTTCCTTAAGTTAATGTGTCTTTTTGGTCTCTTTATATTTTGCTTTCAGTATTTAGACTATGATATGCTTAGGTGTGGTTTATATATACATACATACATACACATATATATGTGTATATATATATATATAGTTTTCTGGCTGGGCTTCTTGAGTCAATTTTACATCAGATTTAGAAAATTCTCAGCCAACTATTGCTTCTACCCCAATCTCTTTTTCCCCTCTTTTTAGGGCTATAATATCTACATGTGAAAATTTTATTTTATTTCTATCTTTCACTTCTGTTCTGTTTTGTTTCTTCCCCCATTATTTTTTCCTCTGTGTGCTTCCAGTGTGGGTATTTTATATGGACCTATATTCTACTAGTTCTGTGTTCTGTGTATCGGCAATCATTTCTTAATTTTAGATATTGTACTCTTTAGTTCTACAATACCCATTTTATCCTTTTCAAGATTTGATTTTCTGTTGAAATAGTTCATCTTTTCATTCATTTTGGCCATATTCCCCCTTTATTTCTTTAGCATATTAATCATAGTTATTTTGAAGTCCTGGTCTAAATATCTCAAATATCTGGATCTTCTTTGGTCTGTTCTTACTGACTATTTTATCTCTTAATTAGTGGTCCCTTTTTCCTCCTTCTTCAAACATCTAGCAATTTTTATTGTATCATGTATATTGTGAGGGCTCTGGATTAAGTTATCATCCCTGAAGGAGTACTGAGTTTTATTCTCACAGGCAATTAAGTTGCTGGTGTATCAGCTTGATTGTTGAAGCTTGATTTTAGCCATGTTTTAGGTTGGGTTGATTTTGGTTTTCCTCTTGGACACTATCCAGAAGGCATGGTCCTGGTGATAATCATGATCTCTACTGTGAATGGGCCAGAAGTCTAATATATCCCCAGAAATATGCAATCTTTCAAATATTTGTTCAGTTATCAATGACCTATCAGCTCTTTTTTGCTAGAGTTCTTGGAGACTCACCTTGCACAGCTTGAAGTCAGCAAATGACCCAAGGAGAATGTTAATGCAGGGTTTGAAGACTCCTTTTCTCAAGATATCAGAGACACTTCATCTGAGTACAGTGCCTCCTAAATCCCAGCCACATTAGTAGCTCCAAGCTCTGATCTCTTTTACCTTTGCCCAGGAAAACTGCAATTATCTGCTTGGCTCTATTCTTTCCCTTTACTATAATTAGGAAAATATTTTCTGGGAGAAGACCAAAGTTAATGTGGGTTTTTCTCATCTGTTTCCTTTTTCTCAGGGGTTGTAGCTCTGCCTTGGATGTTATCTCTCCTGCAAACAGTTGCTATATATAATTTGTCTAATTTTATGGTTGTGAGGATAAATTTGATACCAGCTCTTCCACCATGGCTAGAAACAATTCTGGAAAATTATTGGCCATTATCTATTAGAATATTTCTTCAATACTATTTTCTTTACTTTGTTGAAACTGTTCATAGAAATAGTTTGGAAACTTTACAATTTATTTTTCATGTTTTTAAGTTATTCATATTTTTATCTCTTTATATTTTGCATTGTTGCCAATTTCAGCAGCATTATCTTCTTTCTAATTCAGTAATTCTCTCTTTGTATCCAGTATAGAATTTATTCCACTGGTTGATATTTTCCCCCAATAACTATTTTTCAGTTCTAGGATTTCTACTGGTCATTTTTCATAGACACCTGTTTTAGTTTGCTACAGGCTGCCCATGCAATATACTTGAAATGGGTTGGATTTTATAATGGAAATTCGTTAGGTTAAAAACTTACAGTTCTGAGGCTGGGAAAATGTCCAAATCAATGCGTCAGACAAAGCTCTCTCCCTGAAGGTTGGCTGCTGTGATCCTGGACTCCTGCCACTGACAAGGCATGATGTGGGCTCTGCTGGTTCCTGCCTTCTCCAGGCTCGCTTTTCCCCCAAGCTCAGCTGGGATGGTCAGCACGTGGCAGCATCAGCTTGTTTCTCCTAGCTTCTCTCCGTTTCCGCAGCTCTTCTCCTGTGTGCCTGGAGCTTTCTATTTCTCTCTTTATAAAGAACTCAAGTAAGAGCATTAAGGCCCAGCCTGAGTCCTTAACTGAAGAAATTTAATCAAGAGTTTCCCCCACAACAGGTTTACATGCACAGTAGCTCTAAGGACGTGATCTTTTCTGGGATCTACAAAAACCTTCAAATTGCCACAACGCCTTTTTATGTTTCATTCTTGCCTTGTTTTATTTAATAATTTTTGTTCTTTTGTATGTGCAACTCCTTTATATATCTTTAAAAACAGCATTATTGAGATATAATCCACATACCATAGAATTCAATCATTTAAAAGGTACAATTCAGTGGTTTTTATTATATTCACAGAGTTGTGCAACAATCCTCAAAATAATTTTTTGAACGTTTTTATCACCTCAAAACACCCTATACTCAGTAGCAGTCACTCCCCACTTCCCCTTGTCCTGGTTTTCCAGGGCTTCTTTAGTAAAGTACTACAGACCAGTTGATATAAATAACAGAAATTTACCGTTTCACAGTTCTGGAGACAAGAAGGTCGAAGTCAAGGTGTCGGCAGGTCGTGCTTCCTCTGAAGCCTGTGGCTCTGGTGGTGGCTCAGCTAATCCAGGACTCGGTCTCTGCCGTCGGCGCAGGGCCAGCCCTCCCTGTCCCTCTACTCCTCCTCCCTCCCTCCCTCCCTCCCTCTCTCCTCAGTGTGTCCAAATTGCATCTGCTTATAAGGACACCAGGTGTTTGGGTTAGGACCCGCCCTAAACCAGGTGGCCTCATCTTAACTAGTATCATCTCTAAAGAGCCTTTTTGCAACTCTGTTCACTCTCATAGCACCAGGGTTTAGGACCTGAACATGTCTTTCTGGGGACACAATTCAGTCCATAACATCCCAAGTCCCCAGCTCTAGACAATCACCAATACTTCCTGTCTCTATGGATTTTCCCATAATACAAATATGATCCTTCGTGACTGGCTTCTTTCACTTAGCTTATTTTCAAGGTTCATCCATGTTGTAGCATGTGTTAGTACTTCATTCCTTTTTGTTACTGGATAATATTCTATTGTATGGATTTATCACATTTTGTTTATTCATTCACCATTTTATGGACATTCGTTTTTTTCTGTTTTTTTTTTTTGCTACTATAAGCATTCATAGACAACATTTTGTGTGGACATAGGTTTTCATATCTTTTGGGTGTATAGCTAGGAGTGGAATTTCTGGGTCATATGATAACTCTATGTTTACGCTTTTCAAAAACTGTCACACTGCTTTCCAAAGTGGTTGCTAATTGTGGCAGTTTGAGATTATTAAATGAATCCGAAAAAGGTAAAGATTATGTTTGTAAACTAATATATTCTCTGGGTGTGATACACTTCGATTGCATTAACCTCAGCTGAGGTGTCTTTGATTAGATTACCTGTTAAGATTAGGGCTTTTAACTACATCAGTGGGTATGACCTGGGTTGAGTCTCTGGCTCCTTGTGGGTCTGACACAAACAGGCACTAAGAAGACACAGAGGAAGAGCGAGCTCTGTCATTTTTGATCCTGGGGCCCTGGAGAGAGATGGCCATTCACCTGAAGCTTCACAGCTGACCTTTGGGAAGGGAGCCGAGACTGATATAGAGGCCAGAAAGAAACAAGCCCTATGTCAGGAGAGAGAGAGGACTTCACTTAAGCATGAAGCCTCAAGAGGCTGGACCCACAGAGCTCAAGAGGAAGAGGAAGCCTGGAGGGAAGGAGAATCCAGCCAGAGACCGGTGGCCATCTTGCTTCAACCCAGGGCAATTGACTTTGGTGAGAAGCACCTCTTATGGTGTCTGGGTTGGACTTTTCATGGTTGGGACTGTAAGCTTTCATCCCAAATAGATATCCTTTACAAAAGCCAGCAGGGAAGCAGATATGGCTCAACTGATAGAGTGTCCGCCTACCATATAGGAGGTCCAGGGTTCAAACGCAGGGCCTCCTGTCCCATGTGGTAGCTGGCCTATGTGCAGTGCTGCTGCACACAAGTAGTGCCGTGCCATGCAGGGGCACTCCCCATGTAGGGGAGCCCCATGTGCAAGGCTTGCACCCCACAAGGAGAGCCGCCCTGTGCAAAAAAAGTGCAGCCCGCCTAGGAGTGGTGCTGCACACATGGAGAACTGATGCAGCAAGATGACGCAACAGAAAGAGACACAGTCTCCTGGTGCTGCCAAGAATGCAAGCAGACACAGAAAAATACACAGCAAATGGACACGAGAGCAGGCAATGGGGGGTAGGGGGAAGGGGAGAGAAATAAAAAATAAAATTTTAAAAAGCCAACAGATTTCTGGCACTTTGCTTCGGCAGTCCTTTGGCAGACTAAGACCACCATTTTTGCAGTTCATGAAGGCTCCAATTTCTTCACATCCTTGCCAACTCTTGTTATTATCTATATATTTTTAGTACAGTTATCCTGGATGTTGTGAAGTGGTAGTGGTTTGGCTTGCACTTCTCTGATGGATAATGATGTTAAGCATCTTTTCATGTATTTATTATTCTTTTATATATATCCTTTGGTGAAATGTCTATTCAGCTCTTTTGACCATTTTTAAATTGGGTTATATGTCTTTTTATTATTGATTTGTAGGTGTTCTTTATATATTTGAGAAACAAGTCCCTTGTCAGATACATGATTTACAAAATTTTTCTCCTATTTTGTGAATTGTGTTTTCACTTTCTTGATTGTGGCCTTTGAAGCACAAAAGCTTTTAATTTTGATTAAGTCCTATCTCTACTTTTTCTTTTTTACTTATGCTTTTGGTGTTATAGCTAAGAAACCATTGCTTAATCCAAGGTTTTGAAAACTTATGTTTATGTTTTCTTACATGAGTTTTATAGCTTTAGCTCTTACTTTAGGTCTTTGATTCATTTTTAGTTAGTATTTATATATGGTTAGAGGTAGAGATTCTTTTGCATGGGTATATCCAGCACTATTTGTTGAAAATATTATTCTTTTCCCACTGAATTGTCTTTGCACCCGTATTGAAAGTAATTGATATGAGGGTTAATCTCTGGACTCACAGTTCTATTCCAATGATCTATATGTCTGTTCATTTGGCAGGGCTTTTTAAAATATTTATTTTTATTTCTCTCCCCTTCACCCCCCCCCCTCCCCCCCAGTGTCTGCTCTCTTTTATTCACTGTGTGTTCTTCTGTGTCCACTTGCATTCTGGTCAGGCAGCACAGGAATCCATGTCTCCTTTTGTTGCGGCATCTTGCTGCATCAGCTCTCTGTGTGTGCAGCGCCACTCCTGGGCAGGCTGTGCTTTTTGCACAGGGTGGCTCTCCTTGCGGGGCCCACTCCTTGAACTTGGGGCTCCCCTACGTGGGGGACACCCCTACGTGACAGGGCACTCCTTGTGAACATCAGCACTGTGTGTGAGCCAGCTCACCACATGGGCCAGGAGGCCCTGGGTTTGAACCTTGGACCTCCCATGTGGTAGGTGGGTGCTCTATCAGTTGAGCCACATCTGCTTCCCTCTTTCGGCAGTTTTGATTATCTTTGTATTAAGTTTTGAAATTGAAAAGTATGGGTCCTCCAACTTTCTTCTTTTTCAAGATTGTTTAGACTATTCTGGATCCCTTAATTCCATATGAATTTATAGAAATCAGTTTGTCAACTTCTGAAAATAATTTCGCTGGGATTTTGGGAGGAATTATTTTGGGTAATAATCTGTGGATTGCTTTGGGTTGTATTGCTATCTTAACAATATCAAGTCTTCTAACCCATAAATATGGGATATCATTCTGTTTAACTCTTCCTTAATTTCTTTCAATAGTTTTTGTAGTTTTCAGAGTATAAGTTTTACATATATTTTGTTAAATTTATTCCTAAATATTTATTCTTTTTTTTAAACAAGTCAATTTTATTAATACATATTACTAAAGCATAAAAGTGTACAATCAATGGTATTTGGTATAATCACATAGTCATGTATTCATCACTTCAATCATTTTAGAGCATTTTTATCATTTCAATAATAATAAATAAATAAATAAACAAAACTCATCACCTCTCAATCTTTCTATGTTTTCCCTCCCTTACATGGCTGGTATTCTGTTTCCTTCTCTCTAGTATACTCATATTTATATTTTGTAAAAACAGTCTTATATATGCAATGTCATGCATATCCATGTTTTACATGAGGCTTCACTATGTTTTACAGCCCCATGTTACATTTTTTGGCTTTCCTTCTAGTAATATACATAACCTTAGTCTTTCCCTTTTAACAACTGTCATATCCATATAACAGCTCTGCTAGTTACAAACACGGTGACATGTTTTCATCATTTCTATTCATTTCTAACAATATACAAACAGCATTTTTACCAATTCTGCACAGGTTAATCCTCCTCTTTCCATTCTCTACCCTCATTCTATTTTCTGATGACCTATATTCTAATTATTAACTCCATGAATACATAATGTATTTAGTTCATAATAGTGCAACCATACAGCATTTGTCCTTTTTTGTGTGGCTTGCGGTAGCAGTTTGATATAACTGATAAATCCCAAAAAGAAATATTGGATTATGTTTGTAATCTGATCTGTACCTGGGCATGATTGAGTTATGATTAGGCATGGCAATCACAGATTAAAGGCATGGCAAAGAACAAAGTTGAGGGCTTTTAATGTTGGAGTTTTGATTTTGGAGTTTGGTGCTGAAAACTTAAGCTGGAGCCCTGGGAAGTCAGCCACAGAGGAAAGAGAAGCCATGCCCAGGAAGGAAGGAACCTTGAAGCTAGGAACGTAGGAACCCAGGAAGCCTGAACCCTCGCAGACGTCAGCAGCCATCTTGCTCCAAATAGACTTTGGTGAGGAAAGTAACTTATGCTTATGACCTGGTATCTGTAAGCTCCTACCCCAAATAAATACCCTTTATAAAAACCAGCCAATTTCTGTATATTGCATCAGCACCCCTTTGGCTGACTAATACACTTGCTTTATTCAACATAATGTCTTCCAGGTTCATTCATATTTTCATACGTTTCATGATTTCATTTCTTTTTACTGCTGCACAATATTCCAAGATGTGTATACTCCACAATTTATCCACTCATCAGTTGATGGACACCTGGGTTGTTTTCAACTTTTAGCAATTATGAATAATGCCACTATGAACATCGGTATGCAAATGTCTGTTTGTGTCACTGATCTTAATTTTCTGGGTATTTACTTAGTAATAGTATTGTCAGGTCACATGGAAAGTCTATATTCAACTTCCTTAGAAACTGACCAACAATCCTCCACAGTGGCTGTACTATTCTACATTCCCACTAACAGTGTATAAGCAAGCATTCCTATCTCTCCACATCCTCGCCAACATTTTAGTTTTCTGACTTTTCAATAGTGGCCAGGTTAATAAGTGTGAAATGATCTCATTGTTGTTTTGACTTGTATTTCTCTAATTGCTAGTGATGCTTTGAACATTTATTATGAGTTTCTTTGCCATTTGTATTTCATTTTTGGACAATTGTCTTTTTAAGTCTTTATCCTATTTTTTTAATCAAGTAGTTTGTCTTTTTATTGTTGAGTTGTATGATCTCTTTATATATAATGGATATTAAACCCTTATCAGATATGTGACTGACAAATATTTTCTTCCATTGAGTCAGCTGCCTTTTCACCCTTTTGACAAAGTCTTTTGAGGTGCAAAAGTGTTTAATTTTGAGGAAGTCCCAATTACCTGTTTTTCTTTTTGTTGTTCGTGCTTTAGGTGTGAAGTTTAAGAACTACCGTCTATCACATGATCTTGAAGATGTTTTACAACATTTTTCTAGGATTTTTATGGTTTTTACTTTTATATTTAAGTCCTTGATCCATTTAGAGTTAATTTTTGTATAAGGTGAGAAACAGGGGTCTTTTTTCTTTCTTTTGGATATGGCTATACAGTTCTCCCAGCACGATTTGTCAAATAGACTGTTCTGGTAGAGCTGGAAGGGATTGTTAGCCTTGTCAAATATCACTTGACTATAGATGGGAGGGTCTATTTCTGAGTTCTTGATTTGGTTCCATTGGTCAATCTGTCTTTATGCCAGTACCATGCTGTTTTTACCACTGTAGCTAAGTAATGTATCTTAAAGTCAGGAAGTAACAGTCCTCCAACTTCCTTCTTTTTTTAAGACATTTTTGGCTATTTGGGGCACTTACCTTTTTAAACTTGATAATTGGCTTTTCCATTTCTGCTTTTTAAAAAAAGGCTCCCCAAGTGCAACAGCAAAGACCAAAAAAGAATGAAGGTCCAACAATGAGCCCCTGATACTAATGACTATGCTTGTGAGCCTGTGCACCTGAAATAAGAACAAGGCCTAGAGCAGCAGTGTGCCTAAGAGTTACCTCCTGAGAACCTCCATGTTGCTCAAATGTGGCCAGTCTTGAAGCCAAACTCAACATGTAAATTTGTTGCCTTCCCCCCAGCGTGGGACATGACTCCTGGGGATGAGCCTCCCTGGCACCGAGGGATTACTACCAAGTACCAGCTGTTGATGTAACTAGAAAATGACCTTGAATAAAAGGTTCAACTCAGACCAGCAGAATATCTGTCTACGTATAATAACAGGAGTTAAAAATGCTTTTTGACCTAAATCAAGGGGGAAATGGAAAGGACAAATGAGTTTATGTGGCTATGAGTCTCTAAAAAAGAGCTGGGAAGTTATCAGAGGGGTTGCCTTTATGCACACCTGAGCAGAGTTCCAGAGACAGATAAAGTAGATACAACCCCAGGTATTGGTTCTTCTGAGGGCTACAGAGACCCACAGGTTTTATGGTCATGGCAGAGGGAGTTCAGTGCCATGTTAGTTGGCCCTTCTTTGGAGTTGGTGTTTCTGTGTGATGGAGCTGGACTCAGATGTGATCTCTTTTCACAAGACTTTCCTGTTACTTTACCAGAATTGTAGTTGGTGCTGGGGTTTAATATATACTCAGGGGATCTGAATCTCTGGTCTGACCATATGATAGCCAGGCCCTGAGCCTCAACAGACTTCAGCTCCTACACTCTGGTTTATTGGACTTACCCATTCAGCTAACATGGAGTTGAAGAAGGTCAACCACCACACCATGGAGCCAAGAGTGCCTACAACTGAAAGCAGGAGGATTGCATCCATCATCCATGTGGAATCTAAGCCCCCTCTCGACATTAGATGTGGAATGGACACAACCAATCCAAAGTCCACAGGATGGAGGAATAGAATATGGATTAGAGTGGACTTACTGATATTCTATTCATGAACTATTGTGATTAGTAATCAAAGAAAATGTGGCATTGGTGTGGAGAAAGTGGCCATGGTGGCTGCTGGGTGTGGGGAATGGGAGGAAGAGAAAAGATGTGGAGGCATTTTCGGGACTTGGAGTTGTCCTGGGTGGTGCTGCGGGGACAATTACCAGACATTGTAGGTCCTCCCATGGCCCACTGGATGGAATGTGTGAGAGTGTGGGCTATGATGTGGACCATTGACCATGAGGTGCAGCGATGCTCAGAGATGTATTCACCAAATGCAATGAATATCTCATGATGATGGAGGAGAATGTTGCTATGGGGGGAGTAGTGGGGTGAGGGGTTGGGGGGTATATGGGGACCTCATATTTTTTTAATGTAATATTAAAAAAATGAATAAAGACAAAAATATATATATATAAATAAAAAAAGGCTGTTGGGGTTTTTATTGGAATTTCATTGAATCTATAAATTGATTTGGATAGAAGTGATATCTTAATGATATTTAGTCTTTCAATCCATGAACATGGAATGTCCTTACATTTATTAAATCTTCTTCAGTTCCTTTTTTTTTTTTTTAAGATTTTTATTTTATTTATTTATTTATCTCCCCACACCCCCCTGCCTTGGTTGTCTGTTCTCTGTGTCTTTGCTGCGTCTTCTTTGTTCGCTTCTGTTGTCAGCGGCACAGGAATCTGTGTTTCTTTTTTTGTTGTGTCCTCTTGCTGTGTCATCTCTCCGTGTGGGCAGCGCCATTCTTAAGCAGGCTGCACTTTCTTTTGTGTTGGGCGGCTCTCCTTATGGGGTGCACTCCTTGCGTGTGGGGCTCCTCTATGCGGGGGACACCCCTGCGTGGCACGGCACTCCTTGCGCACATAAGCGCTGCGCATGGGCCAGTTCCATATGGGTCAAGGAGGCCCGGGGTTTGAACCGCAGACCTCCCATGTGGTAGACGGACACCCTAACCGCTGGGCCAAGTCCACTTCCCCTTCTTCAGTTTCTTTTAACAAAGTTTTGTAGTTTTCTGAGTACAGGTCCTTTATATCCTTGGTTAAATTTATTCCTAAATATTTGAATCTTTTAGTCACTATTATAAATGGATTTTTTTTTTCTGATTTCCTCATCAGATTGCACATCAGTAGTGTATATACTCTTGATTTTTGTGTATTAATCTTGTATCTTGCCACTTTGCTGAACTTGTCTAAGTTCTAGTAGCTTTGTTGTGGACTTTTCAGGATTTTCTAGATATAGAATTATATCACCAATGAATAGTACAAGTTTTACTTCTTTTCCTGTTTGGGTGCTTTTTGTTTCTTTATCTAGCCTAATTGTTCTAGCAAGAACTTCAGGCACGATATTGAATAACAGGGTAACAGTGGGCATCCTTGTCTTGTTTATGATCTCAGCGGTAAAACTTTCAGTCTTTCACCATTGAGTACAATGCTAGTTGCAGGTTTTTCAGACATGCACTTTACCATATTGAGAAGGTTTCCTTCTATTCCTATCTTTTGCTGTGTTTTTATCAAGAAAGGGTGCTATATTTTGTCAAATGCCTTTTCTGCATAAATTGAAAGGATCATGCAATTTTTCTTCTTCAATTTATCAACGTGGTTTATTATACTAATTGATTTTCTTGTGCTGAACCACCCTTGCATACCTGGGATAAAACTCACTTGATTGTGGTGTATCATTCTTTTAATGTACTCTTGGATTAGGTTTGCAAATATTTTGGTAGGATTTTTACAAGCATATTCACTAGAGACATTGGAGTGTAATTTTCTTTTTTCTTAGTATCTTTGTCTGGTTTTGCTATTAGGGTGATGTGGGCTTCAGAGAATGAGTTTGGTAGTGTTCTTTCCTGTTCAATATTTGGAAGAGCTTGAGCAAGATTGGTATTAGATTATTTTTGAATGATTGATAGAATTTACCTTTGAAACCATCCAGTACTGGGCTTTTCATCTTTGGGAGGTTTTTGATGACTATTTCAATCTCTTCACTTGCGATTGGTTTGTTAAAGTCTTCTATTTCTTCTAGAGTCAGTGTAGGTGGTTTGCGTGTTTCTAGGGATTTGTTCATCTAATCTAAATTGTCTAATTTTGGGGCATACCATTGTTCATAGTATCCTCTTATGATCTCTTTTATTCCTACAGGGTCAATGGTAATGTCCCCCCTCTCATTTCTGATTTTATTTATTGTATCTTTTCTCTTTTATTCTTTGTCAGGCTAGCTAAGGGTTTGTCAGTTTTGGTGATCTTCTCAAAGAACCAACTTCTGGTTTTGTTGATTCTTTTTTTCTTGTTTTTGTATTGTTTTGTTTTTGTTCTCAATTTCATTTATTTCTGCTCTGATCTTTACTATTTCTTTCCTGGGGCTTGGTTTGGGATTAGTTTGCTGTTCTTTTTTCTAGTTCCCTCAGGTGTGCAGTTAGATCTTCAATTTTAACTCTTCTTTTTCTTCTTTATTTATTCTTTCTTCTTTTTTAATGTAAGCACAGGGGCTATAAATTTACCTCTCAGCACTGCCTTTGCAGTGTTCCAAAGATTTTGATATGTTGTGTTCTCATTTTCATTCATCTCAAGATATTTGCTGAATTCTCTTGAAATTTCTTCTTTGACCCACTGATTAAGACTGTGTTATTTAATCTTCATATATTTATGAATTTTCCCTTTTTCCATCCATTATTTATTTCCAACTTCATTCTGTTATGAGCAGAGAGTTTTTCTATAAGTTCAATCTTTTTATTTTTTATTTTATTTTTTAAATTTCTCTCCCCTCCCACCTCCCCCAGTTTTTTTGTTCTCTGTGTCTTTATGCTGCGTGTTCTTCTTTGTCCGCTTCTGTTGTTGTCAGCCGCACAGGAATCTGTGTTTCTTTTTGTTGCATCATCTTGTTGTGTCAGCTCTCCGTGAGTGTGGCACCATTCCTGGGCAGGCTGAACTTTCTTTCGCGCTGGGCAGCTCTCCTTATGGGGCACACTTCTTGCGCGTGGGGCTCCCCTATGCAGGGACACCCATGCGTGGCAGGGCACTCCTTGCACGCATCAGCACTGTGCGTGGGCCAGCTCCACATGGGTCAAGGAAGCCCGGGGTTTGAACTGTGGACCTCCCATGTGGTAGACGGACGCCCTAACCACTGAGCCAATTCCACTTCCTAAGTTCAATCTTTTTAAATTTATTGACTCTTGTCTTTTGACCCAACATATGGTCTATCTTGAAGAAGGATCCATAAACACTTAAAAAGAATGTATTTTGTGCTGTTTTAGGACACAATGCTCTATAGATGTCTGTTAGGTCTAGTTTAATTATCATGTTATTCAAGCTCTCTGTTTCTTTATCTTCTGTCCAGATGTTCTTTCCAATGCTGAAAATGGTTTATTGAAGTCTCCAACTATTATTATTATTATTTTTTTAAGATTTATTTATTTTTATTTATTTCTCTCTCTCCCCTCCCCGCCCCGGTTGTCTGTTCTCTGTGTCTATTTGCTGCATCTTCTTCTTTGTCCACTTCTGTTATTGTCAGTGGCACGGGAATCTGTGTTTCTTTTTGTTGCGTCATCTTGTTGTGTCAGCTCTCTGTGTGTGCAGCACCATTCTTGGGCAGGCTGAACTTTCTTTCACGCTGGGCGGCTCTCCTTATGTGGTGCACTCCTTGCGCGTGGGGCTCCCCTATGCGAGGGACACGCCTGCGTGGCAGGGCACTCCTTGCGTGCATCAGCACTGCACATGGGCCAGCTCCACACGGGTCAAGGAGGCCCAGGGTTTGAACTGTGGACCTCCCATGTGGTAGATGGACACCCTAACCACTGGGCCAAGTCCGCTTCCCTCCAACTATTATTGTAGAGACATCTATTTCTCCCTTCAGTTTTGCCAGTATGTGCCTCATATATCTTGAGGCATGCAGGTTAGGTGCACAAATATTCAGTATAGTTATTTCTTCTTGGTGGATTGTCTCACTTATTAATATATAATGACCCTTTTTTATCCTTATAACAGTTTTGTATTTAAAATCTATTTTATCCAATATTTGTAATGCTACTCCAGGTCTTTTTTGTTGTTGTTGTTACTATTTACATGGAATATCTTTTTCCAACCTTTCACTTTTAATCTGGTTGTATCCTTACATCTGAGGTGAGTCTCTTGTAGACAGTATATAGATGAATCCTATTTTTTATCCATTCTATCAGTCTATGTCTTTTCATTAGGCTGTTCAAAGCCATTAACATTCAATGATATTACTGTAAAGGTGTTACTTTGTCTATTTTGTCCTTTGGGTTTCTTTTGTCATATCATACTATTGTCTTGTTTTTACCCTTTAATTTACCCTTCTTAATAATTGTCATTTCTACACTCTTCTCCAAGAGAGTACTTTACTTTGCAGTAAATTTCAGTATTTTTTTTCCTATAGTAGTTTTTCCCAGAATAATTTCATGTTGAGTTTATCTTGGAGCAGTTTTAAAAAATAAAACAGAAAAAAGGATGATAATATCCCAGACTATTTTTGTGACAAACAGAAAAGCAAATAGAATTTAGACTTGTTTTATCACAATGAGATGCCTAAGAGGAATATTCGTTCTACTTTGGGCTTCTCTGCCAGGCCTGTCAATTTCATCAGGAGTCTAAGAAGTCCACCAGTCCTGGAGTTCAAAATGTGGAAATAGATGCATTCCCTGCAGATGATGCTTGTCTGGTGTTACCCAATCCCCGAAAGGTAATCTTCCCATGGTATTTTCAGAAGGAACATGTAGCTCATCCAAAACACCTTCTCCAGGATAGCCATTATGGAAAAATAACAGGACTAATGCTGAGAAAACTGCCATATTTGGGTCTTAAGCATAGGGTACACCAGAGTTTCTCAACCTTGGCACAATAACATTTGGGGCAGGTGATTCTTTTTTGTAAGAGACTGTCTTGTGCATTGTAGGAAGTTTAGCAGCATCCCCAGCCTCTACCCACTGCATGCCAGTGGCACACCCTCAGTTTTGATGATAAAAATGTTTCCAGACATTGCCAAAATGTCTCCTAGTGAGCAAAATCATCCTTAGTTGAGAACTGCTTGTCTAGGCAAATTATGACATGGGCTGGGATAACTGAAAATCATTGCCCCAGTAAATAACTTTCTTCTCAAAATGCCTTCCCAAATTGAGGTTAAGCAGCCTATTAGGAGAATGGTTTATAAGAATGAAAAGGTGGAGGTGCTGTTTTTTCATAAGCCTTGACTTTCCTCAGCCAGGGCTTGTCAGAGTGTTTAGAAAAAGACCCGACAGGAGGGACTCTTTCCTGGCGCCCTCGTCCCTAGAAGCCTTTGCCTAGCTAGTCTCATTTACAACAGTCAGACAATGAGAAACTAGGCACTGCCATGATACGAGAACGACTTGGAACATGTCCTTTGTTCTGATGTGCAGATGTCTGACACGACCAGCGTGCTGTCGGAATGTAGTACCATTGACCTGAGGAATCCCTTTGTCCAGGTAACTGAAAAGGTTCCCAAAAAGGAACCGGAGAGATGTTTGCCCAGAGGTGAGTGGCAATGTTCTTGCATCCAGTTCACAGACCTTTTGGGTGGGATGTCTGTTCTTCAGGGAAGCTCTGTGGTTTGGTAGACGACTTCATTCTAGCTCTACTGGGGAGAAAAGGGAAGGAAGGAACCCATAGAGCCATAGGTCCATTATCTATGAGTTATGGAGGGTGGATTTCAGAAAATTCTTGCTTGGGGAGGTTCAACTTACAAAGCCCAATGACTGAAGTAGAACTTTAGAAAACTTTTATAGAAAGCCCACTGGGCCAGAGATCCCTGCCATTTTGTGTAGTCCCAATACATCCTTTGTCAGGACATGCTTGAGATCATAGAGCAGGAGAAGACCTTAGACAAGTCCAGGGTAGAGAGGAGCCCCTCCAGGCCATCAGCTCATCCCTCTCGATTCACCTCTAGAGGCAGGCTGGCACTGTCATCAAGAGCCTTGGCTCTGGAACCACCTGCCTGTGCTCAAATTCTGGCCTCTCTACTTAGTAACTATGTGACTTTTTCAATTTACTTAATTTCTCTGTGCCTTATTTATAAAATTGGGGTAATAATAGTGCCTACTGCAAAGGGTTGTTATGGGTGTTTTATAAATGAATATAAATCACTGGTGAATAATAAACAATGAATAAATGCAGCCTTTCCTGATTCCCTGAGTGAATGTAATGGTGCCTTCCTAAATGTCTTCATTATTTCCTGTATTCATTGAAAGGAATTTATTTGCATCTGTCTCCCCCGTGGAGTCTTTAAAAACAAAGGGAGTGACTTGTTCATTATATTTCTTGTGTGAAAATAGGAACTGGTCCAGATTATGGTCTCAACAAATGTTGATAAATAAACAAAAGACCTATATGAATTAACTAAAAAATTAAAGGTTTCTCCATAACTTTGTACTAGACCAGACCCAGAAAGAACATGAATAATGGCTTTCAAACTCATTCTCCTGGTTGTTTGATGGCCCCAAAGCTGCCCACCGTAGGAAGAGGCCAAAGTAGGGATTTCCAGTAGACGTTGACTCACCTCACTTATTGAAGTATGCATAAAATGTCAGCAGTGGAGATGGCAAAGCTAGGTGCAATTTCTAGGAGAAGGGAAGAGAGGAATAACAGACAGAAAAGCAGTGTTTTAGGAAGATTAGCTTATAGATGCTCTGAAACATGGAGGGAGGAGAGAGACAGAGTGAGAGTACCTCCCAGTGGGTTAGGGAAATGGTGAGAGAAGGAATGGGATGTTGTGATCCCCATGAGGAAAGGAGCAGTAGAATGTGGGTAAAGGGAGGAGAACAAGGTTGAAAGGGGGATGTGATTTGTGCTGCATAAATATCTTGACTAACTATGCATAAATATCTTGACAATTGATCAAATTCTTCCATCTTTGATTTGGGCAATTCAAGAAGCCTGTGCCTATTCTTACCTCATTTCCTGCAGTCCTCTGGACACTTTCTGTTTACTACTACCAAAATATTGCAGCATAATAAACTGTCACAAAACCTCAGTAGCATACAAAACAAACATTTCTCACAAGTCTGTATGATTTGGCTAATCTAAGCTGAGTTTCTTTGCTGATCTTGGCTGGCTTCTTTTGTGTGAGTGACATTGACTGGGGGTTGGCTGATCTAGCCTGGGCTCTACTGGGGCAACTTGGCTCTGGTCCACATCCTGCTGGATCAAGTGGGCTAGCCTGGGTGTGCTCTCCTCATGGAGATGCTGCAACAGAACAAGTGGAAAAGTACAAGTCCTCCCCAGCATGAAGGGGATGGGAGGAAGAGATGAGATGTGGGGGCATTCTTGGGACTTGGAGTTGTCCTGGGTGGTGTTGCAGGGACAGTTACCAGACATTGTATGTCCTCCCATGGCCCACTGGGTGGAACGTGTGAGAGTGTGGGCTATGGTGTGGACCATTGACCATGAGGTGCAGTGGTGCTCAGAGATGTATTCACCAAATGCAATGAATGTCTCATGATGATGGAGGAGATTATTGTTATGGGGGGAGGAGTGAGGGTGGGGGGTATATGGGGACCTCATATTTTTTTAATGTAATATTAATAAAATAAAGACAAAAAAAAAAAAAAAAGTAAGTCTCATGGCTAAGCCCAGATTTAAGGGTGGGAAAAAGATTCTACCTCCATAGTGGGAGAAACTGCAAAGTCGTGTGCCAAAGGGCACGCATACAGGGAGGGTGAGGACTTAGAGCTCTAATGCAACTGACCACAGACAGTAACAGCTCCTGCCACTTCCTCCCAGGTCTGCGCTGTTGCTTTCCATGCTGCAGAGTGAACAAGAGCAAATCTCCCTGGGTCATTTGGTGGAATCTGCGGAAAACATGCTACCAAATAGTGAAGCACAGCTGGTTTGAGAGCTTTATTATTTTTGTGATTCTGCTGAGCAGCGGGACACTGGTAAATGAGCACAGTCTTGTGGGACATTGGGGATCAAGGCAGCTGGGGAGCTGCATTCCAGCCTGGCCCTTCATGGGCTGGAATGTGGGGAGACCAGGCAGAAGTGGATCTTTGCTGCTGACTGCCCTTAAGGCACAGGGATTTGTAAGACTTCAGGAACCATGCCCCCACTGGGAAATTCCAAGCCAAAGATATTGTACTTTTGGGGAAGAGTCACCCAAACCAGTGCTTTAAACAGACTCCTGGAGTCTGGCTCTTGAGTCCAGACCTGCCCATCAACCCATCACTCTTGGAGGATGCCTATACATTTTATGTTTCCTCTTCTAGACAGTGGTCCCCTTTCCCTTTTTCCTCCCAACCATATAATTGTAAAATATTAGGGGGAGAGGACTACAGGGATATAATAAGCCACCTTGGTGTTTTCTTTGCTCAGGGTCCCTTGAGCTTTCCAGATGAAGTATGGCTGGGGGTCCTGGTGAAGTTCCAGAATAACTCTGAATTTGTCAGATTCCACAGCCATATACTCTCAGACTCCTTTCTGCTCTCCCTCCTCACCTCATGGTCCTCCCTGGAATTCCCCTTCCCTTGAGGGACTGTGTCTTCCCTCTTTTAACCTATATTTTCTCTCTCCCTCCCTCCCCATCTATCTTCTGTCTCCTTTTAAAAGGACAGTAATATAGAATTAAACTTTCTTACTATTTGTTATGTCAGGTAAATGGAGTTACAGATTCTCCCTCACTCATTTAGAGTGAAAGATCATTTCACAACAAATAGCTAGTAAATGAAAGGGACAAGGGGACATCTTGCTCCCACATCCCCTGCCTTCCTAGCTGGTGCTGCCTATCTGTGAATTCTCAAGGTAAAGAAGATGAGCCTGTACTGGGGCTCACCTGGGCCCATGGTCAACAATATCAATCCCTATTTGTCTGTTTACCAGAACATAAATTATTTCTCAAACATAAAGCAAATCTCTCTTATACATTTCCAGGGAACTCCCCTGATTAGTTTTTATTGCTAGCCCTTGGGCTAAGCTTACCTGTACTCTCCCAGTGATTACCTTTTCAGGGGCTGTCTACTCTTATCAAAGTAGTAGGGTTTCTCTCATTTATTCCACAAATGGTAGTTGTGCCCTGTGCTAGTCGTGGAAAAACAGTGGTGTTGTCAAAGGGCCATAGACGTATTCTCTATGGCACCATGGAGTGAAAATGCCTAATTAGAGAGGCAGCAGAAGGCACACAATCCTTAGTTCTCACCTGCTGTCACAGAGGCAGAGGGAATGCACACGCAATGCAGAGGGTTCCAGGAGAGGGAGTCAGCCCTGTTCACTATACACATTTGCAGAGAAATAGCAACAAGAAACAAATAACTAGTTCCTGGCCACTGTGTGTGGTCCGTGGACCAGCAGCATCTGGACGCTCGTTAGAGCTGCAGACTCTTTGGTCCCACCCAGACCTGCTGAATCAGAACCTGCATTGTAACCAGGTCCATAGATGGTTCAAGGCTCACCTAGTTAGAACCTGGGTGCCTCCAAAGTCAGTTGCTGTTTTCCACTGAGGAACCAAGACCCACTGAGGCAGCTTATTGCTAAGCCTCCATAATGAAGAAGGAGATCAGCCTCCAATGCATTCTGATTTCTCTCTTCTCAAAAGGCAGACAGACAAGTCCCTGACCAGGAGCTTAGAGTCTGGTAGGGAAGGCAGAGTAAGTCCATGCAATTATAGGCCAGGGTTGTAAACAATACTTTAAGAGAAGCAGTGGGTGCCATGGAGGGTGTAAGATGGGCACCTAACCCAATTTTGGTGGAACAAGGACAGTTTCCTATAGAAAATACCAGTGAGGCTGAGATCTACGGCTGATGAGGAGCTGGCAGAGCAGAGGAGGAGGTGGAGGACTTCCTCAGTCACACGTTCACTGGGGAATTGGAAATGAGGCTGCTGTACTCTTTCGCATTCTTTTTCTCAGGGCCATGGGTCCTTGGTCCCCGACAGCGGGGCTGATTGCCTTCTCATCTTCAGTGCTTGCACAGATGTCTCAGGCAAGTTTAGTGCCAAGCCTTCCCTTCTTTCATTCCCAGTAACTCTGTAAAATCCCAGAGAACAGCTTATATCTGTCTTGCAGAGTCACACAAACACTTTGGGTGAGAGAACTGTTTGGTATAGCATGGAAAAGGGTCTCCTGTAAAGCCAGGATGTCTTGTTTCCATGATCACATTTAATAAATGTTTAATATTAAAAATAATTTACCCTGGGAACACAAGACCAGTTCTTCCCCAAAGTTGTACGTTAAGATGCACATACAAATTGATAATATTTTGTAGGGATCACTGGGGTGAATGGATCAGGCCGTTTGTGGTAGATGATGATGGGCTAAGGAGTTGGAGTTGATATTATAGTCAATAGAAAGCCACTGAATAGAGCCACTGAAGTAAGTAGGAAGATGAAAGAGATGATGTACGCCGCTGGGTAGTTCTGGGAAAATGATACAGTTGGTAAGAGTTGAAAGGATTGGGAGTCCAGCAGATAGTGTGGTGAGACTGGGGGCAGGGTGATCCTTTAGGAACTTGAGAACCTGGGAAACTATAGTAGAAGAAGTTTAGAAATAGGGCTTTCCTTCTTCCATTTTCACTCAATCAAGGACTTGATTCCATCAGAAAAGTTCAGACTTACCACTTTTTGAGAAAAATCTTATTGCCAAAAGGTATTCTAGTTTATTCACATAAGAAAGAAATATTAAAAGTAAAGCCAACAAGGAGTTCTATGCAAATATTCCATCTGACCTAAGACTATCTTTTATCATTTCAGGTATTTGAAGATGCTTATCTTAAGGAAAAACCCAACATCCAAACATTACTTAACTGTACTGACAATATTTTCACATTTATTTTTATCCTGGAAATGTCTCTGAAATGGGTGGCCTTTGGATTCGGGAAGTATTTCACCAGCGTCTGGTGCTGGCTTGATTTCGTCATCGTGATTGTAAGTTTACCATCGTTGTGTTGGCTGCAGGCTGCAGGGAAGGGGAAGTGGAGGAGGAGATCACGTGGGAGCGGCTTTCCCTGTGTGCCTCATCTGGGTACCTCTTCAAAACATTTTCTTGTTATTACTCCCCCTTCACATGCTCAGTACTTGTCTTTCATCCAACAGCAGTCGAACCTTTACTGAGTCCCATCTCTCTTAAGTTGCACTTCGTATGCTCACCGTCCCTGCCTTCCATGGATGATGTTTATCCACATCATTCCATCTGCACTGTTGTTATCTGGCACATACCTAGGGTAATTAAGTACCTTCAATTTCCCCCTCTTCATCCAACTTTCCATTTCTTTTCAAGACTTCTCAAAGTAGGTCAGAGGTCAATAGGCTAAACTGATCTGCATCTTGATTGTCAAGCGGTGTAATAGGATTGTCCACACACATTCATTTAATCCACACAAGATTTGGGATATAAACAGTGTTATACAATACCTATCACATTACAGATGAGGAATCCTGAAGCTCAGAAGATCAGCAACTTGTTTTAGGTCATAGAGCTCATACATGGTAAATTTGGGATTTGCACCTCAGTTTGTAGAACACAAAGGCTAATAATAGTAATCATGGACTACATTCACCAAGTGTCTTTCCTGTGCCAGACACTCTGCCAAATTGCTAACCCCACTCTCTGTCCTCCCCCACCACCAGCAATCCAGAATCCTCCAGGATCCCATATTGCATTTAGTTTTCATGACTCTTTGGTTTCCTTTAATTCACAAGAGTTTCTTGGTCTTTTTCTGTCTTTCATTAAACAAATAATTTAAATGCAATTGCTCTCACCTTTATGAATTATAGCTGTATTAGTCAGTTAAAGAGGTGCTGATGCAAAATTCCAGAAATCTGTTGGCTTTTATAAAGGATATTTATTTGGGGTAGAAACTTACAGTCACAAGGCCATAAAGTGTAAGTTACTTCCCTCCCCAAAGTCTGTTGCCATGTGTTGGAGCAAGATAGCTACCTCTGTGAGGATTCAGCCTTCCTCTTCCTCCTAAGACTCCGTGGTCCCAGATCCTTCCTATCTCAGCTACAGGCTGGCATAAGGCTTTGACTCTGTCCCCAGGGTTCAATTCATTCCAGACTCAGCTGCTGTGGTCTCTCCACAAGGACAGCTTTAGACTATCAGGCTTATCTCTCTTCCCAGGACCTCTGCCATATTGTTTTCTCTGTGAGTCCTTGCCTACCAAGGGGGCAGAGACTCAATGTCCTACTGATGTGGCTGAATCAAAGCTCTAATTTTAATTTTTTAGTCAAGTAAAAGTGAAACCTCTTGAACTTAATACAGTCAAAAGGGAACACACCCAGTGGAATAGAATATAATCCAATGTCTATTTTTGGAATTTATAAACAATGCCAAACTGCTATGGTAGCTTTAACAGAAAAAGGTAACAATGGACTCTCCATCCGCCTGCCCCTCTCCCAGCAAGTTCTGACTGGTTAAAGTGTCTGGGTGCTCTGCTTCCTTGGAATGAGGACTCAACTCCCCACGGCTTCCTTGGGCAGGAGCATCAGGTCCTACCTGTGGCTTTCCTCCCCCACAGGTCTCTGTGAACAGTCTCATCAACCTAAGCTACTTGAAATCCTTCCGAACTCTGCGAGGGCTGAGGCCTCTGCGCGCACTCTCCAAGTTTGAAGGAATGAAGGTACATTCTTCAGGTGGATGGGAGGAAGCTTTGGCAGCAGGGGAAAGGCATGTCTTCCTGGGCCAGGGTTTCCTTAGATTGCCAAGTTTTTCCCGGGCTCATTTCCATCCAATGCAGGGCTTAGAATTTGAGAGATGGAGAGGAGTCTAGGCTATAGTCTGTGCCCTACAAGAGCTTCTATTATAGCCACAATGGGCTTTGGCTTCCCCCTGGAATCCTAGGGCAGATGTCTCTAGGTCTCCAATACCAGCCTCAAAAGGCACTTACTTCTCAAGTCATTCTCAGGAGTACGGAAAGGGCACTATAAGAGCATACTACTCATGGAGCTGAGGGCAGGGCTCGTCATGAGGTACAGTGGTATGGAGAGCAAAGACTTTGCTCAAAGGGTGCCAACCCCATGCAGTAGCCCAGCCTGGGGATCCCAAGAGCCTGGGGACCCCTTCCTGCCTGCCATGTTCTCCTTCTGTTTCTTTCACTCCAGGTGGTGGTCAATGCTCTCATGGGTGCCATACCTGCCATTGTGAATGTTTTGCTTGTCTGTCTTATTTTCTGGCTCATATTTTGTATCGTGGGAATAAACTTATTTTCTGGAAAGTTTGGAAGATGTGTTAATAAAACAGAAGGAAAAATCTCAGTTTTAAATTACACCATCATTGCAAACCGAAGCCAATGTGAAAGTGAAAATTTCTACTGGGACATCCTGGAAGTCAACTTCGACAATGTGGGAATGGCTTATCTTGCTCTGCTGCAAGTGGTAAGTATTGTCAGTAGGTTTTCACTCTAAGGAGACAAAGTTTAAAGGAATTATAAATCATCTTTCCACTCATAAAATACAGCAACTCTACTGAGACAAAATCAAATCCTAATTCCTCATGTGAGAGCAATGCCCTCTGGAATTGTCCCCTTCTGAGCTTCTCCATCTGAACCTCTGCACTCAAGTGCTTCCCCTTAAAAGGTCTTATTCACCTGGTCCTATACAGTAGGTACAGCACCTTGTTCCTCAGAGCTGGAGCCAGAGAGGGCTGGAGTCTGAGATGCTAGGTCATGCTGTGAAGAGAAGTTCTCTCTTATAAGTCAGCCCCAGGTCCTTCCACAGTAGGCAGATTTTGAACATGGACACACAGCATAAAGAGATGTGCTTCCAGGGAAGAGGAGGCAAGCTTTAATCAGAGGAATGAGCCAGTGGGTCCACAGCTTCTCTAGAATTTTGTAAGGCAGAAATTTGTTTTTAAACTTTTTATCTTGTGTAAATGAAGAAGAAAAAAATTCCACAACACCCATCCTTGAGTTCCTTTCTACTGTTCTTTTATTTGGACACTGTCTGGAAGGGTGGGACTTCATCTTATAGACATCTACCCACTGGGCCTTGCTTGCTTCTGTGTGGCATGTCTACTGATGGGATGTCACCAATTGGATTTATGTTTCTCTACTTTTATTGCAGGCAACATTTAAAGGCTGGATGGATATTATGTATGCAGCTGTCGATTCTAGAGGGGTGAGTCTTTGTTCCATAATGCTGTAGAGTGCTAGGGTCAATCAGGGCTATCATGTCTACATGGATAGTCCAGAACTTCCTGTATCATAGTTCCAGTGGCCAGGGGTTCTCTGCCTTGTTTCTTCAGGACAAAACACTATGAAATATCACTGCCCCATACAAAAGCTCTTTTGCCTCCCTCTGTGAATACCTGACATGCCGGCATGCTCCAGAGGTCAATCCTCTGTCTTCATGGTGACCAAGGAGAACCCATTCATGTAGGAGATGAAGTCAGAAGCAACAGAATCATAGGAAGTCCTGATTTCCTCTCTTGCCTTTCTTCAAATATATTGACAGGCAGAGCCAAATTTCAAAGGGTCCTTGCCCTTGACTGTGGGAACACCTCAAGACTGAACTAAGTGTAAGAGACCTTGGCATGGCTCCAGACTTCCCAGCATCTAGAGGGGCTTCTGGTGATTGTCAGTTGATGGATTCTAGTTAGATGGAAACATGATTGTGCATTCCCAGAGTTGGAAGTGTGCTCAGAAATCCTGTGCATTTCCATTTCCCAGTCGGGAAAATTGAGGGCTAGAAAGGGAGTTCCCCAAAGCCATCAAATGAGCAAATAGTTGAGTAAAGAATGGAGTCAGCATTGTGTGTGCCTTGTTCTGTTTGAAAGTCTGTAGAGTTGACACCTGGCACATAGTAAGCATTCAATATTGTGAGCTGGTAGTGGCAGTGAAGGTGGTCTAGGTAGTAGAGGTAATTTTTACAAAGGAAATATTTTAAAATTGTTAATGTACTTAATTCTTTTGCATTCTTTAGTACATGCTCTTCACCCTAGTTTGCCTTAGGTATCCATCTGCCTTGACTTAAATGTGGAGGGTGTATTAGTCAGCCAAAGGGGTGCTGATGTAAAGTACCAGAAATCTGTTGGGTTTTATAAAGGGTATTTATTTGGGGTAGAAGCTTATAGTCACAAGGCCCTAAAGAGTCCAACTCAAGGTACTTTCTTAACTAAAGTCATTGGTGGGCAAGATGTTGAGCAAGATAGCAGGCGACGTCTGTGGGGGCTCAGGCTTCCTCTCCCTGCTAAGGCTCCATGGTCCCAGCTCCTTCCATTCTCAGGTGTAGGCTAAGATAAGTCTTCTCTCTCCCAGGGCTCATTTCTTCCCAGTCTCAGCTGCAGCTGTAGGCTGTCAAGCTCCTCTCTCTTCCTAGGGCCTCTGCAATCTAATGAGCTGTCTCTCTTCTTCTGAGCTCTTCTCTGTGTGTTTTCTTCCCAGGGTTCTAGAATCAATACTCAGACTCTCTCCTCTGCCATGTTGTTTTCTCTGTGAGTCCTCACCCACCAAGGGGACAGGGAGTCAACATCCTACTTACGTGGCCAAATTAAAACCCCAATCTTAATTTAATCAAGTTGAAGGGAAACCACTGAATCTAATACAATCTAATATGCCGCAGAGGAACAGACTAGTTTACAAACACAATCCAATATCTATTTTTGCAATTCCTAAACTGCTTAGAACTGCTATAGGGTATAAGGAGGCCATCTTATCCAGATACATGGGAGAAATGTGTGTCTTACACATATTCCCAGTGTGAGTGAAAAATGGGGGGAAGTTTGTGGAGGAGTCCTTGCCTTGACACTGGTGCTGGATATACCAGCTGGTGTATGCTGGCTTCTTCTGTGCTCCCCTTTTCTGTGCAGTCCAGAGCAGTCTGCTGGTCTCAAATCCTGAAGCTGCACCTGGTGAAATCAGGGGCCATTCTCCACCCCCCCCCAACTCTTCCAGGCCTCAAATACTGACACTGCCACAACCTCCACGTGGTCTCCTGTCTCAGAAGTCCACTCCCATCCCTTGCTACATGGATAGATGGAAAGCCCGTGCTGATAACTCCATGTCCCAGCCACAGGGGAACGGAGAAAGGAGGGTCCCAAGACCTCTCTCTGTCTAACTTGGCTACTCCAGTCTCCTAAGTCAGCCAGGACTTCCCAGCACAGCAGTTTCCTCCCAGAAAAACAGAAGTGGAGGAAGCATACACTCTTTGCCCTCCATGTTCCCCTCAATTTACTCAGTTTTCTCCAGACTCCCTCTCCAGACCCCAAGAGGGAAAATCAGGTCACTAGGCTCCTCTGTCCCTGTTTCTTTTCCCACAATTTCCAGGGACAAATGAGGCAGCATCTGTCCTTCTTCCTATTGAGCCTCCCAGATGTCAAAATCTTCTACTAGGGCTGCTGTAACAAAGTGCTCAAACTTGGTGGTTTAATGAAAAGAAACTTATAGTCTCATGTTCTGGAGGCTAGAAGTTCAAAATCAAGGTTTTCAGCAGAAATATTTCAGGGGGTCCGTGAGCTTCAATTGAAAAAAATCAACTTATCTTTATTTTCTCTGAACTCTAACTGTAATCTTGCGTTTCCTTCATTTGTAAATGTATGCAATAAATAAACTACCACAGTATTCATTTCATCTAACCAGCAAAGGGGTCCATGGAACAAAAAAATTACGAACCCGTGCCCCAGGGATCGGCCCTGTCCCTTCCAGCTTTGGTGGCTCCCGGAGAGCCTCGGCCTTCTTTGGTTTGGGGCCCAGCACCCCAGTCTCACCTCTTCTCCACATGGCCTGCTTCTCTGTGTCTTCTCTGGATCTCTCTATCTAAATTTCCCCTTCCTTTCCCATATAAACACATCAATCATGGGATTTATGACCCAACTTATGACCTCATCTTAATTTGATGACATCTGCAAAGACCCTATTTTCAAATAGGAACTGGAGGTTAGGACTTGAATGTATCTTTTGGAGGAGACACAATTCATCCCACTACATTCTCCAAGTCCTTGAAATGCTGAAGAGAGACATGGAGGATTTTCAGTATTCCTGTATCTCATGGTAGTAAGTTAGCTTGCAAGACTATCAGCCCACTGCATAATCTACATGCTAAATATTAATTTCTTCTTTCCATTGTTTCTGTAATAAAGACAATTCAAACAAATGGATGCCTCAAGCTAACTGGGACTAAGATCAGAAACTCTTCTAGGCAAAAGACAAAAAGAATATTTTCAAATGCTTACCTACATTTCGCTAGTCTCTATGCAAGGTATTGAACTATCAAAAACACATTCAGGGAAGCAGCTGTGGTTCAAGAAACTGAGCTCCCGTTTACCATATGGAGGACCCGGTTGGATCCCTGGGAACTTCTGGTAAAAAACAAAAATATAAAAAGGCACCTGAGACCCGCACACTGAGGCACAGGCTCCATGCAGCAAAGTGATGTATCAAAAAAAAAAAAAAAAAAAAAAAGACCATGATGCAACCAGATTAAAAAAAAAGATAAAAAATAAACCACATTGAGGAGATGACTAAACAGTCAACATGCTGTATCTTTCAATGTAATTGAGGAAAATAAAGGGAAATCCTTCCATCACCTTCCCCAAGGTGCATGAAACAGATGACATTGTGAAGAATCGGACAAAAGGGATCTCAGATGCTTTTGGCCATGTCTTAAGCTGGGGGAGCGTGGTTGAACTTTGTAAAGATTTATTCATTCATTCCATATGCATTGAGAATCTGCATGTCAGAAGGTGTACTGGGTACTAGGAATTCAAGCGTGAAGAACACAAAACTTCAGATTAAATATAACCATAAGCTTCGTGTGGAGGATGCGGTAGTTCAACGATGGTTGGCAGTTGAGTCATCTCAGCCCAGGATGAACTTGCTGCTGTCCTGGGGGCCTCATCTCCAGCCTGATGACCTCCAGTTACTCACTTGTACAGACATCTTAGAGACCCAGAGACACTCATAAAGGATAAGTGTGCCTGTGACATGCCCCTCTTACAACCCTTCAACTGCTCTCCGTTGCTTAGAAGAAAAAGCCCAACCCTCCTGCCTGCACCCCGCCATGGTACCACCCCAGCTGAGCCAGGTGTCCTCTGATGGGGGACTCAGCAACACTTTAGCGCTCTTGATAAGGCAGTTAAGATGGCTTATGTTTTTATCCACTAATTGTTTCTTTTTCTTCACTTAAAAACACTCTGACAGAAAGAAGAACAGCCCATCTTTGAGGCGAGCCCCCACATGTACATTTACTTCATAGTTTTTATCGTCTTTGGGTCATTCTTCACTCTGAATCTCTTTATTGGTGTTATTATTGACAACTTCAACCAACAGCAGAAAAAGATAAGTATGCTCATTGTCCTGATTTGATAATTTCATCTCTGTTCCCTGGAGGGCTAGAACGGAACATCATTTTGGTCTAGATTATTGTGCAAATGAGCCTTTATCATATTCTATGATCTCAGCCTGGAGAATATTATTGAAGATGAGTTTGGAAGGGGCCTGAAATATCTAGGTTTTATTAAATTATTTTTACTCACTTTCTCCATCTTACCTTTTTTTAAAAAAAAAATTTGTTTATTTATTTTTCTCCCCCCCCCCCCCAATTGTCTGCTCTCTGTGTCCATTTGCTGTGTGGTCTTCTGTGTGTTCTTCTGTGTTCACCTGCATTCTTGTCAGGCGGCACCGGGTATCTGTGTCTCTTTTTTGTTGCATCATCTTGCTGCATCAGCTCTCTGTGTGTGTGGCACCAGTCCTGGGCAGGCTGCACTTTTCTCATGGGGCGGCTCTCCTTGCAGGGCGCACTCTTTGCACATTGGGCATCCCTATGCGGGGGACACCCCTGCGTGGCATAGCATTCCTTGCACACAGCAGCTCTGATGTTTATTTTTCTGAAATCCATAGACCTTTGTAACAAATTTGGAAAATAAAGGAAGAAAATAAGAAAACTTAAATTACCCATAAGGCAGCCACCAGACCATTTAGACAATGCTGATCATCTCAGTATAATCCTTTCTAGTCAATTTCTACACAAATATGTATTCCTTTTATATGTTACACTATATTTTTAATTTTGTAGCTTTCTCCCCCATCAGTTAGGAGCCCATGTCATGAAATCATCTTTTTCTAAAAATATGAAGTAGTTAGTTATGTTCACAATGTGTGCTACCATCACTACCATCCATTACTGAAACTTGTCCATCGCCCTAATTAGACACTCTGTACAATTTAGGCATTAACTCCTCATTCCCTACCTCTGGCCCCTAATAACCTATGTCCTAGTTTCTGACTCTAAGAATTCGCTTATTCTAATTTTCCTTATCAGTAAGATCTTACAACATTTGTCCTTGTGTCTGGCTTACGTCAGTCAACATGATATCTTCAAGTTTCATCCATGCTGTTGCATGTATCAGAACTCCATTCTTATTTATGGCTGAATAATGTTCTATTGCAGGTATATACCACATTTTGATTATCCACTCATCAGTTGATAGACACTCGGGTTGTTTCCATCTTTTACAATTGTGAATAATGCTGCTATGAACATTGGTGTACAAGTATCTGTTTGAGTCCCTGCTTTCAATACTTTTGGGTACATAAAAGTGTTGCCTGGTAATATTGTAATTCTATACTTAACTTTCTGAAGAACTACAAAACTTTTCCACAGTGGATGCCCCATTTTACATTCCCAACAAACAAGGAACAAGTGTTCCTATTTTTCCACACCTCTCCAATACTTGTAAATTTAGGTTTTTTAAATAGTAGCCGTTCTAGTGGGTATGAAATGGTAACTGATTGTGGTTTTGATTTGCATTTCTCTAATGGCTAATGATATTGAGCATCTTTTCATGTGCTTTCTTGATCTTTTGTATATTTTCTTTGGAGAAATATCCATTCAAGAATTTTGCCCATTTTTTAAAGTGGGTTTATCTTTTTGTTGTTGAATTGAAAGATAGCTTTCTATATTCTGGATATTAAAACTTATCAGATATTTTCTCCTACTGTGTAGGTTGTCTTTTTTACTTTCATGATAAAGTCCCTTGATGCACAGAAATTTTTGATTTTCATGAGGTCCCATTTATCTGATTTTTCTTTTGTTGCTTGTGCTTTGGATAGAAAGTCTAAGAAACTATTGCCTAACACAGTGTCCTAAAGATGCTGTTTAATGATTTCTTCCATGAGTTTTAAAATTCTGGTTCTTATGTTTAGGTCTTTGGACCTAAAAATGGCTTGAGTCGATTTTTGTATGTGGTATTGATATAGGGGTCCTCCTTTGAATATGGACAATATATTAGTCAGCTAAAAGGGGTACTGATGCAAAGTACCAGAACTCTGTTGGCTTTTATAAAGGGTATTTATTTGGGACAGAAGCTTACAGTTACCAGGCCCTAAAGAGTCCAACTTGAGGTACCATCAGATGTACTTTCTCACCTACAGTCTGTTGCCACGTGTTGAGCAAGATGGTGGGTGAATTCTGCAAGTGTTGGGTCTTCCTCCTTCCTTTTAAGGCTCCATGGTCCCAACTTCCTCTGATCTCAGCTGTAGGCTGGCATAAGGCTCATCACTCTCCCCGGGGCTCATTTCTTTCCAGGCTCAGCTGCTCTGTCTCTCCACAAGGTCAACTGTAAACTATCAGGCTCATCTCTATTCCCGGGGCATGTCTATGGAATATCCTCTCTTCCTTGGTATCCCCTTCTGTGTTCTCCTTCTCCATGTATTTACTCCCCTCTCTTTGACTGAATATCTGTTTACACAGCCCACAGCTGTAGGCTAGCTGTAGGCAGGAACTCAAACCAAGTTGCCCCAATGATGTGTAAAGATAAAAGCCCTAATCTTGATTTATTAAGGTAAAAGTAAAACCTCTGAGTCTAATACAATCTCATACAACCAGATGAACAGGCCAGTTTACAAACACAGTCCAATATATATTTTCGGAATTCATAAACAATACCAAACTGCCACAGACAGCCTTCCCAGCACTGTTTGTTGAAGAAACTATTCTCTCCTAATTGAGTGGACTTGGCAGCCTTGTCAAAAATCAATTGGCAACCCACAAGTTCTTTTATATAGAAAATAATAAAAGAATTTAAAAATCAATTGGCCATAGATGTGAGGGTTTATTTCTGAACTATTAATTCTGTTCCGTTGGACTATATGTCTCTCCTATGCCAATACCATGCTGTTTTGATTTTTGTGGATTTGTGATAAATTAAAGATAGATGTATTAGTCAGCCAAAGGGGTGCTGATGCAAAATACCAGAAATTGGTTGTTTTTTATAAAGGGTATTTATTTGGGGTAGGAGCTTACAGATACCAGGCCATAATCATAAGTTACTTCCCTCAGCAAAGTCTGTTTCCACATGTTGGAGTAAGATGGCTGCTGATGTCTGTGAGGGTTCAGGCTTCCTGGGTTCCTCTCTTTCAGGGTCTTGTTTCTCTCTGGGTTCAGGGTTTTTCTCTTCCTAGGGCTTGCTTCTTCCTGGGCTCAGGGTTCTTTTCCTCCTGGGGCTTGCTTCTATTTCCTCTATGAGCTTACTTCCCAGGACTCCAGCTTAAGGCTTCAGCATCAAACTCCAACATCAAAAACCCTCCAACTCAGTCCTTTGCCATGCCTTTTATCTGTGAGTCCCCACCCCTTGGTGGTAGGTGGGGACTGAATGCCCAAATGGCATGGCCCAATCAAAGTCATAATCATACCTTAATCATGCCCAGGTAGAGACCAGATTGCAAACATAATCCAATATCTATTTTTTAAATTCATTACCATATCAAACTGCTACAATTGGGAAGCATGAGTCCTCCAACTTTGTTCTTCTTTTTCAAGATGGCTTTGGCTATTCAGGGTCGCTTACTGTTCCATATAAATTTCATTTTTGGCTTTTCCATATCTGCAAGGAGGCTGTTAGAATTTGGGGTTGTATTGAATCTGTAGATCACTTTGGATGAATTGACATCAACAATATTTAGTCTTCTGATCCATGAACATAGAATGTCCTTCCATTTATTTAGGTCTTTCAAAAATTTCTTTTGACAATGTTTTGTGGTTTCCTGTGTACAAGTCCTTTCCATCCTTTGTTATTCCCAGATATTTGACTTTTTAAGTTGTTAATTGGAAATGGAAATATTTTTCTAGCTTTCCTCTTCAGATTGTTTGCTGCTAGTGTATAGAAACACTACTGAGTCTTGCATGTTGATCTTGCACTCCACCACTTTGATGAATTTATTAGTTGTAGTAGGTTTGTTGTAGATTTTTCAGGGATTTTATGTTTATAGGATCATGTCATCTGCAAATAGGGAAAGTGTTACCTCTTCCTTTCCAATTTGGATGTCTTTTATTTCATTTTCTTGCCTAATTGCTCTGGCTAGAGCATCCAGTACAATGTTGAATAACAGTGGTGATAGTGGGCATCCTTGTCTTGTTTCTGATTTTAGAGGGAAATCATTCAGTCTTTTACCACTGAGTATGTTGTTAGTGGTCGGTTTTTCATATATGTCCTGCCTTAGTTGGCCAAAGTACTAGAACTGGGTTGGCTTTTGCAATGAGAATTTTATTAGGGGAAAATCTTTTAGTTCCAGGGCCATGAAATGTCCAGATCAAGGCACCCTCAGAGATGGTTTCTCACCAAGTCAACTCCTTGTGATCCTGGCATCCTGCCATATGGCATTGCAAGGTGGCAGCTGGTCTCTGCCTTCCCCTCAAGGCTCACTATCTCTCAGAGCTCAACTGGGGGCTATCAGGCATATAGCTCATCTCTTCAGCCTTGAACTGCTCCTTGGACCCAGCTTCTTTGGGCCTTCAAGCTTCAGCTTCTGCTGCTAGTGATCCTCGAGTCCTCTCTCACATGTCATGGTAAAAAATGGTGGCTTCCTTTTTCTGTGTGTCATGGGTGGAGACCCAACCTGAGCCATGCCTCACTGACATAGTTCAATCAAAAGTGATCTACTCAAGTGATCTACTCAAGATCCCTTAACCAAATATAATGCAGTCAAAGGGTCTCACACCCACAGGAATGGATTAGTTAAAAAACAAAATCTTTTGGGGGGATTCAACAAATTCAAACTGTCACCTGCCCCTTATCATGTTAAGTAAGTTTCCTTCTATTCTGAGTTTTCTAAGTGATTTTATCAGGAAAGTGTACTGGATTTTATCAAATGCCTTTTCTTCATCAATTGAGACAATCATGTGGTTCTGTACCTTCATGTTTTTAAATGTGGTGTATTACATTAATTGATTTTCTTAGGTTGAACCACCCCTGCTTACCTGGATAGATCCCATTTGATCATGATGTATAATTATTTTCATGTACTGTTGCATTCAGTTTTTTGGCATTTTGTTGAGGATTTTGCATCTATAATCATAAGGGATATTGGTCTATAATTTTCCTTCTGGTGGAATCTTTATCTATCTTTGGTATGGGGGGGATATTGGCCTTATAGAATGAGCTGGGAAGAATTCCCTCTTCTTCAATTTTTTTGGAAAGAGTTTGAGTAGGATTGGTGTTAATTCTTCTTGGTATTTTTGCTAAAATTCACCTGTGAATCCATCTTTTCCTGGGTTTTTCTTTGTGGAAAGTTTTTGATTACTGATTCGATATCTTTAGTAGTTATTGGTCTGTTGAGATCTTCTATATCTTCTATCTATTTATTTTATTTTTTATTTGAGAAGTTGTGTGTTTACAAAACAATCATGCATACGCTACTTCTTTTTGATTCACTGTAGGTAGTTAGTGTGTTTCTAGGAACTTGTTCATTTCATCTAAGTTATCTAATGTGTTGGCATCCAGTTATTCATAGTATCCCCTTATAATCCTTTTTTTAAATTTCTGTGGGTTCAGTAGTAATGTCCCCCATTTCATTTCTGATTTTATTTATTTGCATCATGCTCCTTCATTTTCTCTTTGTCAGTCTAGCTAAAAGTTAGTTGATTTTATTGGTATTTGCAAAGAATCAACTTTTGGTTTTGTTGATTCTACTGTTGTTGTTTTTTTTAAGTTTCTATTTAATTTATCTCTGCTATAATCTTTTTTTCCAACTTTCTGCTCATTTTTTCTAGATCCTCCAGTTGTGAAGTTAGTTCTCTGTTTTGAAATATTTCTTTTTTAATGTAAGCATTTAGAACTATATATTTCCCTCTCCATACTGCATTTGCTGAGTTCTGTAAGATTTGGTATGTTACGTTTTTATTTTTTTTATTTTTTTTATTTTTTATTTTATTTATTTTTTATTGACTTTGTAATAATATATTTTTTTAAAGGAATAGTTTTTTGTTGTTTTTTTCAAAAAGATTTATTTATTTATTTCTCTCCCTTCCCCCACCCCCCCCCCCCACACACACATCCCGGTTGTCTGCTCTCTGTGTCTATTTGCTGCCTCTTCTTTGTCCGCTTCTGTTGTTGTCAGTGGCACAGGAATCTGTGTTTCTTTTTTTCTGTTGCGTCATCTTGTTGTGTCAGCTCTCTGTATGTGCGGCACCATTCCTGGACAGGCTGCACTTTCTTTCATGCTGGCGGCTCTCCTTACGGGTTATACTCCTTGTGCACGAGGCTCCCCTATGTGGCAACACCCCTGTGTGGCGCGGCACTCCTTGCACGTATCAGCACTGTGCATGGGCCAGCTCCACACAGGTCAAGGAGGCCCGGGGTTTGAACCGCAGACCTCCCATGTGGCAGACGGATGCCCTAACCACTGGGCCAAGTCCGCCGCCTTCATTTTTATTTTACTGAAGATATTTCCTAATTTCCCATGTGATTTCCTCTTTTATCCACTGGTTGTTTAAGAGTACGTTATTTAATTTGCACATTTTAAAGGATTTTCTAGTTCTCCCTCTGTTATTGATTTCTAGCTCATTCCACTGTGGTCAGAGAAGAAACATTGTATGATTTCAATATTTTTAAATTTATTGAGACTTGTTTTGTGATCTAACATAGGATCTATCCCAGAGAATGATTGTTCTACACTAGAAAAGAATGTGTATTCTGCTGGTGTTGGGTAAAATATTCTATGTATGTCAGTTCGGTCTAGCTGGTTTAGAGTATTGTTCAAGTCTTCTATTTCCTTATTGATCTGTCTGGATGTTCTATCCATTACTGAAGTCTCCTATTATTAATCTAGAACTACTTGCCCTGTCAATATTTGCGTCATGTATTTTGGGACTCTGTCACTAGATGCATATACATTTATAATTATTATGTTTTCCTGTTGAATTGACTTTATCAGTATATAATGACCTTCTTTGTCCCTCCTAACAGTTTTTGACTTAAAGTCTATTTTATCTGGTATTAATATAGCTACTCCACCTATCTTTTGGTTACTATTTTCATGGTATATTTTTTCCTATCCTTTCACATACAACCTCCTTGTATCATTGATTTTAACACCAGTCTCTTATAGACAGTTTATAGTAGGGTGATGCTTTTTTATCCATTCTTTTGACTCAAGAGTTTAATTCATTTACATTTAAAATCACTACTGCTAATGCAGGACTTTTTTCTGCCATTTTACTATTTGGTTTTCGTAAGTCTTATATCTTTTTAACCCCCAATTATTCCAATATTGCCTACTTTCATATTTATTTGATATTTCATGCTGTACCATTTTGAGTCCCTTCTGTGTCTTTCTGAATATTTTTTGTTTACTCTGGGCTAAAATTTAACATCCTAAATCGATAGCAATCACTTTTGTTTTATACCAACTTAACTTCAATATATAAACATACACTGTTTCTATACCCCTCTGTCCTCCTATCTTTTTGTTGTACTTGTCAAAAATTGTTTCTTTATATATTGTATGGCCATACACTTATTATTGCTTTTCTTGCCTTTGCCTTTTAGAATATGTATGAAGTAAAAAGTGGAGTTATTATGTACCAATAAATATAAGATAATAGGACCGGCATTTTAAATTACTGATATGATTCCTTACTGACACTTCAGTCCACTCTCTAGTGTCCTTTCTTTTCAATCTTAGGAATTACCTTTAGCATTGCTTGAAGGACAGATCTAATGGTGACAAATTCCGTCAGCTTTCATTTATCTGAAATATCTTAATTGCTCCCTCAAATCAATTTTATTGATACAATTTATACAAAGTATACAATCAATGGTGTTTGGTATAATCACATAGTTGTGCGTTCATCACCTCAATCATTATTAAAGCATTTTCATGATTTCAATAATAATAATAATAAACCGGCAGACAAACAAAACTCCTCACCTCTCAGTCTCTCATTTCTCTTGCTGTAGATGGCTGCTATCTACTGGCTATCACTGGCTATTCTTGCACAATTATTTATTGTTTATTAAGCAGTTTTATTGATATATATTCACATACCATATGATCTATCCAAAGTGTATAATCAGGGGCTTTTTTTAGCTGTTAAAAAGTCCTTTATTATAAAATTGTAAAATAAGTAGAAAAATAGGTTGAAAGAAATTACAAATTTTAAACAATAGTGCAAGGCCGGATTAGATTTAATATACATAAATTATAAAAACTAGATAGCATAGCAACATTTATAAATATAAATAATAATTCAAATATAAGAGAAAGTAATTATTACATAATTCTAATTTTTATATTACATCTCTAACTATTGGACATAATAATTTCCAAGAATGAAATAAATTGTTGGTTTAGTTATTTAATTTCCATTTAGGCTATCTTTCTAAATAATCAAATTCCTGTTTGGGAATTCTTCACATCTTATTGGAATGAATTACAAAAGAAAGCAATTTGCCAATTCATAATTTTATCAGGCAGAAAAACTCAAAATCTTGAACAACAGTAGTCATGCTAAATCATTATTGATCCAGCTGGATTATTTTAATTAAAGAATATGAATAAGAAAGGATTAAAGAAAAATGAAGTATCCAAAATATATCTCTTCTCCAGTGCTCCTCAATTAAAAGCAAGTGTTTATTTTGTATGAAGAAACTTAGCAGACTGCTGATCACAGGAACAGTTTGCCAGTTGCACTGAGTAACTATTATTCATATACTATAATGTTATTTAACATTTATCTGGTCTACTCCAGCTATTTTTAGTTGCTCTTTGCCTGGAATACCTTTTTCCAACCTGTCACTTTTAACCTGGTTGTGTCCTTATGTCTGAGGTACATCTCTTGTAGACAACATATAGACAGCTGATACTTCTTTATTCATTCTATCAGTCTATGTCTTTCAGATGGAACGTTTCAACCCATTAACATTCAGTGCTATTACTGTAAAGACATAACTTCATCCATTTTGTCCTTCAGTTCTCTGTTGCCATATCATTCTGTTGTCTGTCTTCTTATCCTTTAGTGTACCTTTTCTAATAATCTTCCTTTCTAAACTCTTCTCCAAATCTTTCAACCTTGTTTTTTTCTTTCAGGCTGCAGCACCCCTTTAGTATCTCTTGCAAATCTGGTCTTATGGTAACATATTCTATCAGTTTTTGCTTGTCTGTAAAGACTTTGAACTGACCTTCATTTTTGAAGGACAGCTTTGCCAGATACAGAATTCTTGGCTGGCAGTTTTTCTCTTCCAGTAACTTAAATACATCTTACCAATTTCTTCTCTCCTCTTTGGCTACTGATGAATGCTTGGCACTTAATCTTATTGAGGTTCCTTGTATGTGATGCTTTGCTTTTCTCTTGCTTCTTTCAAAATCTTCTATTTATGTCTGATTTTTGTCATTCTGAATAGTAGGTGTCTTGGGGTAGGTCTCTTCAGATTCTGTTTGGGGTGTGTTGTCCTTATATATTGATATTTATGTTCTTCATAAGGGTTGGGAGGTTTTCGGTCATTATTTCCTCAAATATTCTTTCTGCTCCTTTTCCATTCTCTTCTCCTTCTGGGACACCAATAATGAGAATGTTTGTGTGTTTTGTGTTGCCGTTCAATTCCCTGACTCTGCTCCATGTTTTCCGTTCTCTTATCTTTCTGTTCTCCTGTCTTTTCCAACTTAGGTGGTCTATCTTCCAAGTTAATAATTCTGTCTTCAAGCAACTCAAATCTCCTCCTATGTGCCTCTAACGTATTTTTATAATAATCTCATCCATTGTGTCTTTCATTCCCATAAGGTCTGTTACTTTTCTTTTATTATTCTTTATGCACTCCCAGTGTCTTCTTAAGATCCTTTATTTCTTTAGTCGTATTTTCTTTAAATTTTTTCAAGTGATTTAGGAGAGTTGTGTGATTATCACTGACTAATTGTATTAAACCTGTATCTCTTCAGGATATCTGGTTTATTCTTTTGGCTGGGCCATCTCTTCCTGTTTCCTAGTTTGGCTTGTAATTTTTTGCTGATGTTTAGGCATCTGAATATGTTGGCAAATTTACTCTGATGGCTAATTTCTCTCACTTGCCTATTGTGGTTGTTTTTCACAGTTCTTCTTTGATATTTGTTTTAACTTATTCTGTCTTTAAAATTGCCCAGCTTAAAGTTTCAAAATAGGACCAGGGATTCACTAGAGGGGTAAAGATTTTCTCCCAGGGGTTGGATACAGAGAGCGCAGTTTTTGTCCATGCAATTTCCAGATTCACCAGCAGATGGCCCTAGGAGCACACCTTTTCACAGAGGTGTTTCAATCTAGGCTTTCTTGTGTTCCTGTGTTGAATCTCCAGACCAGAGATTCAAAGTGGGCTCTGCTGGCAGAATCCACTGAAAAAAAGCACCTGACCTTCCCTCCTTTTTCCCTTGAAACAGTGACAGGGAGAAAGATGTCTGCTCCCCTCTTAGCTGGCTGCAATGAGCCAGGTGTTTTACCCCAGCTTCATATCTTGGGGGTTGGGGAGGGAAGCCCTTCCCAGCTGCAAGGGGGGCTTGTAACTCACATTTGTCATTTCAGCTTCTTCATCTCTCTGTCCCTCACCCTCCTGGGGGTTGTGCAGCACTGTCCTGGTCTGCTGACCCCCAAAGGCAGGTCCTTTGGACAGCTTTTGGCTCTTTCTCTGTTGTTTTTGTGAGAACATTCAGCTCTGCCTGTAAGTCCACCACCATCTTCCCCAAGCCTCCTTGCCTCCTCATTTTTGAAAGACAGTCTCATTGGATAGCAAAGATTCTGTGGGAGGATGGCATCCTGGAATGTCTTTTGCTACCATCTTGGTTGACCACACTTCATGAAATTATCTTTGATGCAAGGCTGAATTACATTCCGTGTTATGGATAAACCATAATTTATCCTAATCATACCCCTATTTTGGACATTTAAGTCTTTTCCAAATTTCTTGCTCTTCTAAAACAATCATGAACATTCTTGAAACTCTCTGTATATCTCTGATTATTTTCTTAGGATAAGTTCCTAAAATTAGAATATTTAAGGCATTTAAGATGCTTTGTTAAATTACCTTGCAGATATGCTGTGCTGGGTACCCTCCTTCTGCAAGTTATGAGAATGCTTGTTTTCTCTGTTCTCATCATTCTGAGTACTGTAATCTTTATCTTTTCTAGTTTTATGTTTAAAAATATTACCTCCTGATTTATTTTCATTTATTTGACCATTAGTGAGGTTATATACTTTTTCACAGGTTGATGGCCTTAAGTAGTTCTTCCTTAAGAATTATCTGTTTATATTCTTTACTATTTTTAAAATTGAGATTGTCATTTTTTCTTATGTGTCTTACATAGTATGTCCAACTTGTGACTTGCTTCTTACATTTTTGTAGTAAAGTTTTGACTTACAGACATTCAGAAATTTTATGGAATCAAATTCCAAATTTTGTCCTTTTTTGGATTCTTCTCTTACATTTATAACCTGAAGACATTTCTCTCAATCTCAATGTCATATAACTAAACATTCACCTTACAGCTTTCATTTTCCTAATTGTTGATGGCACTTTTTATTTTCCTGTTGAACTCTTATAGCCTTTTCACAATGCACCTTGACACGAGGCTTCTTTGTTTCTGCTGTGAGAGCCATTCACTGTGTAATGCAATTATATTGCTGCTATGCCTTGAGTGTGCTATGTAGAGTCACCTCTGTAATATGCAGCTTGATTGCAGTCAATACTTGCCATCTGAGCTGGCATTTGAAATCACTGTTTTGATCAGCACCTTTTTGTTTTGTTTTACTTTTTATTATGGGAAATTTCAATTTCAATTGTATGGTACTGCACAAGAGTACCATACAATGAACCTGAAATGCCCATCACCCAGCACAGCTTTTATTTTATTTTATTTTATTTTTAAAGATTTATTTATTTATTTTTTATTTATTTAATTTCCCCCCCCTCCCCTGGTTGTCTGTTTTCTGTGTCTATTTGCTGCGTCTTGTTTCTTTGTCCGCTTCTGTTGTCGTCAGCGACACGGGAAGTGTGGGCGGCGCCGTTCCTCGGCAGGCTGCTCCCTCCTTCGCGCTGGGCGGCTCTCCTTATGGGTGCACTCCTTGCGCGTGGGGCTCCCCTACGCGGGGGACACCCCTGTTGGTACAGCACTCCTTGCGCGCATCAGCACTGCGCATGGCCAGCTCCACACGGGTCAAGGGGGCCTGGGGCTTGAACCGCGGACCTCCCATGTGGTAGACGGACGCCCTAACCACTGGGCCAAGTCCGTTTCCCCAGCACAGCTTTTATTGACTTGAGACTGTCCTTGTGCCATCTCTGCCCTTAACCCAACCCTGCCCCTGGATATTTTTTATAGAGCAAATTCTAGACAGCACATCATTCCATACATAAATATTTCAGAACATACCTCTTTTTTTTTTAAAGATTTATTTATTTCTCTCCCTTCCCCCCCACCCCCACCCCAGTTGTCTGTTCTCTGTGTCTATTTACTGCGTCTTCTTTGTCAGCTTCTGTTGTTGTCAGCGGCACGGAAATCTGTGTTTCCTTTGTTGTGTCATCTTGCTGCGTCAGCTCTCCATGTGGGTGGCACCATTCCTGGGCAGGCTGCACTTTCTTTCGCGCTGGGCGGCTCTCCTTATGGGGCCCACTTCTTGCGCATGAGGCTCCCCTACGCGGGGGACACCCTTGCGCGCGTCAGCACTGCGCATGGGCCAGCTCCACACGGGTCAAGGAGGCCCGGGGTTTGAACCGCAGACCTCCCATGTGGTAGACGGACGCCCTAACCACTGGGCCAAGTCCACTGCCAGAACATACCTCTTTTTAAAACATATTCACAATTCCATTATCACATCTAAAACAATTTAACACTGTCTTTAATGCTATCAAATCATTTCAAGTCAGTTGAAATTTCCCTAAGTCTTTTATTTTTAAAGCATATTTATATTTTACTCATTCATCTATTTATTTCTATTAAAGTTTTTTGTTTTTTTTTAAAATCAGGATTCAGATGAGGTCCACCCATTTGATAACTTCCTTGTTCTCTAGAATCACAAGATGGTCCAGATTTAGGTCACACTTTTCCTGCCCCAGATCTGGAATCAGCTATTTCTCTAAAGAGTGCTGGTGTCCTTAGCAAGAAATCCAAGACCACAATATGGAATGCTTATTAGTAATTGTTTCTAGGTCTTTTCAGTGGACAGAGCTACTTCAAATTCAGGACTGCAAAGTTTCTTCTTAACCTCATTGCTAGAACATCTGTATGTCCTCTTTCTATACTGAGGAGCCTGGTTTTCAAAGGCCCTGGAAATGATTTCCACAATTACTCATTTTCTTTACCCACAATACAGTCTTAATATTTTCATGGCAAATATGATTACTGAAAAACTTGTTTCTTCTGGGTGCCCTGAAACAACCTGTTTCACTTCTAGATTAATGTCTTGGGCTGTATATTCTGGGCTCATACTAGAGGTGAAACACAAACTCCAGAACCCCATCAAGGCCTAGAGTCATGAACTACCAGGGAAGGCTTGGTTTTCACTCATAGCCCAGGTCGAGGCAAACCCGCTTCCTGCTGACTTCGATTGCGCTGTTCCCTTCCCCACCCTTCCCTGGAGGAGGCCTCAGAGCCCCAGGCCCCTCCAGGGGCGTCTGCTCCAGCCCTCCCTTCTCACTAGGCCACTGCTTTTATCCTGACCCTTGTGGTTGCTAAACACGGGGTGCTGTTTACAGAGATTCGCAACGCCCTTAGGCCCGCCTCGGCTGCCGCTAACTGACCATCCTGGGTTTTGATCCCTCCTGATTCTCAGACCCTGGAGACTTTTCTTACTTTGTGCAAGTTCAGCTAGACATTTAAAAAGAATTCTGTTATATCTTGTCCAACATTTCTAGATGTTTTGCTCCCCGAATTTCCAGAAATGAAAATCCTAATTCATTTTTCCATTCTTGTTGCTCAGTAGTGAAAATATTTAAAGCTCTCTCTCTTTTCTTTTCCTAAGAATGGCTTTGGACAGGTTTTGTAAAGTTTTATTAGTACTGTTACATGTATTCATTATTTAAGAGAATTAAAGTGGGCATTTTATAGGATTTTTGAACTATTATTACTTGTTATTAATTTCTATTTTTATGCACTGTGGTTTGGTTTATGTACTAAAATAGATTCATTTTTGTAAAGATTATTCAGAGACTTGCAAAGAATTTGTAATCTTCATATTATAAAAGTGAATTATAACATAAAAATAAGCTTATTTTTCCCTTATTCCTCAATTTAACCCATTTTCTTTGTATCGTCTTATAGAGCCCAGCCTCATTTGCCTCTAATTAGAATTCCAGGAATTGTTGATAGACATGTAATATAACTTTAAAACTATTAAAACATTCAGAATTTATTTCCAAAAAAAACTTTAAAAAGTAATTAATTCTCATCTTCTCCATATACTTAGGGGGCCAGGACATTTTTATGACAGATGAACAGAAGAAATACTATAATGCAATGAAAAAATTAGGATCCAGAAAACCTCAAAAGCCCATTCCAAGGCCTCAGGTAAGAGCAATTGAATAATTGTAAGTGTTTAAATGAGTGCAAATGGTTATGAGGATTTCAGATTTCGGCAATGCCATCTCCTTTATTTTATTATCTAATTTTCTATTCTCTAAGAACTCAATAAAAACCCAAATGTGCTGATATGCCTCAAGTCCTTAAGAAAATTAGACATCCATACTCAACAGTAGGAGTCCAGGCAGTAACTTTAATTTGCTTTTTAATAAGCACACCGTTAAGTGCTTGGTATATACTCATTGCAATATGAACTTAGCAGTCTGTTTTCACTTCATCTTGTCAAAAATTTAAAATGTATTTGAAATGTCTTTTGCCAGCTTTTTCTGGTATGTTTGAGGTCATGCGTACTGACTCACACTCACAAGTACTTATGATTAATTTTCTATATGAACATTTTCTGTAAAGGGCCAGACAGACAATATTTCAAGCTTGGCAGATCATACAAGCTCTGTTGCAACTACTCAACTCTGCCACTGGGGTGTAAACGCAACCCATGATCCCACAAACAGATGGGACAGTGTACCAGTACAACTTTATGTAAGAGAATTGAAGTTTGGATTTAATGTAATTTTCATATGTCACAAGATAATATTCTTCTTTTGATTTCCCCCCAACCATTAAAAAATATAGAAACCATTCTTAGCCCATGGGCTGTACAAAAACAGGCAGGGGACCACTTTGGGTCTGTGAAGTGTAGTTTGATGACCCCTGTTCTCAGTAATAAGGCTGAATTAGTCTGCCAGAGGTCTGCTGATGCAAAGTACCAGAAACTGTTGGCTTTACAAAGGGTATTTATTTAAGGTAACATCTTATAGTTACAGGCCATAGAAGGTCCAGCTCACGGTTGCTTTCTCACCAAGCCAGCTGCCACGTGTTGAAGCAAGATGGCGGCGAGCCCCGCTGGCTCGGCCTCCCCGGCTTCCGCTCCCTCCTAAGGCTGGACTGCTTGGCTTCTTCCCCATTCCGGCTGCAGCGGGCACAGGGCTCCCTAGAGCAGGCCCGCTGCCCTCTGCAGTCTCAGCTGTAAGCTGTCAGGCACAATACCTCATTTCTCCACCGGGCTACAGCTGGTTGAGCCTTCTTCTTTTGTCACATGGCTGGATCAAGAGTAACTGTGCTCCCTCTTCCTCTGTGTCCACTTCTGTCAGACCCAGCAAGAGGCAGGCACTCAACCGAACCACGCCCTCTAATGTGGTCAAATCAGAAGCCCTAACCTTAACAGGTAACCTAATCAAAGACATCTCAGCTGAATTTAATGCAATTGAAGGGTCTCATACCCAGAGGAAGAGATTAGTTTACACACATAGCCTTTCTCTTTTTGGGGATTTATAAATATTCTCAAACTGTCACAAAGAGGTAAGACAGAAGCAGCATCCCATGCTGCTCTGGGCTTGCAGTCTAAATGAAGAACTGAAATGCATAGATTATAAAGTAGCAGCACATCAGGCACAGTTGGTTGCCCTGACCACTTACTTTGAAAAACTTCAAAGCCAGAGGGCGAATGGGGCCTGGAATTTTGGGAAAAGCAGCATGGTAGAAGGACTTGAGAGCTGTTGCATGTAAAGTAGTTGGAACTTTTCATTCTGAACACAAGACTCAAAATGATCAGATATATTTAATTTATCACTGTATTCCCAGAACTTGGATTAAAGCCCGGCGCTTTGTGTGTTCTCAGTAATTATTTGTAGAATGAAAGACTATTCTTTAGGATATAGATAAGAGTCCATTCCATTAGGATTAAATATTTGTATTGTACTAAAAATGTCTGTGAATGTCAGGGCAAAGCGTTAAGAATTTATTTTTTATACAGTGTAGGCTTTTTGACCAGGAGGTTAAAGATAAGATTATAGTTGGGGAAGTTTAATCTGTCAACTGTATGTGGGACTTCACTTTACATCAGTCAAATCTAGCTTTTAAGTACCAATTACCAATCTCCCTGTCCAGTACTAATTTCATTTTCAAGTTCTTATTTGAATTTTAGCTAATAAAAAAGACGAAGGGAATTCTAGTTTACATGTTTGTGCTGTTCAGTCTTGTACTAAATGCTAGTTGGTCCTACGTTTGGAATTGTCTAGAGGATCCACAAGGCACAATCCCCCCACCCCGTCTTTACCACTTACTCCACAAAGGATGTGGAGCAAACAGTGCGGCACACAGCCACACAGAAGCCACAACATGAAAGAGTCAGCTTTTGAGCCCTTCCGTCACAGGACACGCTCAGCTGCAAGAACTGAGCTTGAAGTGGGCCTGGGCTGCTTTACTTCGGGGAAGCTACCACCTCCATTTCTTACCTAATCTTTTTTTTTTAAGATTTATTTTATTTATTTATCCCCACCACCTCGTTGTTTGCACTTCCTGTGGCTTCTTTGTTTCTTTAGGAGGCAATGGAACTAAACCCAGGACCTCCAACGCGGGAGGGAGGTGCCGAACCGCTTAAGCCACTTCCGTTCCCCACTTTGTTGTGTCTCTCATTATGTTTTCCTTTATGTGTCTCTTGTATCATCTTGCCACATCAGCTCGCCACACCTGCCTGTTGCTCCAGCTTGCTATCCTGTTCATCCTCTTTAGGCAGCACCTAGAACCTCTGCTCCCTGCTTTGTTGTGTCTCTCATTATGTTTTTCTTCTTGTGTCTTTTGTTGCATCATCCTGTTGCGTCAGCTTGCCGTGCCTGCTGTCACACCAGCTTGCTATCTTCTTTAGGAGGTACCAGGAGCCAAACCACAGACCTCCCATGTGGTAGGTGGGAGCCCAATCGCCTGAGCCACATCCACTTCCCCTTACCTAATCTTTCATAGCATATTTGCAAGTTGCCGCTACAACTCACCCATTGAGGTTTCATTGTGAAGAATTCAAGGAACCAAGTACAATCTCACCAGTTAACTTTGTACATTTTTCTTAACTTTCTACATTCCAGAGGGAAGTGTTACATGAGATAATTCCAGTGTCATATCCTCAGGCCCTGAGTCTGGGCTAAAACTTCAAATCAACTATCAACCCTTTACCTACAACTTTACCTCCCCAGAGATTTATTTTTTAAACTTTTTATTTTGAAATAATTTCAAATATACAAGACAGTTTCAGAAATAATACAAAACATGTACAGAGAAGTTCAACATACCTCCTCCATCCCAACACCTAGACCCACTAAATTTTAATATTTTGCCACACCTGCCTTAACATTCTATCGTCTGCCCATCCATCCACCCACCCATCCACCCATCCATCCATCCACCCATCCATCCATCCATCCTTCCATCTGTTTGTCTATTCCCCAGAGATTTTTTTAAAAACCTCTAAATCTAAATATCTTTTGACCTTTGAAACAATTGAATAGCAACTGCATAGAGGGAAAAATCCAACTGTTTTAATCTGAACAATGTTGCTTTTAATTTCCAACAACAGAGCAAGGGATTTGGAATAAGTTCTGATTCTTCCTGAAGTATCCCCAGAGGATGGCTTCATTACTTGGTTTAAAACTCGTACTGAGATGCAGGAGTCACTGTGCATTCCATGGCATTGGCATCCTTTTTGATCATCCACCACATTATGTAATTGATGCTCAACCTCCTCCATTTGTCCAAGTATTAGAGTTGAGCTATAAGGCCTACACTACTCTCCTCACCTTTATTTTTGTCCCCCTCATTCTGCTCCCCTGAAGAGAACCCTTAAAAGTATCTTTCTCCAGGTCGTTTCAGACTTTCCAGATATATTGCAACATAACAGATGCATTTGACTTTCAAATGTCTTCTCCAAGCTCTTCGGTAAAAGTTTAAGGTTCCTAGTTCATGGCTCGAAAGGCACTGACTTAAACGCAGCGTGCCTCCAGTGCTGAAAGGCTGCCTCCTCTCCTCTTCGCAGCTGTACTGACGATGCCGAACATATCTGTAGGTCAGTCTCTGTGCCTGAGCTCCAAACCCATGCTCCACATGCCCCATGGTCCTTGGACCCTGGCACCCCCTGTTCACCAGGCTCGGAACACATCTCATCGCCGCCCTCCAAGATGCCGCACCCTCATGTTCTCTGACTGGCTGAAGGGCTCCGCGAATGAGAAGGAAAGACTTAACCCTCCCAGGTCCCCTACAGTCAAACACTCTCTAACTCCTTTTTTGTTTTTTAAAGATTTATTTCTTTCTTTTCTCCTCTTCCCCTCCCTCACCCTGCTGTTTTTGCTGTCTGTGTCCATTTGCTGTGTGATCATCTGCATCTATTTCTTTTTTGGTCTTCTCATTTTTTCTCCTCTAGGATTCACTGGGAATCGGTCCTGGGGACCTCTGATGTGGAGAGAGGGTCCCTGTTACCTGTGCCACTTCAGTTCCTAGTTTCTGCTGCGCTTTACCTTGACTCACCCCTTCACCTCTCTTTTTGTTGTGTCATCATCTTGCTGCGTGATTCACTTGCACAGGCACTGGTTTGCTGCGTGGGCACTGGCTTGCCGCACAGGCATGCTTTCTCTTCTTTTTTTTTTCACCAGGAGGCCCCAGGGATTGAACTTGGGTCTTCCCATACGGTAGGTGGAAACCCTATCACTTGAGCCACATCTGCTTCCCTCTCTAACTTAGGGGTCCATGGGATGAGTTCTCTAAATAGAATCACGAATGCATACTTTGATTAGATGAGAATATAAACTAATCTAATATATACATATTTTTAAAAATAATCAGGGTATAGTAAAACTGCCACTAGAACTGCCATACAATTTCAGTGGCTGAGTTGGTCTTTTTTTTTGTTGTTGTTGTTGTTGTTTGGTTCTTTTGTTTTTTTTAAGATTTATCTTATTTATTTCTCTCCCCTTCCCCCCCCCGCCCCAGTTGTCTATTCTCTGTGTCCATTTGCTGCGTGTTCTTCTTTGTCTGCTTCTGTTGTTGTCAGTGGCATGGGAATCTGTCTCTTTTGTTGCGTCATCTTGCTGATGTCAGCTCTCCGTGTGTGTGGCACCATTCCTGGGCAGGCTGAACTTTCTTTTGCACTGGGTGGCTCTCCTTATGAGGTGCACTCCTTGTGCGTGGGGCTCCCCTACACGGGGGGCACCCCTGAGTGGCAGGGCACTCCTTGCACGCATCAGCACTGCGCGTGGGCCAGCTCCACATGGGTCAAGGAGGCCCGGGGTTTGAACCACAGTCCTCCCATGTGGTAGATGGATGCCCTAACCACTGGGCCAAGTCCGTTTTCCTGAGTTGGTCTTAAGAACTGTTTTCTACCAAGTAAAGACAAAGTAGTGCTTCATAGCACTTAGACTAAAGGAAATAGTGTAATAGTCATTTTGCTGCTCGTGGGTGATTAGGCAAGCAAACCTGGCTTAGGACCAGCGTGTACTCACTCTGCGAGCAGTACGACCATATATGTTCATATATGTTCAAACAAGTCTATGTTCATCATCAGCAATTGTTTGAAGTAATCAGCTTTTCTGTTCCATTTTTAATAATTGATGCATCAGAAACCCATTTTTCTATCCTTATTTCAAGTAAAGAAGAATTAGAAAATTGGCTTTCAAGAATTGGTTGAATATAGAGTTTTGGTTAGATATATAAGATCTGATTATTCTGAACTGACAAATGGAGCCTTGGAGATGTTAATTTCATTTTGTCCAAAAACATACTTATGTGAGCAAGTATTCTCTGCATTAATATCACTGAAGTCAAAAGACAGAAACTGATGAAATACAGAGATCTAGATTCATCCTTATTATTATTATTAAATCCAGTGTGAACTATTTTATATTAGCAAATGTCATCTATCACATGAAAAGTATGTTAATAAGAATTTTAAATGTACATTTTAATTTATATATATGTAAATGGTTTTAAAACTATAAGCCTAAGCAGCTTATAACCAGTTACCTAACTAAGTTTTAATGAAAATAAGTAAGGCAGCACTAGGAATCTACAAGAATTTCTTTGCCTTTGAAAGTGTCAGTGCATTTGTAAGAGAGAACAAAAATTCTGTTGTATTCCTGGCCATTTTTATGTGTGTAATTTCATCCTTACAACGCAAAATGACCTACGATTTCTCTTCTTCCTCAGAACAAATGCCAAGGTCTTGTGTTTGACCTCGTCACAAACCAGGTCTTTGACGTCCTCGTCACGAGCCTCATTGCCCTAAACATGGTTTGCATGATGGCCGAGTCCCGGGATCAGTCTCCGTCCAGGCAGAACATCCTTGAGCAACTCAACCTGACTTTTGTCGTCATCTTTACAGTAGAGTGCCTCATCAAAATCTTTGCTTTGAGGCAATACTACTTCACCAATGGCTGGAATTTATTTGATTGTGTGGTCGTGGTTCTTTCCATTGTTAGTAAGTAAAATTTGCAGCAGAGGGGCTTTAAACTGAGAGCCAGAAGTAAATTTGTCAGTCTTTCTGTCATTTTGGATAAGTCCAAACTATCCATGAAGTAGCAAATTAGCCTTAAGATGGTCTCTGAAAACAGACAGATCTACTAATGCCATTCTCCGTCGGAAGGTTGTCCCGTTATGGGGCTTAATGTCCATTCCCTTGACTGTGTGCTCAATTGAAATAGAGAACTAAGTAATGATAAGGATTACTTACTCAATGGAGGCAGGAAAAGCAAGACCTGGAAGTTGTTTGGGGCACTGCTTTATCCGGGCAGCCTAGCTGAAGTGCCACACTTCCGGTCAGCTATAAGCTCTGATGAGCATTATATAAAGTTTTTAGTTTCTCATGTTTTTCCTTTGTTCAAAGCTCAAAGTGGATTCCAGACCACAATTACTGTCACCCCTGTGTCAATACTGTCTTTGCTCACCTCCTACCCAGGGTCCCCAGGACCCATTTAGAGTGGGCTTCCAAGGTGTGACGTGAGGACAGGCAGTACTTTCTCTTTGCCCTGCATCTCATGTTAACTTAAACCACAGTGTGAACTAGGCTTCTCTCACCGACTCTGAACTAGTCATCAACCTCACTCTTTAATCAGTATATAGATGGGGGTGACCATAAGGTTTATGAAAGGAGAATGGGGAAGAAAGAGTTATTTCAAGGTACCTTTTAATAACACACACACATACATACATTTGGCAACTGTGAACATGAAATTTTTCTTTGCTAAACCATAAGAGTTTGTTCTGGGTTTTAGAAGTCTAGATTTAACTAAACCATTAATTTGACTTTTAAAATAGTATAAATCTGCCCAGGATCCCTTTATATAGTTCAAAAGGCAATAAAGACAATGAAAACTGACTTGACAAGTAGAAGCTTTTGTGTGCTCTCAGAAAGATAAGATGCATCAAACAGATAAGTTGCATCAAAATATTTGACTTCCTATTGCTACAATAGCAATGCAAGTCTTTCAGAGAACAAGAAATGAAGGATACATTTAATAGTCTTCTTCTGACTATGAACTTTATGTAGATAAAGTCTAGTAATTGATCATTCAGCATGCTTATAGTTCAATAGGTCTTTAATCTTTATTAGTCAATTCCAATCACAAGCCCTGGTGAAACTGACAGCGGCAGTGAAAGTTATGAAATGGTGGTAGGATGAGTCTGGGGCAGCTCTACAGAGACTTTAAGGAGCACTCCCCCCAATAGCCAGGGAGCAGCTCATTCTTGCCACTATTTTTTGAGCTCCTTCCAGGCAGTGTTAGGTATTGTGAAATTTGTTCAAATATCTGTGACTTCTGTCCTCTGAAGACTTGTAGTTACACATGCTGTATAGCATTGTACTCCCCTGGATAACAAACTTCACAAATTGGGCCAGGTTCTACTCACCAGTGTGGGCAACTTTTTCTGTGCCTGTGTCAGTGCCATGCACACTTAGCCTCTATGCTTCCTCACACTCTGGTCAAGCCCTTAGAGAAATACAAAAATGAGCATAAGTTGAAGGGAACCTTTCTCTGGGAGTTTCCACTCCAGTTCTGTTATTAAGACTTACCTCAAAGAGTCAAAGAAAGATAGGGAAATTAACTGAACACCAAAATTACGTGGTTCACAGAAGTGAGTTCAGAGAAAGGACAGATCCCTGTGGCTGGATTAGTCAAAGAAATATTCCTCTAGGAGGCGAGCCTTAAATGTGGACCTCCTCCAGCTGTTGCTGAAGTGTCACTTAGTAAATTCAACGTCTTGCCAGTGTTGACTGCCCAGTGAGTGCATGGATTGCCTTTGGCACAACTGGTCAGTCAGTGAATCATATCAGCTAGATCTCCTTAGTTAGGTGACAGCAGATGCATTTTGGTTTCCCATACCAGAATGACTCCTAATGGCCTTTAGAGGGCTCCAAGGGTGAAAGCAAAGCCTTGCTTGTGCTAGGCATTTTCCAGCTGCTCTGTGATAGTTGGGCCAAAAGGTGAGTTAAGTCCTTGTATCACTTGCCTGCAGAGCAGGCAATGAGAGAACAGGGTGATATTTTAGCCCAAACATTCAGTTGTTTGTAGAAACCTCTGCTTGAGATGCCATTTCTGGGATGTCCACAATAACGGAGAAAGTGTCTCCCAGTTGATCTGTCAGGAATCCTTTGAATGAGGACATTTACAAATGCAAGTGATCCAAGACAGCTTTAGCCTATGGATAAGCTTCCCAAAACCATCATCACACCATGTTCTTTTGGCAGATGAGCTGTCCTTACCAGTGCCAGGCAGGGCTGTGTGCAGATTCCCCATGTGATTAACAACCTGATGGTTCTGAAAGACCTTTGGAGGTAGGGGCTCCACGATTTCCACTGGCAGCCCAGGCTCAAGCCAAGCTTTGGCAGCTCAAATTTCTCCATGCTCTCTAAGCTAAAAGACTCAAACTGTGGTCAATATTTAACAAATTTGGAAAACTAATGGTTACCCATGAGAGAATTTAAATACCCAGCATGGTTAGTATACCTCAAGTGCACAGGAAAAGTAAAAAATAACCTTTTGTAAACTACTGAAGCCTCCTTCCTGGGTTCTCTTTTCTTTCCTTGTCTTCCTTCAATATTTTAGACATTCTCTGAGCTCCTGCCCGCTCTTACATGACTTTCCACATTCTGAAAACAGGTGTGTTTCTGAGAAACACACAGGCACAGATAAAACAGCATGACTTCATTTGGAAGTGAAACTTCTTATTTTAACCACAATCACTTTCACAGTCTAAAGTTGTATGGCCCCTGGAAACTATTTATCTGTTAAGGCACAGACAGATGTTTTCCCTGAGTTGTTAAAGAAAATTCTTAATTTTGGGCACAAATTACGATGTGTTGACTAAAAGTTGGCTTCACTGGGATTTTGAGTGTGGGTCTGAATGCAATGTACTGACTGGAAATTCCCTGGGTCTTCTCCTTCTAAGGTGTGTTGATTTCTGCCCTGGAAAAGCAGAAGCACATTCCTTTCCCTCCAACGCTCTTCAGAATTGTCCGCCTGGCTCGGATTGGCCGGATCCTGAGACTCGTTCGCGCGGCACGGGGCATTCGCACCCTCCTCTTTGCTCTGATGATGTCCCTGCCCTCTCTATTCAACATCGGTCTTCTGCTCTTTCTGGTTATGTTTATTTATGCCATTTTTGGTATGAATTGTTTTTCTGAAGTGGAGCCTGCGTTTGGAATTGATGACATATTCAACTTTAAAAATTTTGTTGGCAGCATGCTCTGTCTCTTCCAGATCACCACATCTGCGGGCTGGGACAGCCTCCTCAGGCCCATGTTGCAATCAAAAGACTCATGTGACTCCAAAGCGGGGAAGTGTTACTTGCGCGTCATAGCTATAACCTACTTTGTCAGTTACATCATCATCTCCTTCCTCATTGTCGTCAACATGTATATTGCTGTGATTTTAGAGAACTTCAATATAGCCACAGAAGAAAGTGAAGACCCTTTGGGTGAAGATGATTTTGAAATATTCTATGAAGTTTGGGAAAAGTTCGATCCAGAAGCAACACAGTTTATCAACTATTCTGCCCTGTCTGACTTTGCCGATGCTCTGCCTGAGCCTTTGCGGGTGGCAAAGCCAAACAGATTCCAGTTTCTAGTAATGGACCTGCCCATGGTGAGCGGGGATCGCCTGCACTGCATGGACATCCTCTTTGCCTTCACCACTCGGGTCCTTGGTGACTCCGATGGCCTGGATAGCGTGAAGGCAATGATGGAGGAGAAATTCATGGATGCCAACCCCTTCAAGAAGTTATACGAACCCATCATCACTACCACCAAGAGGAAGGAAGAGGAGAGGTGTGCTGCTGTGATTCAGAAGGCCTTTCGAAGGCACATGTTGAGGATGACGAATGGGGCGCTGGAAGACAGGCCTCACTCACCACTCCAGATGCTCTGCAACGGAGACTTGCCCAGCGGCGGGCTGGCCGAGGGCAAGGCCCACTATGACTGAGCCCCTCGCCCTCACCCCTGCCTCACAGCCTTATAGCCTTCCCCCCAGCCTTGAAGCTCCAGGGGTTCACAGCTCAGCCTATGAGCAAGTGTGGACTCGCTGAACCAGCCATTCTGCTTTTCCTGGCTATAGTAGAGAAGTAATATTTCCATGTCATTTTAATTGAGTCTTACAGAGATATAATATAAGGCTGCCTGGCAACCATTGGTACTATTTTAGTAAGGAAGAAGATATGATAAAGGGCTACAGAGGACATACTAATGTTAGGATTGGAAAAAAAAACTTCAAGTTATGTAAATAGAATAAAAAGAAACAAAAGTACATTAAAAGTTTTAAATTATGTGTTTCCATATATTTCTAGGTGCATTATCTAATACCTTGGTATGATGTTTTTCCCGAGACAAGAATGTGGCTTATCACATATAGATCATTTGCATGTTAAGTGAAAATTCAAAACCTGCCAGTAAATGAATAGCTTATTAAAGATATTTTTTACCAAGGTTAAATATTTTGGGTTTGTTTCAAAGCTAGAGGCATGATCTTAGAATATCAGTTACTGCTCTATATCTCCCACCAGCTAAAATCTCTTATAAACATTTGAAAAAATAAAAAATGAGACTTTCAGTTTGTATTTCTTTCAGATAGCACATAAATAATTCCCTCTCATTGTTCAGTGGTTTAAATGTGATGCTTTTCTTGGAATTAAAGATTGGAGTCAGAGGTGTGAGGTAATTATTTAATTGGTTCTCCAAGAAAAAAAAATCCCTGAGTTTTAGCATTTACTGATTTCCATAAATACTCCCATCAAGATTGACTTCAAGCTACCAACAGGATGCCACTGAACATGGAGTTACAAGAAGATGCTCACAATTGGTTCTTGTGAGCTGCAGGGGTCACGAAGAAAGTCCCACTTGACCTTGGTCAAAATAAATGGTGTCTTAGTTGCCAGAACTGCTAATGACAAACGCACACACTGGTTGACTTACACAGCAGGGATTTGTCATCTCACAGTTTGGAAGCCAGAAGTTCAAGATCAAGGTACTGACAGGCCATGCTTTGTCCGAGATGGCTGGCAATCTCTGTCTCTGTCCCAGAGTCACCTGCCTCCTTCCACCTCCTACGGGGCTTCTGCTCCTTATGCTCAGTCATCTGTGTCTCTGACTAGATATCCTTTCCTTATAAGAACTCCAGCCATTGGATTAAGGCCCATCCTAATTCAAGTTGGCCTCATCTAAGTAGGATCTTTAAAGATCCTATTACACATGAGTTCAGATCATAAGACTGGGGTAGGACTTGAGCCTGTCACCTTGGAAGATGAGGGAAACCTTTTAGCAGCACACAGGATGGGGCCAGTGATTCTGGCCATTTGATGAGTCCTACCCTCAGTTCTGGCTGAATATCTTCCTGGAATGGAGCTCAGAAAACAACCCAGGCCTGTCGAGGGGCCTGGCCCCAGGGTGGTCTGAGACCACCTTAAAAGCTGGGGATACCCAGAAGCCAAACAAGGCCGGCAGCTGCCAGTCCCAGCCAGACTGTGATAACTGGGGTGTAGAGAGTAAGAATAGCTCTGCACACTCCACTCAGACATGGGTGGAAGCAGTCACTGTCTTCTGGCAGCATGGAGTCTGAGGTCCGAGCTTCTGACCTGCCCCTATTGTCTGGTGCAAGGAAGGACAGCATGGGATCCTGTGGTTGAAGAGGTGCCTGTTTTCAATGGGTACAAGATCCAGCAGTGACTTGATGTATTCATGTACAGGGCTTGCATTTTGTAGACAGCCAATTCTCTGAAGAGTTAGCAAAATAAAAATGCCATTAGATAATATTTATTTAGTGGTTGCTGTGCATCAGGCATTGGCTAAGCAATTGTCATGAATAGCTTCATTTGCAATCACAATGCTCCAGTGAGGAAGGTGCATCCCTTTTTATTATTAGGAGGTACCTGGGATTGAACTCAGGACCTTGTATGTGGGAAGCAGGGGCTCAACTGCTAAGCTACATCTGTTCCCACTGAGAGTTGGGTTCCTTGTTTGTTTTTGTTTTTAGGAGGAACTGGGGATCAAACCCAGGACCTCGTATGTGGGAAGCAGGAACTCAACCACTGAGCTACATCTGCTTCCCCATCTCATTTTTTTTGTCTTTATTTTTTTAATATTACATTAAAAAAATATGAGGTTGGCGGTGGACTTGGCCCAGTGGTTAGGGTGTCTGTCTACCACATGGGAGGTCTGTGGTTCAAACCCCGGGCCTCCTTGACCCGTGTGGAGCTGGCCCATGCGCAGTGCTGATGCGTGCAAGGAGTGCCGGACCACACAGGGGTGTCCCCCGCGTAGGGGAGCCCCATGCACAAGGAGTGTGCCCTGTAAGGAGAGCCACCCAGCGCGAAAGAAAGTGCAGCCAGCTCAGGAATGGCGCCGCACACACACGGAGAGCTGATGCAGCAAGATGATGCAACAAAAAGAAACACAGATTCCTGTGCCGCTGACAACAATAGAAGCGGACAAAGAGGATGCAGCAAATAGACACAGAGAACAGACAACTGGGGTGGGGGGAGAGGGAAGAGAAATAAATAAATAAATAAATAAATCTTTAAAAAAAAAAAAAAGAGGTACCCATATACCCCCCACCCCCCTCACCCCACTCCTCCCCCCATAACAACAATCTCCTCCATCATCATGAGACATTCATTGCACTTGGTGAATACATCTCTGAGCACCACTGCACCTCATGGTCAATGGTCTACATCATAGCCCACACTTTCACACGTTCCACCCAGTGGGCCATGGGAGGACATACAATGTCCAGTAACTGTCCCTGCTGCATCACCCAGGACAACTCCAAGCCCCAAAAACGCCTCCATATCTCATCTCGTCCTCCCATTCCCTACCCCCAGCAGCCACCATGGCCACTTTCTCCACACCAATGCCACATTTTCTTGGATTACTAATCACAATAGTTCATGAATAGATTATCAGTAAATCCACTCTAATCCATACTCTATTCCTTTGTTCTGTGGACCTTGGAATGGTTGTGTCCACTCCACATCTATATCAAGAGGGGACTTAGATTCCACATGGATGCTGGATGCAATCCTCCTGCTTTCAGTTGTAGGCACTCTTGGCTCTATGGTGTGGTGGTTGACCTTCTTCAACTCCCATCCCATTTTAAAATGGTAAGACAGAGGCTCTAACTTGCATATGGCCACTCAGCCGGCGAAGACTGGGCTTTTGTGCTATGCTGGGGAAGGGGCAGTGGATGGTCCCAGGATGAGGACAACCTTGAGACAGACCATAGGGCTCTTGTGCAGACCCCAAGGGTCTTGTGGGATTCATCAGTTCTGGAGTCCCAGTCTAGTTCTGCTTGAGGTACTGGGGTCTTCTACTCTCCCCTAAGAGATGCCTCTGATGATGAACTCTTGGAGTTTTATGGATTCCCACCAAGTTTCCTGAAAAAGATGGCTGGCCATTATTCCAGTAGGGGTCCCTCCAAGCTGGAGGCAGGGAAGGTCCAGAAAGATATGGTCTTGTCCATTCCAGCTGTCATCAAGAGGCTTAGATGTGCTCTTCTGAGCAGAAGCTTTGGCCCTTCTCACATACCCCTGTCCATCCCCAGATGGTCCCGTTTGGCCAGGGCTGGATTCCTGGAGCCACCCGCTGGGAGAGCACAGGATCTGCTTGGTTTTAGCAAGAGGCTGAGCTAGGCTTCCTTCACTAGGTGGCAGCAAATGCCCAGCGTGTTCTTTTTCAAGCACCGTATAGTGTCTGTGTGTGAGCCTGGCATCAAAGAGCCAGAGAGGGCGGTGGGGAGGAGAACCCAGGCAGAACGTGGTGGATTACCCAAACTCTGCTTGGGTGCCAGAGAGCTCATATTCCCCGGAGGTAACTTTCAGTGTGAGAGGACCCAGGATGCCCCAAGAAGCAGAGGTGTTGGTCTGAGCTGAATGTTCCTGGCAAGACCTCCAGGCACCTGAAGGCAACCCCTTGTCCTCTGAGTCTTCCCTTCTCCAGGAAAACTGGCCCTGCTCAAGTCAACCAACAGATGTGCTCCTGAGGACAAATGCAGTACACCTGGTGTAAACCCATCCTAACAAAAGGCATGGTCCTTACTCTCAAGCGCATATTCGCGAATTGGGAGGTGAGTTAGGCAGGTGTGACCATGACACAATACAAAATAGCAAGTGCCAGAAACCAAAGGCAGACCAGCACTCTGAGGGTGAAAATGAGGGAAGTTTATGAGTAGATATTCATGGAAGAGGGGCGTCTGAGAGGAGCGTGATGGATATGCAGAACTCTGACAGGTGAAGATGGCTCAGGAGGGTGTTTGAAGCGGAGGACACTGCACAGGCAGAACCATGGAGGCTAGAAAGCATGAGAATGTGCAAACCGCCCAACTGACCAGGCATGGAGTATAGGATGGAGCTGGAGGAACCAAATCATGGAAACATCCAGCTTTTCAAAGAGTCCCCCAAAACATGGCATTAAACATGTTTCAGAAGAGGGGTGCAGTGAAGCTGTTTGAGCAGAAGGGGAAAATGAGCCAGGCGAAGTTGGCAGAGTAGAACGGAAGACAAGACTGCGTTGCTGGTCCTGGCAGGGAAGGAGGACCGAGCGAGGAGGCATGGTGAGGCTCCAGGAGCCATGTGCCAACCGCTGGCCACGGGAAGGAGTCTCAGGGACCCATAGAAGGTTTGGTCTGAGAAATGTGAATGATGGCGGTCATCAAGTTAATGAGTACAAAAGGGACAAGGTTTTAGTTTATGCTCATTTGCTTTGATGAGTATGGAGGCTAAAAATGAATTCTACTTTGAAGATTTAGGATGCTGGTTGGCCCATGTGAGGATGTCCTGTGGACATGCCTGTTTTCAGAGAATAGAGATGAGGGGGCGTGAGCTGTGGGGAGGGAGGGGAGAGCAAACACTGCAACAGGAAGTAGGAGCTCAGAGCAGGCTTACTGGCGAAACCACCATGAGGCATGCAGGAGCAGGCCCCTGGGTTTGTGTTCCAGGAAAATACCCTGGCCCCTGCCTTCGCACCTTTTCACAGGGCAAGGGTGATAACTTGCTCTTAAACAATCCGGGTTCAGATGCCAGCTCTTCTGGGGAGTTGTATTGGAACGTCAGCTACTAGTACCCTGTGCCCTTGGGGAAGTTGAAATCTCGTACATCTCCTCCTGCTCAGAGGGGGAGCCAATGGTCCCAGATAGCTCGTTGCCTGGCAACCCAGATATAGCCTCCAGGGTCATTCAATGGGCAATCCTGTGCTTCACTTCACAAGGAATAATCAAAGAGGCAGTGAGCAAAGAAGAGCTAACATTTATCGAGTAGCTATTGTGGGCCAGGTAGCCACTTTACCAGCTTTAACTCATTTATTCTTCGTAATGGTTTCATTAGGTAGAAACATTTTTTAAAAATTAGAGATGTTGTAGGTACACAGAAAAAACATATAGAAAATACAGCGTTCCTATATTCCTCCCTCTTATTAACACCTTGCATTAGTGTGATACATTTATTACAACTGATGAAAGAATATTATTTTAATTGTACTATTAACTATAGTCTATGGTTTACATTAGGGTTTCCTGTTTGTGTTGTACAGTCCTATGTTGTTTTTAAAATTTTTATTCTAGTAACATATACACGACTTAGTTTCCTCGTATATCCACATTCAAACATATATTACAGTGCTATTAATTATATTCATAATGTTGTGCCACCATACCACCATCTATCACCAAAACTTTTCCATCACCTAAAATAGAAACTCTGTACAATTTAAGAATTCACTTCCCATCCCTATCCCCACCCAAGCCCCTGGTAACCTATATTCTAGTTTCTGACTCTATGAATTTGCTTACTCTAATTATTTCACATCAGCAAGACATATAATATTTGTCCTTTCATGTCTGGCTTATTTCACTCAACCTGATGTCTTCAGGATTCACCTATGTTGTCTCACATATCAGAACTTCATTCTTTTTTATAGCTGAATAATTTTCCATTGTATGTATAAACCACATTTTACTTATCCAGTCATCAGTTGATGGATACCTGGGTTGCATCCATATTTTGTAATTCATTACTGAAAGTGGTATAGTGAAGTCTCCTATTATTAATGTACAATTTTTATTTCTTCCTTCAAATATATAAAATTTGCTTCATATATTCTGCACCTCTGCCATTAGATACATATGTATTTATAGTTGTTATGTCTTCTTGTTGATTTGACCCTTTTATCACTACATAATGTCCTGCTTTGTCCCTCATAACATTTTTTGACTTAAAGTCTTTTATCCGATATTAGTATAGCTACCCTAACTTTCTTTTGCTTATTATTTGCATGGTAACTTTTTCCATCCTTTTACTTTCAACCTACTTGTATCTTTGAATTTAAAGCGAGTCTCTCATAAATAGCACATAGTTAGTTCATTCTTTTTAATCCATTCTGCCAATTTCTGTCTTTCCCTGGAAAGTTTAATCCATTAAAGTAACTACTGAACATTCAGGAATTTCTTCTGCTATTTTGCTATTTGGTCTTTTTAAGTCTTTTTTTTAAGACTCAATTTTTCCATAATACCTATTTTCATATTTATTTGATTTTTGTACTGTACCACTTCGAGTCCCTTCTCATTTCTTTCTGTATATAGTTTTCATATCTTTTTTCTATGGTTACTATGGGGCTTAAATATAACATCCTAAATTTTAAAACCATATTTGATTTGATACCAACAGAATTTCAAAAACATGCACATACACTGTTCCTATACTTCCCCATTTTCCCACCATTTTCTTGTACTTGTTACAAATTATATTTTCATACATTAGATGTCCAAAACCAAAGATTCATCATGACTTTTTATGTCTTTTCATTTTAGAAAATGTAAAACGTAAAAGCAGAGTTAGGTACAAAAAAATACTATACAATGTGCTGGCATTAAATGCCCATGTGGTTACCTTTATCAAAGGTCTTTATTTCTTATGCCACCTTGACCCACTGTCTAGAGTCCTTTCCTTTCCATCTGAAGAACTCCATTGAGCGTTACTTAAGGAGAGGTCTAATGATGACAAACTCACTCAGCTTTTTTTTTTAATCTGTGAATGTCTTCATCTCTTCCTCATTTTTGAAAGGTTCTTGTTGAATATAAAGTTTGTGGTTGGCAATTTTTTTCTTTCAGCACTTTAACTATATCATCCCACTACTTTCTTCTTTCCATGGTTTCTGATGAGAAATCAGTGCTTAATCTTTTTTTTTTTTAATTATATATTTATTTTTAAAAATTACATTAAAAAATATGAGGTCCCAATCAACCCCACCTCCCCCACCCCCCACTCCCCCCACAGCAACACTCTCTCCCATCATCGTGACACATCCATTGCACCCGGTAAGTACATCTCTGAACATCACTGCACCCCGTAGTCAATGGTCCACATCATAGCCCACACTCTCCCACGTTCCATCCAGTGGGCCCTGGGGGGATCTACAATGTCCCGTAATTGTCCGTGAAGCACCACCCAGGACAACTCCACGTCCCGAAAACGCCTCCACATCTCATCTCTTCCTCCCAGTCCCCAAACCCAGCAGTCACCATGGCTACCCTTCCCACACCCATTCCACATTTTCTCTGTGGACATTGGATTGGTTGTGTCCATTGCACATCTATGTCAAGTGGGGGCTTAGATTCCACATGGATACTGGATGCACTCCTCCTGCTTTCAGTTGTAGACACTCTAGGCTCCATGGTGTGGTGGTTGACCTTCTTCAACTCCATGTTAGCTGAGTGGGGTAAGTCCAATAAATCAAAGTGTAGAGCTGAAGTCTGTTGAGGCTCTGGGCCTGGGTGTCTTATTATCAGTCCAGAGATTCAAATCCCCTAAATATATCTTAAACCCCAGCACCAACTACAATTCCAATAAAGTAGCATGCAAGTCTTGTGAGAAGAGATCCCCTCTGAGTCCAATTCCATCATGCAGAAACACCAGCTCCAAAGAAGGGCCATCTGCCATGACCATAGAACCTGTGGGTCTCTTTATCCCTCAAAAGAACCAATACCTGGGGTTGTATCTACTTTATCTGTCTCTTAGATTCTGCTCAGTTGTGCATAGGGGCATTCCTTCTGACAACCTCCAGACTCTTTTTTAGAGACTCATAGCCTTATAATCTCATTTCTCCTTTCCATTTCCCCCTTATATTAGGTCAAACAGCATTTTGAAGTCATGTTATTATATGTAGACAGGGATATTCTGCTGATCCGTATTGAACCTTTAATTCAAGGTCATTTTCTAGTTGCATCTTCAGCTGGTATGTGGTAGTGATCCCTCGGTGCCAGGGAGGCTCATCCCCGGGTGTCATGTCCTACGCTGGGGGGAATGCACTGCATCTACATGCTGAGTTTGGCTGTGAGAGTGGCCACATTTGAGTAACATGAAGGCTGTCAGGAGGAAACTCCCAGGCACAGTGCTACTCTAGGCCTTGTTCTTATTGCAGGTGTATAGGCTCAAAAGCATAGCCATTAGTATCAGGAGCCCACTGTTGGGCCCTCCTTCCTTCCTGGTTCTTGCCGTTGCACCTGGGGGACTGCCGCTGCTCCCCCAGGGTCCATGACAGTGACCCCCCGGCCAGGGGCCCAGTACCCCCCCAGCTGTTGTTTTTAATTGTTTCCACTATGAGTCTATCTAGACATTACTATATACCCTGGGCATATGCCCTGTATAACTCCCTGTCAGCCATATATATCCTGTCAATAACATCCTATATCAGTATTCCTCCGCTGCCATTGTTGAACCACTCTGTGATCCAAAACTTCCTGTAAAGTGAGTCCCAACATAATGTCAGCTTCACAAGAGTCTTAGATCACCGAAATTCATATATACAATATACAGTACTTCCCCAGATCCACCATAAAACCTTTTCCCTTCCACAGCGATAATCTTTTAGCTTATTCATATCATATTTCCTGAAACTGATGTACAGATTCCAAGACAATAGCTTCCAAACAAGGTGACATCTGTGCTTACTATGTGGTCCATACTTTAGATGGTACAATTTTCTAAATTTTTTAGTTATCCTATGTTTTGCCTTATGGTTTACATTATTAGTCTGTCGTCCCCTATATGTTTTTGGTGTAATATTACATGTTTTATATTCATCCTCGTGTACTCTCACACAACTCCTCTCTTGCCCCCATATTTACCTTGGTTCCATCCATTCCACATCCATTTTCCCCTCCCCTTGGGGCCCACAACGCCAGCCAATCTCCATTTCCCAAGAAGCCATGTTCAGAGATACTTGCAGCAGTATTCAGGACCTGACTTTCTCAACTGCCCTAATGCCCTGGGAGCCATCCTTTCTCATGAGAGATACAGTTCTCTCTATTTGACGGCATTAGTCCTCCCCAGGATGTGGGTCCACCCCAACTCTCACTTCTTGGGTCTCTTCCCAATGGTACAACCCACCTTGGCAAAATGAGCCTTCAGCTATTCCCCCGAAGTCTGTCCCGCATCAGACCATACCCCCTGAGCATCCTAAACAGGTAACCCTCCTACTTATACTTTGATACGATTTTCTCAACATTTTGTTCTCAACGAACACCTGACACTCTCCCATGTTCGTATGTTGCTCCTCCCTCCCCCCAATTTTTGGACAATATTACCCCTCTTCCCATCCCCAGCCCCCCTCAAACCCACAAAGCCCCACCTGAAGGCAACCCCTTGCCCCCATTTTGTCCCTTCTTTGTGCTCATACTTACCCCCAGCTCATCACAGATTCCACCCCTGCAGACGTTAACTCACATCCTTCCTCCACCCCCCGATTTCCTGTAAGCCTCTTTTCCAGACTCTAGCTCTCTGAGGCAGTTTGCTTATTTCATATCATTGAGGTCATGTAGTATTTGTCCTTCAATGCCTGGGTTGCTTCACTCAACATAAGATTCTTAAGGTTCATCCATGTTATCACGTGTGATTGTAGTGTATTTGTTCTTACAGCCGAGTAGTATTCCATTGTGTGTATATACCACACTTTATTGATCCACTCGTCTGTTGATGAGCATTTGGATTGATTCCAACTTTTGGCGATAGTGAACAATGCTGCTATGAACATTGGTGTACATATATCGGTTTGTGTCCTTGTTTTCAGTTCTGATGGGTATATACCCAGCAGTGGTATTGCTGGGTCATATGGCAAATCTATGGTTAGTTTTTTGAGAAACTGCCAAACTGTCCTCCAGAATGGTTGGATCCTTCTGCATTCCCACCAGCAGTGGATGAGTGTTCCCCTTTCTTCACATCCTCTCCAGCATTTGTATTCTTCTGTTTTTTTCATAGCTGCCAATCTTATGGGAGTAAGATGGTATCTCATTGTAGTTTTGATTTGCATTTCCCTGATAGTGCTTAATCTTTTTGGGACTCCCTTGTATATAACACACTGCATTCCTCTTTCAGCTCTCAGAACTCTCTCCTTGGCCTTGACATTCAACAGTTTGACTACTATATACCTGGACATGGTTCTTTTCAAGTTTATCCTGTTCACAGTTAGGCTTTTTGATTGTGCATGTTCATGTCTCTCATTAAATTTGAGAAATTTTCCAGCATTATTTATTTGAATATTTTTCTTCCATTTTCTCTCTTTCTTCTCCTTCTGGCACTCTCATAATATGTATATTGGTTCAATTGATGGTGCTCACAAGTCTCTAAGGCTGTTTTCCCATTTTTAAATAATTTTTTCTTTCTGCTCCTCAGCCTGAATAAATTGTCTTCAATTTCACTGATTCTTTCTTCTTCCAGTGCCAATCTATGGCAGAAACCATCTAGGTTATTTTTCATTTTAGTCATTGTGGTCTTCAACTCCAGCATTTCTATTTGATTCCTTTTTAAAACTTCTCTTTATTGAGAGTCTCATATTGTTTATTAATTGTTTTCCTCATATCTTTTAGGCCATATCTGTGTTTTCCTTTATCACCTTAAGCATATTGAGGATCATTTTTTAAAGTCTTTGTCCTGTATATCCAAGTCTGGTCTTTGTCATTAAAAGTTTCTGGACTTTTATCTTTGTTCCTTTGGATGGGTCATCATTTACTATTTCTTTGTCCCATAATCTTTTGTTGCATACTGTATATTTTAATATTTTAAAGTGTTTAGCCCTGGGATTTAGTCCCTGACCTGTCTGTTCCTTACATTTTTATCCAGCTAGTGATATGACAGAAATTTCTTTGAGTTCCAGGAGCTACAAAAACAAATAAACCAGAGCAAAATGTACTGTTCACAGTCTTTGCAAACTGGCTCTGCTTTGGCTGGTGGTTTCTTTCAGAGCTTAGCCTTCCTAACAAGATCAGCCCATGGCAAAAGTGATGTACAAAGTCCTTTCTGTCTTATCTGAGCTTTCATGGAGCCACAGCGGTTGCTGCTTTTCTTGTGTTTGTGCTTGCTGGTGGCCTTAGGAATTCCTCATTTATAGCTTACGAGAGTTTGAGTGCTCCCTCTTCTCCCTCTGAAGTAGACTTTCACCCTGCCTGGGTGCTCTTTCGTATGACTTGATACACATAGTCCTTTGCCACAGGCTGCTTTGACTGCCACAGATTATTTTTATATGTGTGTGTAATAATAAACTTTGATTTTAGAGAAGGTTTAGATTTACATTTATAGAAAAATTACACTGAAAACACAGGGAATTCCGATATGACTGCCCCATGCCCACACACAAAGTTTCCCTTATTATTGACCTCTTAGATTAGTGTGGTTCATTTGTTACAATTGATGAACCAATATCGAAGTGTTGCTACTATGGTTTACATTATGGTTTACACTTTGTGCTGTACAGTTCCATACCCCTCACAAGTGCATAATGTCATGTGCCTGTCATGGCAATATCACACAGTCTCTCACCACCCATTGCCCTGTCCCACCCATTCATCTCCCCCATCCCTTCTGAAGCCCTGGCAACCACTACCATTATAGCAATGTTACAAGTTCTTCTGTTTGGGAATATATGACAATCTATTTCCCTATGTAACATAGTTATGATCATTCATACTTCCCCTACTCATGATTGTTCTACTCCTTTTATTTAAACCTATAATTCTGAATTTACCCATTAACTATATCTCCCAGAAACTTAAACCTTCAGGTCATTACTTGCTTCTTGTTATGGTTTGGCTGTCTGTGAGGCGCTTCTCTGTCTTCAGGAGGGATTCTGGGAGGGCGAGCTTAAGATAAGTTTCCTTTCCAGCCTCTCAGGCTTGCACTGGTAGTCTGGCACTGACGCATGCACATAAAGGTCGCTCTGCCCCTGTGCAGCAGGGCCAGGGATCCTCAGTGCGACTGCAGGCTGGCTCTGCCCTGCTGAGAGGGGGATTGTCGGTGGGACCAGAAGGCACCAGGAGCTTCTGCTTTTCAGGCTGTGTTTTCTTGAGCCGGCACTTGCCCAGCGCTGCAGCCCTTTAACTCTTCTCTAGCATTCTGAGGAAGATGGCTCTGCCAGTTTGGGCTAATTGTCCAAAGATTCTGTTGGGAATGACTCCCCAGAGCATCTTTCTCTACTATCTTGGTTGATCGGAAGTCTAGGGAGAAGTTATTTTAACCTTCTTTATGCAGGTGAGGAAACTGAGGCACACAGCAGAAATAAGAGGCTTGCCCAAGGCCATGTAGCCCGTAAGTCCTGGACTCAAGCCCGGGCCTTCTGGCTGCAGAGCTCAAGCTAACGACGGTGTGTGGCTCAGACAAAAAGGGCGAGTGGGCGGAAGTCGAAGGGAGGGCACAGGGTTTCCCCTGTTGTTTTGGCCAAACTTTCACCGTCCACTTCCGCTCCTCTGGAGATAATGCATGTTTCCAAAGTTCTTCTCAAACATGGAAACCTGAATTGGGGAGTTGCTGTGCTCACTCTCCAAATATAATGTCCTCAGGTCTGTCGATGCACTCTGTTCTCTAATATTTTGACATGGTTTCCATCCTCTTGCCATTCTATCCCTTCGCCAGGAAACCCCAGCTGGTCCTTCTCTTCTAATACCATGTGCTCAGGGGACAGCAGCCTTATCCCCGCCCTTTGGACAACATAATTCTATTAATGTAGACCGTGAGTGTGCTATTCAGACAGCGGTGGTACCGAGAGGTGTCCTCGGGGTGCTCAATTAGTCCCCCTAACCCCCGCCAGTCCCCCAACTCAAGTTACCTCAACAAGCATACAGTCTAAGTAAAAACACCATGCCAGTTTTGCCAATGCAGCTTCCAGTCCCCTTATTCCTTTCCAGACTCTAAGCTCTTCCTATATTTTAAAATCACTTCTGAAGCCAAATACACTGATGGGTCATAGACTACTGATCCATGAGCCCTAGTCAGACTTTCAGATGTTTTGCTTGTAAATTAATGCTTTAAAGTGCAACACGTAAATTTTTTGAATCTAAGTAAGATTCTGGGTCACTCATTGAAACACTAATGCTTGAAAGGAGAAGTTTCTGCTGTTCTAGGGGAAGGTATAAGAGCTCTGGAGATGGACAAGGCAGCCAGGGAGACTTCTCAGGAGATGCCTGCCTGGGGTGGGAAAGTGCCTGGGTTGGGTGAGAATATAGAAGGGTAAGGAAGACTTGAACAGCCAGCATCTCTAAGTGATGTTTATAGAACTCAACAATAGCAACATAGACGTTATTTTCAAGTACACGGAACATTTGCCAAGATAGGGCCATAAAATGACTCAATATTGTAAAATATTGAAATCAAAAAGTCTGTATTCAGACCACAATGGAACTGAATTTGAAATCAATAACAGAAAGATATCTGGAAAATCACTAAATAAATTGTTAAACAATAAAAAACAGACTCCTAAATAACTCATGGGTAAAAGAAGAAATTAAAAGGGACGTTAGAAAATATTATGAACTAAATGAAAATAGAAGTACAATGTGGGAAGCAAATGTGGCTCAAGCGATTGAGCTTCCATCTACTATATGGGAGGTCCAGGGTTCAATTCTCGGTACCGCCTGGTGAAGGTGAGCTGGCCCATGCAGTGAGCTGGCCTGAGAGGAGAGCTGGTGCAGCAAGATGATGCAACAAAAAGAGACACAGAGGAGAGATAATAAGAGATGCAGCAGACCAGGGAGCTGAGGTGGCGCAAGAGATTGAGCACCTCTCTCCCACTCCAGAAGGTCCCAGGATTGGTTCTTGGTGCCCCCTGAAGAGAAGACAAGCAGAACAGAAGAACACTCAGCAAATGGACACGGAGAGCAGACAACAGGGAAAGGGAGGAATAAATAAATAAATCTTTTAAAAAATACAATGCCTCAAATCTGTGAGACGCAGGTAAAGTAGTATTTAGAGAAAAATGTAATAGCACTAGAAAAAAAGAAAGGTCTCAAATCTATGACCTCAGCTTTCACCTTAAAAAACTAGAAAAATAAACCCCAAGTAAGCAGAAGAAAGGAAAATACAAAGATAAGACAGAAATTAGTGAGATAGAAGGCTGAAAAGACAGAGAAAATCAATGAAATCAAAAGCTAGTTCTTTGAGAAGATGAACGAAATTAATAAAGCTCCAGTCAGAGTGACTAAGAAAAAAGAAAAAGACATCAAGGACCAATATTAGGAAGGAGAGAGGAGATATTTCTACATACTCCTCAGATATTAACAGGATAATAAGGGATTATCTCAAAAAACTGTATACTAATAAACTCAACAACTTAGATGAAAAGGACAAATTCCTTATAAGATCCAAACCACAAATCTCACTTAAAAAGAAATAGGAAAAAAAAAAAGTGGAGCAGTTGTAGCTCAATGGTTGAGCACCTGCTTTACATGTACAAGGCCCCATACTCAAGCCCCAAGAACTCCTAAAAAATAAAAATGTAAAAAATAGGTAATCTGAACAGTGCTATATCTATAAAAGCAATTGAATTTGTAGTTAAAAACTTTTCCACAAAAAGAAGTTCCAGTCCCAGATGGCTTAAGATGGTGATTTCTATCAAATATTTAAGAAAAAAAATATAAATTCTCCACAAACTCCTCCAGAAAATTGAAGAGAAGAGAATATTTCCAATTCATTCTATGAAGCCAGCATTACCCTGATAAAAACAGAAAGAGACATTTCAAAGGAAGAAAACTACTAATAGCCCTCATGAGCATAATTTAATAAAAAATCCTTAACAAAATTTAGCAAATCAAATCCAGAAATACATAAAAAGAATAATAAATCATGACCAAGTGGTAGTTATCCCAGAAATACATAGTTGGTTGAACATTTAAAATCAATCAGTATAATGCACAATACTGATGAAACAAAAAGAAAAAATATGTGATCATTTTTAAAGATGCAGACATATTTAAAATAGATACTTAAAAATTTAAAAATGGACATTTGTCAAAATCTAATATCCTCTTCTGATTTTAAAAACAACAAATATCAGCAAATTGGGTGTAAAGGGGAACTTCCTTAGCCTGTAAAAGGGCATCCACAATATAAAAGGAGCTAACTGCATAATTAATGATGTACTTTCTCTCTAAGATCACGAACAAGGCAAGCAAGTGTCCACTCCTACCACTCCTACTCAGCACTGTACAGGAGATTTTACACAGGGCAATAAGGCAGGAAAAAGAAGTAAAAGGCTTCGAAAAAATAAGATTGAAAGAGAAGTAAGACTATCTTTGTTTGCAGATGACATGATTGGCTATGAAGAAAATTCTATGGAATCTTCAATAAAGTGAATTTACCTAGGTGGCAGGAATATAAGATCATTATTTTAAAATCAACTGCATTTCTTTATACTAGCACAGAGCAATTGGAAGTTAAAATAAAAGCTACCATTTACAACAGCATTAAAATATGTAATACTTAGAGAGAAATTTGACAAAAGCTTAGGACCTATTTACTAAAAATTACAAAAGTTGAAAAAAAATTAGAGAAGATCTGAATTATTATAGAAATAGCACCCGCGGTCATGAATAGCAGCCAGTATTGTTAGGATATGAATTCTCTCCAAATACAGCCCAGTCCAAATCTCTACAGGCTTTATGACAGAAATTGGGAAGCTGATTATAAAGTTTATATGGAAACGCAAAGGACCTAGAAGGGTCAAAACAATTTTGAGGAGGACAAATTTGGAGGAACCAGCAGCACTTGATTTCAAGAAGTAACATAAAGCTACCCTAGGTTATTGACATACACATAGACAATGGAAAAGAATAGAGACCAAAACTGACTTTCGAAAAAGGTGTTCATGCAATTCAATGGAGAAAGGAAGGATAGCAAATTGCAAAAAAGAAAAAAGAAAAGAGCCTTGACCTTTGCCTCACACCATATATAAAAATGAACTCAGAAAGGATCATAGGCCTAAATGTGAGCTAAATTTTAAAAGTTCTATGAGAAAGCATAGGAGAAAATCCCAATGACCTTGAGGTGGCAAAGATTTCTTTAAAACAACAAATGCATAAAGCATGAATTTTAAAAAAACAACAATAAGAAGTTGGACTTCATCAGAATTAAAGACATTTGATTTAAAAAGACACTGTTAAAAAATTGAAAAGACTAACCAGAGACTGAAGAAAATACTTGCAAAATAATTATCTGACAATGGCCTTTTATTTAGAATATACAAAGGGCTCTTACAGCTCAATAAGTACAAGAAAAATAGCCCAGTGAAACTATGGACAAAAGATTAGAACAGATGGTGAGAGAGCACGTGAAAAGAGATTCAGTATCATTAGTTTTTAGGGAAATGAAAATCAAAATCTTAATGAGATTCCAATACACAATTACACAAAATCAAATGGCTTAAAATAAAAGACTAATTATCCCAGTTTGGGTGAAGCTGTAGAGCAGGTGGAGCTGTCCAACGTTGCTGGCATGAGTGTAAAATGGTGCAGACGCTGTGGAACACAGTTTGGCCATTTGCGTGGAAGTTAAACATGCGCTATGATGGTCTGAAGCTGTGTGGACCCAGGAATGCATGTTCTTAAAGGTCGTCCATCCCTGTGGTGTGAGCCGTTATGAGGAGAGGAGCTCTCAGCTTAAGATGTGACCCACCTCATGCAGGGAGGTCTTAATCCTCCCACTGGAGTCCTTCATGAGAGGATGAAATTCAGTCAGTGAGAGAGAGAGAACACCACGGAAGCAGGAAGCTGAAAGCAACGAAACCCAGAAGAGAAGGGAGAGACTCGTAGACACCGCCACGTGCCTCGCCGTGGCAGAGGAGCCCAGGGTTCTAGGATCCAGTCTTCAGGGAGAATGCATCCCCTTGATTTGGACATTTTTCTCAGCCTGAAAACTGTAAGCTTGCAAACTAATAAATTCCCATTGTTAAAAGCCAACCCATTTTTTTTTGCAGCTTTAGCAAACTAGAACATATGCTTACCACACAACCCAACCATTCCACTCCTGGACATTTACCTGTTAGATATGAAAGCACATGCTCATGCAAAGAATTGCACGTGAACATTCCTAACAAGTCTTTTTGTAGTCACAAACTGCAAACAATCCAATTGTCCACCGAAGAGTGAATGGATGAATGAAGAGTCATGTAGCTACACGTGCCATGTTGCCCAGCAAAAAAGGAAGCGATCCTGTTACATGCAAGGACATGAATGATTCCCATGCTAAGTGAAAGAAACTGGATTTTAAAAATTATATAAAGTTCTAGAAAATGCAAACTAAGCTATAAGAACAAAATAATTAAGAGGTAACCTAGGATGGGGGCAGGCTGGAGAGCAGGAGAATGCTTTTGGGATGATGCACATATCCACTAGCTTGATTGTGGTGATGGCTTCACAGGTAAATGACGTATGTCGAAATTCGTCAAATTGTACATTTTAAATATGGGCAGTTTATGGTATGTTTTTTTTTTTTTTTTTTAATTTTTTTATTTTTTATTGACTTTGTAATAATATTACATTAAAAATATATATGTGAGGTCCCATTCAACCCCACCCCCCCACCCCCCCTCTCCCCCCCCCCAACAACACTCGTTCCCATCATCATGACACATCCATTGGATTTGGTAAGTACATCTTTGGGCACCTCTGCACCTCATATACATTGGTTCACATCATGGCCCATACTCTCCTCTATTCCATCATGTAGGCCCTGTGAGGATTTACAATGTCCGGTGATTACCTCTGAAGCACCATCCAGGGCAGCTCCATGTCCCGAAGATGCCTCCACCTCTCATCTCTTCCTGCCTTTCCCCATACCCTTTGTCCATTATGTCCACTTTTCCCAATCCAATGCCACCTCTTCTATGTGGACACTGGATTGGTTGTGTCCATTGCACCTTTATGTCAAGAGGAGGCTCAGATTCCACCTGGATGCTGGATGCAATCCTCCCATTTTCAGTTGTAATCACTCTAGGCTCCATGGTGTGGTGGTTGTCCTTCTTCACCTCCATCTTAGCTGAGTGTGGTAAGTCCAATAAATCAGATTGTAGGTGCTGGAGTCTGTTGAGGCTCAGGATCTGGCTATCACATTGTCAGTCCAGAGATTCAAATCCCCTAAATATATCTTAAACCCCAACATTAACTGCACCTCCAGCACATTAGCATGAAAGTCTTATGAAGGGAGATCCCATCTGAGTCCAGATTCATCACACATAAACACCATTTCCAAAGAGGGGCCATCTGCCCTGGTAGTTAACCCCATCGGCCATGACCATAACTCCCATGGGTCTCTTTAGCCCTCAAAGGAACCAATATCTGGGGGTTGTATCTGCTTTATCTGTCTCTCTGACTCTGCTCAGTTGTGCATGAGGGCAATCCTTCTGCCAGCCTCCAGACTCTTTTTTAGAAACTCGTAGCCATATAAACTCATTTCTCCTTTCCATTTCCCCCTTACTTTAGGTCAAACAGCATTTTAAAGTCATGGTATTTTATGTAGACATGGATATTCTGCTGACCCGCATTGAACCTTCCGTATAAGGTCATTTTCCAGTTGCATCATCAGTTGGTAGTTGATAGTGGTCCCTCGTTGCCAGGGAGGCTCATCCCCGGGTGTCATGTCCCACGCTGGGGGGAAGGCATTGCATTTACATGCTGAGTTTGGCTTCGAGACTGGCCACATTTGAGTAACATGAAGGCTGACAGAAGGAAATTCCCAGGCACAAAGTTGCTCTAGGCCTTGTTATTATTTTGGGTTTATCAGCTCACAAGCATAGTCATTAGTATCAGGGGCTCACTGTTGAACCCTCACTCCCTCCCGGTCCCCACCACTGTACCTGGGAGACTGTCGCTGCTCCCCTAGGGACCACGACAGAGCAAGTTTATGGTATGTTAATCAGACCTCAAAACGCCTTTTAAAAACTCTAGCCCTTGAGTTTTGGGGTCTAAATGGAAGTCTCTATTTTAGCACCACAGTCTGAAGGAGGGAGGGCTGCTATGCCAGGGTGGCCATGGAGCCGTTTGATCAGGGAGACTTCTCAGACAAAGGTGACATCCTGCCTGGGAGGGAGGGGCTGCTCCGGGTTTGGAAAGAAGCCATTTGGACAAGACATCATCTTGTTTACCCCCTCATTATCTAGAAAAGAAAACTGCTGTCCAGAGATTAGTGGTGATGCACACACAGGTCCACGGTTGACGGAGGGCGGACTAAGGGGCAACCTGGTGCGTGAGCCTGTTTTGGGGAGGGGGGTGGAGGGGGACTCCCCACAAGCCGGGAATGGAACCTGTTCTGCACTGGCCGCTCAGTGACCTGGTGGGACTGCTCGAGGCTGGTGTGGGTGGTCTCAGCGCCCAACCCTGCCCCACCGGGCGGTGAGGACCAGCTGGCCTCGAAGGCTCGGGATCCTGCCTGCACCCTTTCCCTCTCTCCAGGGACCTCCACCCTTCTGCAGTTAGGAGGGCGGCTTTCTAAACCCCAGACGCTGTCCCGGGAGGCAGGAAATGCCAGGCACTCTCCCTCTCCCTGCAGACCATGAGAGCTCATTCTGGTAAAAGTTTAATGCCCGAAAGTCAATTACACTTAAGAATGCTCTGATGAGCCCAACAGCAGCGTTTTCTCAGCGCCACTGGGGCCGCCACTGCTTTCCCGCTCCCTCTGCACGATGCTGAGAAAACCTGCCCCTCCTCACCGCGCAGCAGGGCCTGGGCTCCACCTTGCTACCAGCTTGCTGTGTGGCCCTGAGCAAGCCCCAGCCCCTCTCTGAGCCTGATTTTGACATTGAAAACAAAGGACTGACTCGGAGGCCCTTGGTGCCCGCGGCCCCACACCTCTGAGTGAGCACCTAGGGGCGCTGCCGGGGAGAGGAGGCTCAGGGGCATGTCCCAGCTGGAGTCCGCGGGGGAATGACCAGGACAGAAACGCCGAACACACAGCGACGGCAGACACAAAGGAGGTGCAGGAAAAGCGGAAGCAATTCCTGGTGGGTTTCTGTGCGTTTGGAAAGTGAACACATTGCAATCAACATGCAGTCGTGCAGAAGCCCAGTCCAGCTCACAGCGCCCTGGCCGCGTCCCCAGGGGCACATCCAGCTCCGTCTGCTGTGTAGACCTCCCGTCGGCTGCCCCGGAGGGCCACAGCTGGCCTCGGCACGGGCTCCACGGGCAGGCCAGGGAGAGACAGAACGAGGGCCTCTGGGTCTGCCGGCGCAGGCCGTGCTGGGCCACTCACTGCCCACCCACCCTGGGCCTTCCCCTCCGGCCGACGTTCAAGCCCTGCAGCCCCCAGCGTTTTCCCCGCAGAGCCCGGCTCTCCCGCCCCACGCCCTCCTCACACCGTCCCTCCGTTGGAATGCCCTCCCCTCCTGCCCCCTGGCCGGACAGGCCCGGCTCAGCCTCCGGAAGCTTCTCTGATAGCGCGCCTCTGGGCTGGACTGGATAACGCCGGCCTCCCTCTGCTCTGCAGGGACCAGCCTGGACGACGTGCCGAGGTGCTCCCTAAAGGGAGCACGGGCTTGTCCAGCCTGCCGCGGGCGCCCTGCGCCAGAGCCCACCCGCAGGCCCGGCAAGAGCGGGCAGCATTCCCGTCCAGAACGAGCCTTTCTCCTCAGACCTAACGGCCACTTCCACCCCCCACCTCCCCCTTTCTAGCCCGGAGGCCCCTCGGCTCTTTTTAGGCTGCGGTCCCTGCGCCCATTCCAGTAACGTCCTCTGCTCTCTCTTCTGCCCAGAGGTGATGGTCAAACTTTTCAGCCTCTGGTAAGGCTTGGGCACGGAGCAAACAGGATGGGCGTCCCTGAGGGCTGGAGAGGGTCCTTCCAGCAGGCGCTAGGCCAAGGGGACAGCTGGGCTGCTGGGCCGGCCGGGCACATCCCAGGGACAGGTCCCTCTCGGAGACCCTCAGCTGGCCTCCCCTGCCACCCCAGCAGGAGGCTGGAGGGGACGATGCTTCGTGCCCGCCTCCTGCCTTGTCTAAGGACATTCCAGGCCCCCTGAGCCCCTCGCCCTTCTGCCCCTCGGGCCTGTGGGGGGTCGCTGCTTCCGCCGCTGCCTCAACACCTTCCCTCTGCGGCAGCCCCCCCCAGGAGGGTGTCCAGTGCCCTTTGCCTCCTGGGGCTCATTCTCCTCTTTGTCCCCTGCCCCCTCTATGAGGTCTCTCTGTGGCCAGCGGCACACGGGAGGAGTGATGGCACGTGAACAAGGCCTGCAGCTCCTGCCCGGGCGCCCCCTGGTTTGCTCTCCACCGGGTCCGTAACTTCCCCCGGTTGTGAGAGGCCCATGTGGAGGGGAACTGAAGTCTAACCAACAGCTGGAAGAAGCTGAGGTTGCCAGCAGCCCTCGGAACGAGCTCGGGAGTGGACCCTGCGGCCCAGGCAAGCCTTGTGCTGACAGCAGCCTCACGAGGGCACCGGGGCTGGAATCCTGCAGCCAAGCCACTCCTGGTGCTGGCTGCGTTGCGCTGAAAGCTGTGAGGCAGCTTGTTACACGGTGGTCGATAACTGATACAGCTCTGTTAGTACCTGCAGGCAGTCGCTCCCGGGAGGACCCTGAACCAGCCGAGGTGGCTGTATTTTCTGACTAAGAGGCCCAAAGCAGCAGCTCCACAGCACCCAGCGTGGACCAAGTTCCGTGTCTTAACGAGGCTCCGTCTGAACATTTTCTGATCCATCATTAAGATCTGGGGAGCCTGGCTGGAGCCCCTTCCCAGCAGAGCCTCGGCAGGGCAGAAGCCAGGGACCGAGGCAGAAAGTGAGGGGAGGTGGGTGGGGAGCTGGACGGCAGGAAAAGGAAAGCTAAGGTTCAGGCCTGTGCAGGTCCCCGAGAAGCCAGAGAGCACCTCCAGCTCTCCCCCTGCTCTGCGCTGGCTCCACCTGCAGAGCTACCGGGGTCAAGGTGAGAGCCAGAAGGTCGAGTGCAGGTAAGAGTCCCCGGGCTGGCAGCTCTGTGCAGTTAATTTAGCATTATTTTTAGGTGTTTTCCTTTCGGTTCTGAATTCCAACCATGTCGGTTTTGGCCTCACAGCGTTGCTGTCTCTCAGCCAGCAGGCCAGCTGTTCCTCCAGCCCCACAGAGCAGCCCCTGTCCAGAAGGCAGAGCCGCCCCCTCCCGTGAAAGGGGCACTCCCTCCCGCGACTGACCAGCACCCCCCCACCCCCACTATTGCGCAGGGGGCCTTTTGCATAGCCTAGCAACCTCGGGGTGCCCTCAGTGAGTCATATCCTGTTATTCTCTTGAAAGGAGTCCTGCCAGTCTACAAAGCAAGATTTGACATTTCTACAGGACCAACTTGTGGGGCTTTTTGGTCAAGAAAAGGAAGGAGGGACCCTTTCTTTTATATTTACAAAGCCATTAATTGGCTTCTTTATAAAATTAGACTCCATTATAAGCTCAATTGGAGTGGGAGCATAGCTTTATTTAGTCCAAAACATCCAACAGTTTTAAAAGTTTTTTTTTTTAACAACCAAGGTTTCAGGGCACAGAGACTGGCAAGGCAGACTCCGTCCTGCTTCTGAAAGCAGAGGCTTGGCTCGCGGCGTGCTCACTGAGGCCCCTGCGGTGGGCCCGGCAGGCGCAGCCCACAGCCACCCAGGGCCCCTTGCAGTCTCTCTCCGCTCCAGAGGAGACGTGTCGGCTGCAGAACCCCGAACGCTGGTCCCTGCTGCAGCCCTGGCCCAGGCAGACACAGCAGCAGTGGAGGGCTCCCCAGCCTCGCTGCTCCCCGTTCTTGGGGTCTCCCCACTGAGCTGTCAAGGGGAGTTTATCTCCATCAACCAACCAGGGAGCCGCGGGGACCAGTGGTCTCCTGTCATCCTTCTCGTAGTCTGGAACCTTGGGACCAGTTGCCTCAGCTACTTTGATTTCTCTTATTTCAGGGCACAGAGAGCTTGGAGGGTAGGGTTTCTCAGCTTTCCTTGTGCAGATGACACACACGGGGATCTTGCTAAAGTGCAGATCCTGCATTTCTAACAGTTCCCAGTGGCGCTGCTGGTCAAGGCCACACTTCATGGACGAGGGTCTGGCGCCTCCTCTTCCAGGTGGGAACACTGAGCACGCATGAGAAGAGGGGCTTTCCCAGGACACTCAGGCTGGAAGAAAGTCCCAGGAGAGCGCCTGCCTCCTCTCCCCTCCTCACTTGTGATAGGGCCACGGCCCCTCGTGCTTCTCAAACCCCTCATGTGCACAGGAACCACCAGAATCTTCTAAAATGGAGATTCTGTTTTAGTGGTCTGGGGTGGGCCTGAGAATCTTCATTTCCATAAACTCCCAGGTGATGCCAATGTTGCCAACCTTTGGGCCCCATTTGAGCAGGAGGGTCCTGGACAAGCAGTAACAATACTGGCCTTGTTGATGTTGGCAATGTCAGCAAGAAGCATCGTTTAGGAGGGGCTGCCAGGAGCATTGGCTGCCCTGGGGTTCACGGCAGCCACAGGACATAGCTAAGCGTGATGGTCTGGAGCTCTGTACCCCAGAAAAACATGTTCTTAAACGTAACCCATTCCTGGGGTGTGAACTCTGTAAACAGGACCTTTGGACGAGGTTACTTGGTTAAGGGGTGGCCCAGCAGAGTCAGAGATCTCAACCCTATTAGTGAAGGTCTTACAGGGAGAGTCTCACAGAGAGAAAAAGCTGCAGAAAGCAGCCAGGACCCAGAAGAGAAGCCAGGAGAGGCCGCCATATGCATTGCCACGGGACAGAAAAGCCAAGCACCAAGCATGGCCGTCAGCCAGTCCCAGAGAGCCACAGTCTTCTGGGGGACAGTCGCCTCGCTGGCGCCTTGGTTTTGGCCCTCTCCTGGCCTTAAAACCATGAAGCAACAAATTCCCATTGTTTAAGCCAGCCCATTGCATGCCATTTGCTTTTAGCAGCAAAGGAAACTGAAACAATTTTGTACCAGGAGAGTGCAAATACCAAAAAAACTGTGGAAATAGCTATGAAATTGGGGAATGGGTAGAGGCTGGAAGAATTGTGAGTTGTTGGTAGAAAAGCCCAGATTGCTTTGAAGAGACTGTTATGGACATTAAGGTTATTTCCACTGAGGCCTTAGAAGAAAGAATGCCCATCTCCACTTCAGTCAGGCGGCTTCTCCACAAGCATTCCCTGAAACCTTCATGGGAGTTCCCACCTTGCCGCCTGCCCCACAAAATTCAGACTCGCCCATCCCCACAGTTGTGTGAGCCAATTACTACAGTAAGTCTCATAATATTTATATAATATATATATCCTGTAGGTTCTGTTTCCCTGGAGAACCTTGACTAATATACATTCTCTTAGTTTTCAGATGCATTCCTACCTGAAGCCAGGCCAGAGTGGGCCATGCTGTCAAAGCTGCTGTCGGAAAGCGTTTAGAACAAGGCCTGACTCACCTCAAGTTTTCTGATTGTGGAAGCCACTTACAGCTTGGTGTCTATGAAAACTGGTCCTCAGGACTCTCCTTGTTACAGTGACCTAAGCCTGGCCAAGGCAAAGCAAGCTGTGGCAGAGATGGCAAGGGGCTTACTCAAAAATCTACTCCTCTCCCACCCCACTCTGTAGGGAAAGAAATCTGGTTTCGTGAAGGTATTCAAGCTCCCATCCTCTTGAAGTTAGGAGTAGTTTTGCAGTAAGTTCCAGCCAATGACTTACAAGTGGACATCGTTTGATGAGGCTCCCAGACAAGCTTTAAAAGAGAAGGCTGAATCACTTGCTATATAACTCTTTATTCTTCACCACCTTCTCTTTCTTCCTGCCTGGAAAACAGATGCGATGATGGGGTTTCAGAACCCCTCTTGTGACTATGAACACCCAGAAGAAGCCACACCCCAAGGATGGCAGAACGGAAAGATAGAAAGTGTGTGGAACCTGATGGAATAATGGATCTGCTGCACTGGTTCTGGACCACCTACTTGTGAACATCAAATTAAGAAAAAAGATGACCCAGGTATTCTTAAGCCACTATTTTGTGAGGCTCTCTTTCTAGTGGTGTAGGGAATTTCTAACTGATACAATTGTTCTGTCATCAACCTTGAATAATGATGCAACATTTCCTTATGTAGTCCATTCCCAGAGTGAAATAATGGAATTGAAATTGCATTTTAAATGATCAGAAATGGACAAGTTTGGGTGGGGTGAACTAGAGGGGGTGCCACTGGATCTGTGAGGGGTGTGTGCATTCTGCTCCCAGCCCTAACCATCCCCACTGCAAGGACTCTTTGCAGCTCTCTGAGCTGAGACCAGGGCAGACCAAGGAAGCTCTTGGGCCTCACATCCACTCTACCAGATCACAGCTGGGTGGCCTAGGATCCACTCCTCACTCTCTCTGAGGTGCTAACCATCTTTTAAAATGGAGCTAACAGTGCAATGCCTACATCGGGGTAGCTGTGATCCCTTAAATTAGATATGGCCCAATTAACATTGACTATTACATTTTAAAATGATTTATTGTATGCATGTTTGTTGGATTTGGAAGGGCAAGGGTGGGGGTCAAAAGATGATTCCTTCAAGGAACTCCCAAGGAACAATTCATTCAACAAGTTGTTTCATTTCTTTCTTTCTTTTTTTTAGGAAATCATTCAGATGCTGCCAAAGAACCTCATGGGTGAGGCTATATCCTGGGACCTAGTATCTACCAGCGTGTGGGTGGACATTCTACTGGGAGTCAGTGTCCAAGGGTTGCTAGAGGGCTCTGAAGGACCAGAGTCTAAACGAGTTTCTCCAGTGCACTCAGCAGCACAGAGGTCTTCAAGAACTGGTCACCTCATGTCTCATCTGGCCTTTCTTGTTGCAACTCAGAAAAGTCTGTACCTAACTCAGTTTTCGCTGATTAAAATGAGAAGATAAAAGTACTTGTCTTCCAGGTTGCTATGAGAGCTAAATGAGGGTTTGTGCTTGAGAGGATTGGACCTGCTGCCTGCCCTACCTGGGTATTTGTCTCTCTTCGTTGAGTCTACTTGTTGGTTCTGGTCACACTCCTATCTCCTCTTTACACCTCTGGCACAGGGGTCCACCTGCCAGCCCTACCTGCTGGGGCTTGGTCTTGGAGAACTGGAGGAGACAGAGGAGGGGGAGCCCCATGAATAACTACTGCAAACTGATAATTAACAAAATGAGTGAGTCTTGTCCTCTGCACAGCAGTGAGGGCAGTGGCTGCCCCAAGGTCTGACTACCTGTGGCCTGTCTATGCTGACCCCAGACAAACGGCTACACCAAGTGAGCCTTTCTCCCCCTGTCTGTTCCCTTTGCCCCGACTCCTGATGGCTGCCTCCCCAGGCACTGCTCCAGAGCTGTTGGGGTGCATGTGGTTTGGGGGCCAGAATCTGACAGGAAGGGAGTTTCTGAGCACAGCCTCTTTCCTCGTCCTCCTTCAATTCTCGCTTTGGAGCTGTGGACAGCAGAACACAAACAGACTTGCTCTTTACCAGCCAGGGTGGCTCCCAGCTGATGGTGGAAGGCTTCCCTGGTGCACTTAGAATAGTGTTTCCCGTAACCTGGGAGATGGCCTTGCTTCTCCCTCCCTTTTGTGCTCCACCTTGTCCATCGGTGACCCCTGTCAATTCCAGCCCCTCAAATATTACATATAGAACCCCTTCTTGCAGCTCCAGTCCCCTTCCCATCCTTGGATTGTCCTTCACTGGGCATCCTGCTGGAAACTGTGTCCTCTCCTGACTCTGTGATCGCTGCCTGAACTGCACCTAGAACCTAGAGCAAGGGTCTTCACCTTCTCCATCCTGTGCTCCTCTTTGGCAATCTACAGACCCTTTCTCAGAAAAATGTTTTTTCAAATTCATATAATAAAATAATAGGAGTCAAAGGTAACTAATTATGTTTAAATACAGTTCTCAAAATAGCACACAAATTTGTGATTGTATAATACATGTGCTTTGTTATTAGCATATTAAATAGCAAGACCCCACAGAGGGTAATACCATAATGTGTACATAGAGGTGAGGACCAGGAGTACTCAGACGCCTGCCATGATGGTAATGTGATAGGGAAATACTGTGAATTCTGTGGGTGAAAATCCATGGCACTGCTGGTTGCACTATGCTCTGTTGCCCACATTGATATTTGAGTGCTGCATGTCAGTTAGAGATTGGTGAAAATTAAGACATATTCTTTCCCCACCCAAGTCCATAGACCCCTTAGTTCTATCCTGGGACCCCTGCCCATGCACAACATATTAAGACCTCTTAGTTACATGGAAAAGTAAGAGAGAATCCGTCTACTGTCTTTGCATATAACAAGCCCCCTGACTATCAGCTGTTACTGTTGTTGGCACAGTGTCACCTGCCTGGCTCTCCCCCTTCCTCTGCACTGCAGGTCAGCTTTGACTCAGGAACCCAGTATCACTCCCAGATCCTCCCTGCCTCCACTGCAGGGTGCCTAGTGCCAGGATGCATAGCTGTCATGTCTCGAAGAAACACACCCAAATGCCTTCCCACTTTCTTACTGGCTCATGGACTCCTGGCTAAGCATAGCAGGTTTAGCTCTGCTGACCGGCCCTGCTCTACCCACTCTGTAGTCAGGCAGCATTTTCTTTGAGGACACACATTCCCATTCCAAGTTCAGTGGTAAGGGCTGGATGAAGTGGGCAGTACTCTTCACATGTGGAGGAGTTCCATAGTCCCCTTCTCAGGAAAATGCTTTTAAAGGCCTAAAATAAAATAAGAGCAGTCAACAGTCTTCAGGAAGAGAGGACACTTGGGCAGCAAGGTGTGAAAGCGCCTTCCCCCAGCTGCATGCCAGATGTCTGAGCTGGGTGTTTTTCTCCATGTCCTGGAAAACATGCGCCAACAGGTAATAGTGCTTGCCTTGGAGAGGTGGCATTGCTTGCCTTGGAGAGGTGGCATTGCATGTAAGGTCTGTGTATATGTGTGCTTCTCTCTGGCTCTTAGATGGTCTAAAAATGTTCTGATGAAGTTTTTGGTAATCTCTTATAAGCAAAGCCAAGAAAACTGCACAATTCAATTGAGCAGAGGCATCAGGTCCTTACTGATGAGAATGAAAAGAGCAGGACCAGGTGGAAGCCGGGGATCTTGGGGACCTTCTCCGCCCCCCACCCCCAGCGCTGACTCACTGTATAACTTGGGCAAATCCCTCCCCCTCCCTGGGACTCTGTTTTACTTTCTCACCTGCTGAAGCAAACACCACCCAATGGCTACTTAAACAATGGGATTTATTGGTTCATGGTTTTGAGGGCAGGGGAAGTCCAAAATTGAGGTGTTAGCAAGGTAATGCTTTCTCTTAGAAGACTGGCATTCTGGGTGTAGCTGCCAGAGATTCCTCATCCTTGACTTTTCTGTCACATGGCAATGCACATGGTAACATCTTCTCCTTTCTCTTCCAGGTTCCATTGACTTCCAGCTTCTAGCTGCCCCCTATGGTTTGCTCTCTCTCTGACTCACTCTGCTTACAAAGGACTCCAGCAATTTCTATTAAAGTCCTACCTGACTCAGTGGGCCACACCTGAACTGAAGCAACATCTTGAAGAGATCCTATTTACAAGGGATCCACACCCACCAGAATGAGCACCAAGACCAAGAACTTGGCCAAGGTGGCGCACACAGGTCAGTCCACCACAGTCTCTGATGCCTCACTTGTGAAAGGAGGAGGCTGATAGGTGAGCTGTAAGCACTGACATTCTGCCATCTCCTCACCCATGTGGGAACACTACGGATCTCTTGGTCCCATTGTTTTTCAGACAGTTAAGAAATATGCCTACTGGCTCTTTCCTGCCTTCCAGAGCTGGGCAAGGCTGCATGTTGTAGCCCAAGTCCCAGAGACCCGAGCCCTGCACAGGATGGGATGGGGTAAATCATTGCGCTCTGCAGGCAATGGTTCTCAAACCTCAGCAGGTACCACATCACCTACTTTCAGCCTGTTCTTCCCCCCAAAAGAGGGATGGCATCATCCCATCCAGGGCCTACTGAGCACAAATCATGTGGCACCCTCCCCAAGGAGGGCATGGAGGGGTGAAGGATGGACTATCTGAGCCAAAAAATGAAAAGGACTTTCCTTGAAATTAGGAAGGGGATTTTTCTAGAGTGCCAGGGATGTCAGTACTTGTGCATTCTCTTAAATTTGGCTTGGGAGGAATTTTGAGATGAGTCACAGGGGTGTCCAAGGGAGGAGACAGAACCAGAGTGAAATGAAAAGGTGAGGCTGGATTCTGGGCACTGTGTGTCCAGGGTGTACACGGATCTGTCACAACCACAGTAGGTCCTCAACACACTGCCCACCCATCTGTGGCTGTCCTTTGACTCTCCTCCCACAACTTTCTCTTTATTGTCTGCAGACACAGGCAGCTTGTTTTAGGGTTGTAAGTGCCAAGAACATGAGCCGTCACAGCCTAACAGTGTCCTCCCCTGGACAGCCAGCTCCGTACAGAGCTTGCAGTACGGAGAGGCTCTGTCTCAGCTCATACATTGCCCCAGCCCTACGGCCGAACCGCTGCCCCCATCTTTTGCCCTGTGATTAGTCCATCAGTCAGGATGGCACTATCTCTGCCCGAAGAAGGCAGGTATCTCACGGCCTCCCTCAGGAAACACTCTTAAGAGACCAGACTCCTAACCAGTCTCCCCGACCCAGCATGTGCCTTGTTCTAATTATCAAAGTAAATGGGGTTCACCGTGGAAAACCTAGAAAGCACAGGAAATTAACTGCATTATTAAAATGATGTTTTCTAAATCCTCCTTTGCCGATTTCAACTGCATTCATTCATCCAAACATTCGTTCAGCAAATATTTGAGCTTATAGTTCTCTCCCAAAATAAGCTTTACAAAGGGAGCAAAGAAAGGTCACAGAGCATTTCTCACTCTGCATGGAATTGCTAGCATCATTTTTGATTTAAGCTATGTAGCTCATTTCAATTAAATATATATTATATTGAAATGCTCCTTGAACTCATATTTCATCTTGAATTGAAATATCCATTAACATCCATTCCGTATTTCCTTTGTCCATTTAGATTAAGTTGTCTTCCAAGCTCCGGATTCTCCTGGGCATGGCCTAGCTCTTAGAGCACACCCTGCTTCTTTCAGCCCATCTGTGAGTTGTTCCTCCAGCAGAGGTCTGAGGTTTGTGATCACATGCTTTCTTTCCTTATAAAAACCTCTTCATCCAGCTTGCACTGAATCCCCATCAGGCAAGTCATTTTCCTTTGAACAACCTTTTGTAAATTGAAATGCTATTGTCTAAGAAAGGCAAAGAAACCTTTGGATTTCACTGTTATTGCTGATTTAGGAATCTTTTCTTCTACCTAGTTTTTCTCTTACTTTGAAATTATGAAAACAGACATCAATTATGCCTCTAAAACAATTGTCATTGAAACAAAAGTGCATCTTTCCTGCCGGCACCAGCCCCCTCCAGTCTTATTGTAGCGTATGAAACAAAATCACACATCTTAATATTCAAATTAATATAGCTCCTCCAACTCTGTTCTATACATGTGAGGGAGTCTTTCCCAGTCCAGCCTGTTCGTGTGAAGTTCGAGAATCCTAGTGGTGAGTTTAGTCCTACTGTAACGTGGAGGAGAAAAAACCAGAACGCCTGCTCAGTATGCTCGGTTCATCCATGGTCTGATCATTTGGAACCCCAAGGAGGGAAAGTCATGGAATAAGCTCGTTTTCTCCCAGATGACTCCTCGACCTATCTGTTCATCCAGCAGCCTTCCTGTCTCAGGCGCTTGGGGGGTTCAATGAATCTCATGTCTACAGAGCCCCAGTCCTCCTAAACAAGTATCCTGTTATACCATCCAACAGAACAATGGAGCCCTGTGTGGATTATGTCTATTCATAAAACCAAAAAGGCCACTCAGGGCTCCTTCCACAGCAGGAGGGGGCCGCACGGCTACTCCGACAGAAAGCTGCTGACAGCTTCAACGAGGCAGCTTCACGGGCTATCTTGGCATCTGGTTTCCCTACCACCTACCACCCAAAGCACTCTCCCCCCACCCAACCTCTCTCATCTGGGCTGTTTCACAACAAAGAGTGTTCTCTCCAGTTCTTCCCTCCATGCCAGCATCCACACTTCCAGGGTAATCATGGAGGAATTTTGGAGTCTTCTCCCACTAAACCTACAGGATCAAGTGGGTACCCCTTACCATGGCACTGAAAGCCCTTAAGAGTCTAACGTGCATTTCTCCAGCTAAGCCTGAGGATTTGCTCTTGGTTCCAGCATGTTTTAGCTGTGTAAGCTATGGGGTAACCTCTCTGGCTTCAAGTTTATTATCTGCAAAGTTGGCATAAAACAATATACCCAGTGGTAGTCACTCTCGGTCATGGATCCTGGAGTAAGAGGTCAGTAGAGACCATCTTTAGGGAGAGAGGCCCTGTTGGGGAAGCCAGTCTCGGAGCCTCAGAAAGCTGGGATGCCAGTGCAGGAGGGGCCGGTGGAGGACACCCTCACACAGGTGCTCCTTGCAGGTCAGCACCTGCAGCACCTGCTGCCCCTGCAGGCTTGTATGGCATGGAACAGCTCAGGCCCTGCCCCAGGCCTCCCGAGTCAGGATCGCTGGGGTGGGACCGGGAATCTATTTTAACATGCTCTCCAGGTGGTTCTGATGCAAACTGAGGTTTCAGAACCACTGACCCAAACCGCTCCCTCTCATCCCACACCCATTTTGCCCCTGAGCCTTGAGACCCAGACGGGAGAGCCAGGCTCCTGAACCCCAGCCGAGTGTTACTTAGCGTTGCCTTTAGAGCCCTGCCAAGACTTGCTGTAAGCTTCACCAAGTTCACAAACTGCGCTTTCCCCAGCTCCACATCCGGCTCTCCAGCCGGACATTCCTCCAGCTCCGCACGGCTTCCTGCTCCTTCCTGCTCTAGCCCACGGGACTCCTCCTTTTGTCCTGACCAGACCCTCTCTCAGTTCCCTCTGTGCAAACGGACCAACCTAGATTTGAGCCCTGCCCCACAGGAGCTGTGTGAGCAGCCAAGGCATTTCGTGCATTTGGGACTCAGTTTTCTCCTCTGGAAATGGGGCGGCAGCACCTGCCTCCCAGGACTGTTGTGAAGATCAGATGAGGCCCAGCTGCACGCCCAGTGCATCCTGGTTGTTCCGCAAGTGGTGGTGGTTATTTTGTCCAGGAATTAGTGGTCAGGAGGTGAATGGGTAGAAAAAGAGCTCACATCAGAGAGTGGTAATTAAAAGAAGAGAAGGGATGCAGATGCTGCCAGAAGATTACCCTGAGGTCCTCAGCGTTCAGTTCCTTCATCCCACCCCACCTTCACTGAAGGATTTCTGCTGGAGACCAGGCATGCATTGCCGGGGCAACGGCTTTTATTTTCTGTGTTACCCTCCACCCCTGAGCCCTAAGGACTGCCCTGGGCACTAGTCATGGGCCCTTAAGGGCGGTGGGATCGTTGGGGCATGGGGCTCCTGGCAGTTTGAGATGCCTCATTTCCTGACCCACACAGTGGGTCACGTTTTCATCACCCGAGTCCCCCTGCAACCCTGAGCCACTTCTGCAGCCTACCCTGGAATACTTCCGGAGCTGCAGTGAGAAGGCAGGCCTTCTGCCGGAGGTGAGATGCTTGGCTTCTGATCCCAGCTCTGCCGTATACCTGCTGTGCATCTAGGCAGATTACTTCACTTCTCAGACTCCAGCATCCTCACCTTTGAAATGGGATAAAAATTGTACCTGTCTCAGAGATGGAAATGAGATTGCACAAGTAAAATGCCAAGTCCACACGCTTGCAGTTAGTACTCAATACATGGTAGTCGTTCTGCTGTTTCTTACTCTCCCTGATTTTAGAGGCACACACGACTAAAACCAAGCCTCAGGGGACTTTCCAGGTCACTTAGAGCAGACCCAGATGTCCTCCAGCTGGAAGAACGCCCAGGTCCTGTTGGTAGATGCGCTGCTCACAGATCCCCCATCAACCTCCCACAGGATCGCCTCAGCTGCAGGCGCTGCCCTGACCAAGGCACGCCTTTCTAGGGGCAAAAGACTCCCACCTCAGCATCAGGGTGGCCCTCGGGCATCTTAGCTCCAGAGCCACCCGCAGGGTTAGCAGAGCCCTGGTCGGCCTGCCTTCTGTCAACTTCTCCCTCTCCCCAGTGCTGCCCTTCCCCCTCTCTCCCATAGGTGCTGATCTCAGAGGCACACCCTAACAAACATCATTTGGGTTATCCAGCTCTGCGTGTCTTTCCGGGAACCTGAGAAGAGGTGGGTAAGGCAACCCCTCAGCTAATGGCCAGATCCCCAGGCTCCTGCCATTTCCACCAAATGTAACAAATGGGCAGAACCAAAGCACACATCCACACCCTCAGCAAGGGTGGCCCTTGACTATGAGAGACATTAGTCACCAGCCTTGGCAGCCTTTCCAGGACTTCTACAGCCACCTCTCTGTCCTCCCTGTCTCCAACCTCCTCCTCCTTAAGGTGGTCTTCTCACAACACCCCAAAAAACCATGTATCCAGAAAATCATGTCCTTACCCTACCCCTGTTCCTGTGGGTATGAAACCTCTCATAAGTAGGACCTTTTGATGAGGCTACTTCATATAGGGCATGGCTCAGGGTGGGTCTCAATCTCTTACTGGAGTCCCTTGATAAATGGGATGAATAGAGAAGAGAGAAACCAGGGATGCAAGAAGCTGAAACACCTAAACCTGGAAGAGAAGGGAGAGACCAGCAGGTGCCGCCACGTGCCCTGTATGCGACCGAGGAGTCCAGGATCACTGGCAGCGGTCTTCAGGAAGAAATCATCATCTTGGTGATGGCTTGATTTGGACATTTTCACAGCTTCAAAACTGTAAGTTAATACATTCCCATTGTTAAAGCCAACCCATTTTACAGTATCTGCTTTTGGCAGCTTAGCAAACTAGAACAAATTTTGGTGCCAGGAAAGTGGGGTGCTGCTATTAAAAATAACAAAAATGGTTTTTAAAAGGTTTTGTAATTTGTTAATGATCAGAGGTGGGAAGAACTGCAAAGTGATGATAGAAAAGGCCTAGATTGCTTTGAAGAGACTGTTGGTAGAAATGTGGACTCTAAGGCTACTTCTGATGAGGTCGCAGACAGAAATTATGAATGTGTCACTGCAAACTGGAAGAACAGGTGTTTTGGTCTGCCAAAGGGGTGCTGATGCAAAGGACTAGAAATCTTTGGCTTTTATAAAGGGCATTTATTCAGGGTGATAGTTTATAGTTATAAGGCCAAAAAGAGTCCATTGAAGGTTGCTTTTTCACCAAAATTAGCCACCACATGCTGAAGCAGATGGCGGGCCATCTGGGCTGGATGTCAGCCTTCCCCTGGGCTCCTCTTCCTCTTGAGGCTCGTGGGCCCAGCTCCTTCCAGAGCTCAGCTAAGAGCTGGCCTAGGGCTGTCCCTCAGGGCTTCCTGTATCAGTTTCGACTCTCTTCCCAAGGTCAGCTGTAAACTATCAGGCAAATAGCTCTTCTCTCCCTGGGGCCCCGGAATAGAAAATGACAGAGCTCTCTCTCCTCCCTTGTGTCTTCTTGAGTGAGTGTTCCATTTATTTCAGCCCACCAAAGGGGTGGGGACTAAACCTGAGTTGCACCTTACTGACAGAGCCCAATCAAAGGCCCTACATTGATTTTATCAAGTAAACGTAATCAGAGTCCCCTCACTGAATTTAATACAATCAAAGGGCATCATACCCAGAGGAACAGATTAGTTTACAAGCATCATCTTTTCTCCTTTGGGGACTCATAAAATAATCTCAAAATGCCACAAAAGGTAGCATTGTTTTAAAGTGGCAGAGAATTGTCAAAATTGCATCTGATGTCAGGTGGAAGGTAGACTTTGAAAGTGACAAGCTTGGATATTTAGCTGAGGAGATTCCCAAATGAAATGTGGAAAGTGCTGCCTGATTTCTTCTTGCAACTTATAGTAAAATGTGAAAGGAAAAGGGTAAGCTGAGAACAGAGCTCCTGGGCACGAAGAAACCAGAAATTGATGGTTTGGAAAATCTGGAGCTTCTGGAAAGCAAGTTCCCAGAGACCAGTGCTTCCTTTGAGGGTTTAACTGCATGCCAGCCATTTCAGAGCAAGTCAGGATTGGAGGCGCAGCCATCCAGGAAGGACCTGTGGACAGTCCTCCTGTCTGATGGTTTGGACCCCTGTGTACCCCATGTGAAACTGGCAAGTCTCTTGTGAGATCTCGGTCCAAGAGAGTGGACCCCCCATGCATGTGGAAAGGGTATGTCCTGGAGCTTGGAGATATACTTCCACCCTACTGTTCAGGAAGAGTGTTGCCACCCCAGGTTTCTCGGGTGCCTGGGGGATTGTGGAGAGGCCGACTGCCGCCACAATGTTGACAGGGGTGGAGGCTTCACCCAGCGTTTGGGGAGAGCTTGGCTGCTGAGCAAGCTCTCGTTGAAGGGGCCTTGAAATATAATGGTGTATGCCTGCAGGGTTTCTCAGTTGTTTGGGACCTGTGATGACCAGTTTTCCTTCCCGTTTCTCCCTATGGGAAAGGAAATCTTTACATCTCTGTAGTGGAATTATGGGTCATTCTAATTTCATTTTTCTTCTTCTTTTTTCTTTACTTCTCACGGTATTATATCTTTCTACAGCAAACATGATATTTTAAGACAACATTTAAGGAGCATGGTTTTAGCTTCATCTCCCAGCATCTCTGTTCTCTGAGTCTTGGTCTGGTGAGTCAAAGGGAGGGAACGCTAGAAGGGCTAACTGGAAGGGACTCCCTGAATTCAACGGGGTATTCTCTGAGCGGGGTGTGCGCACAGCCCTGTGCTCCCCGCTCAGGTGAGCCTGCCTCTAGCGATCGCCCTTGCGGCTTGCCCTCCCTCCCCCCAGCCTGGAAGCAGGCGTCAGACTCTCTGAGGCAGTGTTGTCCGGGGAAACAGCCCTGCAGCGGCTGTTAGGGAGAACTCTCCATGCCTCCTGCAAGCCTGTGCCTTGGGGAAGCCATCAGGTCCTCTGGGCCTCGTTCTCTCCCCCTGTAAAATGAACGAGGTGGGTAAGGAGACCATTTAGCGACCTTCTGACTACAATTCTGTTTGAACTTAGAAACGTCATAAACTCATTAGCCATCTCTTGCCTTGCAGACGCCCAGAAGCCTCACCACACTATGTGTATGTTGTAATCTTTCCCCTCCTCCAACTAATGACCCTATGCAGGGTCCATCTCAATACAGCTGCAGGTCGAATCTTCAGGACAGGCTGCCCCTTTTCTGCATGGCTGTTTCTGCAGTGGCTCCGTTTAGCTGGAAACACCTTTGCCATTCTGAGTGCAAGAACCGTGCAAAAGCTTTCACCATCTGAGGCGGGGCGGAGGCTGAGGGCAGACCGGGTGGGAAAGCAACTCTGGGATGCCCCCCTCCCGTGCTTGGAACGTCTGTGGTGCAGGCTGGGAAGTGCAAAGGGTCACTCCAGGGAGCTTTACACATCTCGGGGAAGGAGACTCTCCCAGATTCTCAGTGAAAATCATGCACTGGGAAAAAAGGAATCCAGTGCTGAGGCATGCGACACCATGGAAGCCCTGAAAGCATTATGCCAGTGAAGGGAGCTGGACGCAAGAGCACATGTTATGATTCCATTTGAATTAAATGCCCGGAGTAGACAAATTAACAGACACAGAAAGTAGATCAGTGGTTGACAAGGTTGGGTCATAGGGGCAGGAATGGAGAGAGCCAGTGGATATGGGGTTTCTCTTTGGGGTGACAAAGACATTCTAGAACAGGCAGTGGTGACAGTTGCACATTTTGTGAATATACCAAAAACCAATGAACTGTACACTTTAAAAGGGTGAATTTTTGGAATCTAAGCCCCCACTTGACATGGATGTGCAATGGACACAACCAATCCAATGTCCACAGAGAAAATGTGGAATGGGTGTGGGAAGGGTAGCCATGGTGGCTGCTGGGTTTGGGGAATGGGAGGAAGAGATGAGATGTGGAGGCATTTTCGGGACGAGGAGATGTCCTGGGTGGTGCTTCACGGACAATTACGGGACATTGTAGATCTCCCCAGGGCCCACTGGATGGAACATGGGAGAGTGTGCTATGATGTGGACCATTGACTAGGGGTGCAGTGATGCTCAGAGATGTACTTACCAGGTGCAATGGATGTGTCACGATGATGGGAGAGAGTGTTGCTGTGGGGGGAGTGGGGGGGTGGGGGTGGGGGGGTTGAATGGGACCTCATTTTTTTTAATGTAATTTTAAAAAAATAAATAAATAATTAAAAAAAAATAAAAGGGTGAATTTTATGGTATGTGAATTATATCTCAATTTTTAAAAATCATGTGTTAAAATTGCATAGAACACTATGCTGAAGTCAAGTGCATGTGAAAAGCGGTGGAATTCAAGTCAGGCTTTTACATGAGTTACTAGTGTTGTACCGATGTCGGCTTCCCGGTCTTGACGTCATTCTACGGTTGTAAGATATTATCACTGGGGGACGCTGGGGGAAGGGTACATGGAAAATGTAATGGTTTTGCAACCTCCTGGGAGTCTTAAAGTATTTCAAAATAAAAGTTATATACACTTTTACATGCCAGGGCAGACCTAACCTCAGGTGAAATTGCATGGCATGGAGGAAGAGCCGGTGAGTTCTGGGTTTGTAACCACAAGGGCCATGCTTGCCTTTAGTGCCCGTCGCTCCTGGTGCTGCAGGTGGAACCAGGCTCTGCAGCGTCTGCAGGGGCTCCCGCTGCTCTGGGGCTGGGGCGTGCTGTGGCCCCGCATCCCCTCCCCTCCCTCTGAGTCCCAGGGCCAGGTGGGCAGCTCATTTCCTCTCACTCTTTTCTTTTATAGAATCTGAGGTTTGAGCTGCTTTGCAATTTCATTTTAAACTCTCATTTTGTGAGACCTGGCCCACTTACTGAGTATACATGAAGAAGATGAAAATTATTCAAAGTTTTTTTTCAATTACAATTTTCCAAAACAGAACAATAATTGTGTAGGTTTTGGTGGGCGAGGGGAGCAAATACATTTCAAGAAACACAAGGTTTCCTCCTGCGAGGAGGGCCCAGAGGGCAGGAAGGCACTGGACGAACGAGTGCTGCTGGGCTCCCGGGTCTGTGCCGTCCAGCAGCCTTGCTCCGGGCTGGGAGCCTGTCGTGGACGCAGGAGCCGTGCTCGTTTAAGTGCAGGCTTTTTGCATCCTCAGGTTTCAGCATGCCCACGAGACCATTTAAAATCACATTTGTTACTCTGCCATCTAATCACACACATCCTCTCCCCACGCTTTCCCCGCCCTGCCTCCTTCCAAGGAATGTGCTTCCTGGACACAGGCAGCCAGGGTGAACGCGCGGCCGGAGGAGGATGGCCCCCGAGAAAGGATGGGTCCCTGCAGACCTGTGAGCAGGCGCGTGGCTCCTACCAGGCAGCTGAGTCCCCTCCACCCAGGACCACAGGCGTGAGTCGTGCAGACCCAGGGGTCTCGGGCCTGCATCCCCTGCAGAACAGCTCTCAGAGCTTCTTCCATTGTCACACTTGAATGTTCAGCTGAACTTACGTTCCAGGATCCCACGGCATCCAGTGGAGGCGATCTGAGATAGAAGAGAGGATCTCGTGCCTGGAAGACCGAGCGGCAAAGGTTTGGCTGTGGGACTGGGGAACTGGCCTATGGCTAATGCTTGGGTATTATGAGGAGAATTAGAGATTTCATCCACAAACCCAAAATGAAGCACCTCTTGTAGCCTGTTTGAACATGTGGCCCTCTCAAAACACTCTCAGTCTCTAGGAAAGGAAATGGCTCCTATGAATCCACTTGTGAAGAAGACTCCCACCACTTCCCTTCCACTGAAGGACAGGGAAAACCTTATCGCTAAATTGGAAAACCATGAGTTTCTACCTGCCATAGCAATGTCAAGTTTATGCTCTTAAACAAGTCACATTGATATAGAGTTGTTTTATTTGCAGGTGTGACTTCAGAAATTTTATCAAAACTGTGGTATTAGAGGCCAAACAGCCTTGGATTATTGACAAAAATGTTAAGATTAAATGAAAGTGGACACAGAGCAGAGAATCCATGTTGTTTGGATGAGTGGTCGTACAGTCCAAAAGAGCTAAGTTTTGTCTCAAACCTGGCAAGTCCTCTTGTTAGAGAAGAAAAGACAAGGTTCAAAACTGCAGTTTCCTGTCCTGGTCACACATTAGAATAAAGTGGGAACCTTTTTAGAAACACAGATTCCCAGAGCCCACTTTAGACCTACTGTATCTAAATGCCGAGGGGTGATAATCAAGAATCTGTGTTTTCTCTAAAGTCTCCAGGAAATTCTGATGGGTGGCAAAATAGAGGAACCCATGTGTTAGGATATTGTGTTGAAAAAAGACAAACCCAGGTGGCCAAGAGTGGTTTCCAACCAGCAGTGGACCATTTATACTTGCTCTGAAGGTAATAAAAGATGGTCCAAAGCCACCTCTGCCTTGTTTTCAGCCCCAGATCTGCAATCCAGAAGAATGACTCATTCAGAAATGTCTGTGCCTCTGGCTTTGTTTAACTATTTTTTCCCCCATCAAGTGCACTCAGTGTAAATTTGATTCTTAATCATGATTTTGCTCTTTGGATTACCTGCTTGGATTTGTGCCAGGAAAAGAGAAAAGTCCACATGATTTTAAAATTTAGCTTGAGAGGTTTATTGGGTGTGCAAAAGGAAGTGGGCAGAAGAAACATGTATTTTGGGTAACAGAAGTCACAGGTTGGGCTTTCTAGCCATAGAGTGTGGGAGGCAGGTGGAAATGACACAGGAAAATGAATTGCTTTTAGTCTGATGGGAGAATTTGTTTTGAAATGCCATAAAGGTGGTTTGAAATGCTAGGAAGATTTTAGACTTGACTTAAAAAATAATTTCCTAGCTCCCTGTCTACTCACTTAACAGTCAAATAATGATGGTGGTAATAATAATAAAAATAAACAAGCCTGTAAATTAAAACATCAGCCAGTGTTTTGCCTCAGGCATGTGAAAGAGCATGTTTCTGCAAGGATGATTTTGAGAAAATCATCATCGGAAAGAAATAGAAAAGAAATCTGAGAATGGTCTATGATGGTAAATGCTGGATAAAATCTTTCACAAGTAAATTTGCCAAGGAAATGCGGTTCCAAGAGGAGAAAAGTCAGTGATCACTATCCCTAGCATGTGCAGTCATGAATTCTCTCGCATCAGAGCCCAGTGGAGTCCTGAAGGTTCCTGAGACCTCTGCTTGGGGACCTGAACCCCAAGCTGCCCGCAGCTCCCCTCCCCCAGGACACCCACTGGCTGAGGGTCCTCAGAATGGTGGAATGCCATGAGCTTAGAGTCCAGAACCTTGCCCCTCCCATGGTGTCCTCCCCTTTCTTCTCCATTTCTCATCCATGGAACTCACTCTTCCTGCCCATATCTTCTCTGTCCCTCAAGTCCTGGCAGACCTCGTTCCTTCACGAGGCACAGCACCTGTTCCTGCCCCCTGTCTTCCTTGGTGCTGATTTGTGTGGTGCTCGTATCTGTCTCTCTGTGCACCACAGTGTGTCACATTTGGCAATGTCTTAAGGCAATGTCTTGGTCTCCTTTATTTTATACCCCCATCAGCCCTTTGCACAAAATTTTGCACACATTAGCAGCTCAGTCATGGCTTGGGGAATATAAACCATGGTTTGCTGTCCTCCATCATATGGGAATAAAATTCAAAATGGCAGCCCCTTGGGGAATATAAACCATGGTTTGCTGTCCTCCATCATATGGGAATAAAATTCAAAATGGCAGCCCCTTGCAAGCAAAAGTGCTCTTTCCCTTGCCTGCCAGCATCAGTTCTGAGAGGCTTAGAGCTGTGTCCTGTGGAGAACCTCTCTCTGCTCCATCCCTGGTTCACCTGGTCCCTCTTCTCACCTTGCCATTCCCTGCTGTGCTTGGCTCTCTCCAAAGATAACTAGGGCCACATCTCGTGGATGTGATTCATGACCTGTCCGTGGCAGCAGGAAGGGGCCAGAGCAAATGTGGCACAGGCATCTTCCCACCCTGCCAGACCTTGCTGGACTCCGGCTTTGCTGCTACCTGGCACCTCTCGAAAATCACCCTAACCCTTGAGCCTTGGATCCTCAACTAAGAAATGGCCGTAATACCTAGTTCACAAAAGCAATTGCTAGGGTGAAACAGGGGACATAGATAAAAGGATTAGCCTGCCTATTAACTATTATTCCCATTATTATTTGGTCTGATGACTTCATTTTACAGATAAAGAACGTCAGTGACTTTTTCAAGGTCACGCAATTGGTGACTGGCACAAGGAGCAGGAGCCCAGGTCTCCTGCCCCCAGGTCAAGACACTTCCCCGTCATCATGTGACACTCACGGGCTCAAAGGTGCCAGGAGGGAGCTCCATCGGGGATGTCTTGTTCACACGTTGTTCATGGGTCAAAGCATCCAAGTCCAGCCTAAATGCACCTGCAGATGTGAGCCTGACCCTGCATTAGACATAAGGGACAAGAAAGCAGGGTGAGCCCTGATATTTTATTATTATTTATAATTATCAAGGTGCTCCCAGAGCTTGCCAAAAGGACACATCAGAGGGTGCTTCAGGGAAAGGGGAACTGAGGGGACTTTGAGTAGTGGGTGGGCTTTAGGGAGATGAGAAAAAGAGGAAGTAGCTGTGCCCAGGGTGCAGGAAACAGGCAAGGGCTCAGTCACCTGGGAAGAGCTGGCTGAGTGTAGAAGCCAGAGTGTCAGCACCTCCAGGGTGGGACAGGGGCAGGGTGGCCTTCTGGGGTTCAGGAAATAGTCTATCTTGACCTGTGGTCATTACAGGTGCTGTAAAAGCATCAACTGTAAACTCAAGATCCATCCACATTGTCCCTTTGAGTGTTCCTCATTCCTCCCTTTAGACAAGGCATCGGCAATACTTCCCAAGAACAGCCAGTGCTAATAGTTTTATTCAATATAAGATGGAGATAAGGATGGCTGAGATCTCGAGAGCCTATGACCTTGCATAAGTCCACTTTGACCTTGGTTAAGTCAGTCTCAAGGCTTTCGTGCCTTATCTGTAAAATGGGTTAATGCTCGTGTCTATTTCACGTGATCGGGTGAGGATCCTGACATAACATACATAAAATACTTAGCACTATGCCCAGCACATGGAAAGCAAGCCAGAAGCTGTATTAATTAGCAAGGCAGTCATCTTTCTCTGTTCAATTTTATAGAAAGTTGTCCTGGCTCAGTGGCTCTCAGGCTAAGCGAAGGTCAGTGGCTCTCAGCTCGTGGGTGGGCAAGCTGGACTGGGGATCAGGAAGCAGCAGCTGGGTTCTTGGCTCAGGGCCCTGCTGCAAGCCATCCTGCTGACCACTGGCCCTGCGGCCGAGCAACTGCTCATCAGCCTGCACCAGGTGTTGTGGGAAACCAGCAGGAGCAGAAGGGGAATCCTGGGGAACCTGACTGCATGCGTGCTGGAGTGCACAAAGGCTGGTGGTTGTCCCAGCCGTGTTCTGACTGCAGGCCCTGGGCAAGGTCTGCTCTTCACTGTGTTTCTAGCCCATCATCTGCCGCCTGGAGACAGCCGGATTTCGGGAGGCTGCCAGGCTTGCTGTGGAGTCAGACAGGCAGTTGGCGCCTATGGGTCAGCTGCCTAATGATTATGTTTTTGGGGGAATAATAACATTAGCAGCAGAATTAATGCAGTGCTTCCTGTGCTCTTGTCTGTGTTCCGAGCGCCCTGGACGTGCTCGCATGGTGTGCGCTCACGTAATCCTCACAGTACATTGGTAAGCCTGCTCTACATTCGGGAAAACTGAGGCATAGAGAGGTTGCCTCTGTCTTGGCTTCCTGGTGCCACTAACATAACAAATCATCACAAACTGTGGCCTTGAAGCATGAAGGTTGATGCTCCCACAGTTCTGGAGACCAGACGTGAGTCGAGGTGGCGGCGGGCAGCTCCCCGGAGGCTCCTGGACACTCCTGCGTCCTCCGTGGCCTTCTGCCCTCGTCTGCTCATCGGATTTAGGGCCCACACCGTGGGATGCTCTCACGTAGGTCCCGAACCATTCACGTCTGCAAAGACCCTATTTCCTAAGGGTCTGGCTGCACCTGAATTTGAAGGTCACTGTCCAGCCACTACCTTTTTCCATAGTCCCCAACTAGTGAGTTGCAGAGTGAGGGTTTAAACTCCAGGAGCTGGGCTCCCCGCCACGCCGCCTTGCTAAACTTGGTTTCTTAACCAGTGAAAAGGGGAGAGATGTGATAAACCTAAACATGTAAAAAATAAAAGCATTTCACGGGACTCAGATGTTAGATGCAATCGTACGACGCATTTAGAGAAACCTGAAACACTAAGCAAGCACCATAAAGTATAAACGTGACTATTGCAGTGAGACACCATTTCTACCTAATGACAATATTTTGTGCCCCTTTAGCAGACACTTGTGGAGCAGCTGCTACATGCCGTGCATTTATGGCACTATTGGACTCACAGAGCAGTGGACAAAATAAATTTTGCTGTTGCCCTTGCAGAACTTATAGTCCCGTGGGGCAACAGATACTAAACACACACTATAACATAAACTGATAAGTGCCAGGAAAGAAAAGAATATGGTGCTCTGAAAGCTGATCTCAGGGGCACCTCATTTTGATGGACAGGCTCAGGGAGGAAGCAACCAGCTCCGCTAAGGTCTAAAAGCAGATAAACTGTTTCTGCAAGATGTTGCCATTTGGAAGGACCAAGTCAGAATGTGATTTGTGGATGAAAGGCAAATTCGTCCGTGCCAGGAGCTGGCCACAGCCTGGGTTTCCTGATGCCCTTTGCCTCCCTGGGATAAACAGACGGGCAGCCTTTCATTGGTTGGCATTTACATAATGTTCACACCGTTCTTGCCTTAGAACCCTGTCCAAAACCTACTTCTACCTGTCAATTTTTATCCAAATTTGCATATTTTTTCTTTAGAAACTTAACAAAGAAAAAAGGATTATTGTTCACAAGAAACATATTTGGCTCTAAAGTAATTAATGTTTAAGGAGAACAACAACCACAGAACAGGCCTGACCTGGGTGCCCCTGCCCTGTAGGCGGAGCTGTGCCGAGGCTCAGGCACAGCGAGTGAGTGCCCCAAGGGGGCACAGCCTGGGAGTGCTCCCACCAGTTATCGAGAGTCCCAGAGCCCAGAGCGCCCCTGTGCCTCTCCTGTTAGAGGGAGGGGCTTCTGTGTTATGACACATGCAGCCATGGAAAGGGGCTTCCATGTTATGACATGTACAGCCATGAACAGTGATTTCCATGTTAGGACACATGCGGTCATGAAAAGGGACTTCCGTGTTAGGACACATACAGCCATGTAAACTCTGCACACAGTGTCCCCTTCCTTTGGGCAGCTTCTCCATCACTGATCCCTCCCTTCCTCCGTGTCGTGAGGACCATATCCTTATTACGTAATGTTCCATGGTCAGAGCCACAGAGCTTAGCCCTTATTTACTTTTCTAATTATTCCCTGGTCATTAGGATTTCTTCTGTCTTAGGGTAGATTCCAAAGCCTCCAAAAATAAGAAGCATGACTTTCTATCAAGATGAAAGACTCAGTATGCAGCTAGACCACCCCCTCATTGTTCAGTTGGGAAAATTGGGACCCAGAAGCACAGTTGCCCAAAGGCTAGAGATGGCTCGTTACAGACCTGCGCTGGGGACCCTAGTCTTCTAGGCCCAAGGCCAGTGCTGCTTCTGCTACACCGCACCATCTTTCAAAGCATCTAGCAGTGCTAAATGCTTGGTAGGCTTCCAGATACTGTTTATTGACTGATAATGAAAGCATTTGTGAATATCCAACAGAATGAGGAAGCTTAGTCTTACTGACTTGCTCTGTGACCTCCACAGCTCAGTTGGTTCTTCCAAGGTATGGCCTCCGAAAGAGAGGTCCCTGCATCTTAGAAGCTTAAAGCCATGTCAACAATTGACTGTAGCTTAGAGCACACAAGTCTGGTTGCTTCTCATTTCCAGAGAGTTGAGAATCAAAGTATATATGAAGGGCCGTTCTCTTATTTCTCTGGGGGTTGTATTCAGAAGACAACTGATCAGACCAATCATGTTAGGGAGAAAACACCTCTGCCAGGGGCATGACCAAATCCAGTCTGAAGTTTGCTGTTGCAAAGCCAATCTGTCTCCATGGAAGCCCTTAATGAGATGCAACCTTAATTTCCTCACAAGATCAGAATCAGAATGAGTCAAAGTCATAGGATTATGTCCAGATTCATAACACCAGAGCTGGGAGGGTTCACCTCAGAGCAATTCCTCATCTCCCTGTGCAGTTACTAAATAGTAAAACAAGACAAAACAAAATATTTCCAACATCAGAAAGCAAGTGAGCAGAAGGTCTAGGGCTAAACTTGGGTCTCCTTATACTCAAATCATACTTCTTTCTGTTGCATCCCATTGACTCTTTCTTGCTAAAATGCTATGAATTCTTCCTCGGGCACCTTTTCCCCTTCTCAGGTTCTGGCTTCCATGTACAGCTCCAGGCTACAATCTCTACTCCACAGATACCCAGTCAATCTCCACATCTTGGGGAAGAAGCAGATAGTATCTTTCCACTCTAAGGTCAAATAAGGCACTGACAACAGAAATACAAGACCAAACATTCATGAGTTACCTTCATGAATGAAGTTACCTTCTTCTCTTTAAAGACCACCCATCATTTCCTCATTTGTTCTTTCACTCAACAAATATTTATCAAACACTTCCATATTCTGCATTGTCCTACGTGTTGAGGATAAAGTGGGAGGAAAGACGGATATGGTCCCTGGCACCAGAGAATACTTTTTAGCATAGAACAGACACTGAACAGATAATTACCAAAATAAATGGCAACCAGGAAAGTGCAGGATGCCATGCAAATGAATAACAAAGAAACTAGTCTAGTTCAGAGGGCCAGGAAAGGCTGCAGTGAAGATGTGACATTTAAACTAAACTGAAGGAAAAATAAAAGTCAGCCAGGGGAAAAGATGGAAAGAGCTTTACAGAGAGAGAGAACCATGTGCAAATGTGCCAAAGCATAAAGGAACATGGTGAATTTTAGTAAATGATACAAAACCAGTCTAACTATTGGTGGAAGTTGCAAGGGTAAGAGTGACCTAGAAGAAGGCAAGGTACCAGACCATGCTAGAGTTTATGTATCATGTGAATTAATTTAGACCTTGTCTGAAGGGCTGGGGAAGCCTTTGAAAGGCATAATCAGAGAAGTGGTATGATCTAATTTTCATTTTTAAAAGGTCATATTGGCTTCTATGGATGTAGACAAAAAGAGAATACAGAGAGACCAGTTAAGAATCATAGAAGGCCAGATAAGAGGTGCGTGTGGGCTGATGGTGGAAGAGCATATGGAGAGTGTAGGAGTCAGTGGGTATAGGTGAGCCACTGGCTACTTGATGGTGCCATTTAATGAAATAGGGGATAGAGAAGGGGAAGCCAACTTGGGTGGGGAGACATCCAAAAGAACAGGCAGGTAGGCAGATCTGGCACAAAAGAGGTCTGAGTAGAAAGAAGTAAATTTTGGAGTAAATAATTAAAGTCATGGGAGAAGACTAGATTTCCGTCAGAGGGGATATACAGTTGGGCTAGGACTTCAATATTTAATGGTCAGGTAGAAAAGAAGCCTTCAATGAAGCCTCAGGTGGAATAGCCAAGCAAAGATTGCAGGAGAGAACAGGCAACTCTGTCAAATTCTGCTGAGAGGTCAAGTAAGTAGAAGTCTAAACATTGTCTTTATTTGGTGCCCTGGAGGTAACTGACAACTTAGTAAAAACAGTTTGATGTCACATGCTGGGAAATACATATGACACTGTGTTAAGGAGTAATAATCAATATTAAAACATATTTATCATGTATATTCTTTGTAATATTAGGTCCCCTGATTAAACCTGTGACCCAGCACCCCTAGAGAATGTTAAGTCATGAAATTCACTGTACAAATTATCCACCAGGACTTTACAAATAGCAAAGAATTGTCTATATTGGCAATTTTGGTATTCTCATTGAATCAAGCCTGAATCATGTTTGAATCATCCTTACAAAATCTTTGGCTTACTTAATATATCTGTGCATGTTAATCTACAGTTTTAAAAATTGTAAGAACTCACAGTGTCTCCCAAGCCTCCTCCCACAAGAATTCTGTGGTTCTTGACAGTGAACTATTCTGATAGGATCCTGTTGAACAGGGCAGGACTTCTGTTGAGGAGGGGAGAGTCAGAAATAGGAAAAAGGAAGTGCATTCTGTATAATGCTTTAAATAAACCCCTTATCCACAGCACGAATCCCCTTTTGACTTTTTGGGTCAATTGTAATTTAAATTACCTCATTAAATGAGCACTTTTATTTTGGGCACCTGAACCATATTCAAAAGAACTCACACACTAAAGATGGAGGATGGAGAAATAAAGTGGAACATTGTGAATTCTTTAAATTGGGCTTAATTGCAAATGATCTTACATGTTTATTCAGTTTATATGCTGAGAGCTAGTGGTGTGGAATTGAAATAGGCTAAATGGCTATTGGCTTTTAAATCACATGTGTAATGGGAATATTCAAGTCTGTATTGTGCATTTGTACACCACTTAGCTTACAAAGTGCTTTCGCACACATTATTTGAGTCTCTCAACAACAGTGTCAGATGAACGGGGCAGGGGTTATCAGCTCCAGTTTACAAACTTTAGAAATGAGGGTCAGAGAATTCAACAGACCTAGGCAGTGTCGGAACTCAAGCTTCCTGTCTCCAAGTCCAGTGCTATTTCAATAAAACCGCACTGCTTTGCTGAGTTTTCTGATTCATTATAATTCAAAGCCTCTAGACCTGACTCAAGCCACCACACTGAGTGTCTGGGTCCAAATCACTCCCAAATCATGTGATGAGAACTTGTTTTCTTCCTTGGTGGCAAAACTCTTTTCCCTCCTGCTGATCCCATTTTCAGTGAGTTGGGAGAGATGGAGGGAAACTAAGACCTTTGAAGATCTTCCTCCTCTTCAACTTAATGTGACTTTGTGTTCCATTGGGCAGAGCAGTATTGATTAAATACCTTATTAGGTACTTTCTCCCCCAGACTCCCAGCTTTCTTTCATCCTTGAATTACTCCTTTCTTTCCTTTGAGCCCCCACAGAAATTTAGTGTACTCTCAGCACATCAGCTTGGCACACTCATTCGAGTGTGAATGAGTAATGGGAATATTCACTCCCTCTACTGTCCCCTCAGCACTCATTTAGCTCCACTTTTACTCAGTGCCACGGACAATGCAAACCCCAACTAGACCTGACTCATTTCAGAACCATGGACAGCGCATGCACTTTTCTTCTGGGCTCCACACTCCAGATTAGCCAGATACTATATCTTTATCATTCAGAGGTAACTCATGCTCAGTCTGAATCCCCAGCCCTATTCCTTTGGCACCAGGGACAACTCAAGACCATTCAATTCTGAATATGGTTCTGTCATATTCTTCTGGGCCGCAGATAACTGGGGCTCCGACTCTGAACACGCAGCAGAAGCATGGTTCGTGTGGTTTCACTTTCATCACCACAGTTTCTTGCAGCTTCCCAGTGGCATAGGCGCTTCTCTCAAGTTCTGTCTCTTCCCTGGACAGCTTGTTTACTTGTCTAGTGCTCTGTCACTCCAATCAGGTATTTAACAATTAAAATTTTCAGGGCAATTGACAACTCAACTAGACACATCTCAGCTGAGCTGTCTAACAAGGCTGACATCCTAGGAACAACCTTTTGTAAGTCTGGCCACATCCACTAAACCAGGATTTTTAATCCCACCTTCCTGTTACCATGGAAAGCCAAGCAATGTCGGCAGTGCTAAAGCTGTCTCAATTACTTGTTCCATGAACTAGAGAGCTTAATTACACTCTCGGAACGCACCACGAACAACACCATTTCACTCAGGCACACCAACAGTTTCGTTACTATTTTACAGCACCAGTTCAGTTACACTCACTCAGCCCTGGAGATAGCTCCCATAACCTTAGTGCCATTAAAGGTCCATCCACATCCTCAGTTCTAGTGACAGCTTTACAACATGTTTTCTGTTCCACCAGGCAGCCAAGCTCATTATCATGGTCCTGCTCTTTTACTATCTCCAATAATTAGCTTGTTCATTATTGCAGTTTCAAAATCTCCAAGCCACCCTCTTTCAGCAGCTTGAATAATCTAGCCATGTCCCCTCCATCCCATGGTACTTATTCACATACACCCTAGCTCCCCCTGAATAAAACTTTTCTTAAGACTAGAACAAGGCTCAGAAGTTCTTAAAACTTATCTTCCTGTTGTTTCCATGACACTGACATATCCTTGTTTTTCTCCTTCCTTTTTGACTCTGGCATCTCTGTAAAGCCTCTCCGCCCCCACAGCCCTCCAGGTTCCAGCCCTCATTGTTATCCTCCCACCTTGAAGAACAACTTTTATCCAAAGCAGGGTGGATTTTAGGAACCCTCGGCCTTAAGTTGCTTTTGAATGAAAGACCCTTGTTTTTTTAGTAACACCAGATATGGTCAGTTTCTACCTATAGGAACCACTGTTCAGTTACTTTTACCTTGTCTTCCTTGTTTTCCCCAAACCAAATCCAGATTGTAGATGTAAAACTCTAGCAATGCTCCATAATGCCTGATGTATACCCATTCATCATCTGTTGAATTTATTCATTCATTTATTCAACTAATGTTTGTTGATCACCTATGTGTCAAGCACTGCTCTCAATTTTGGGGATTCAATAGTGAACCAAACAGACACAATTCATACTTCCTGGAAGCAGACATTCTAGTTGAAGGAGATAGGTTATAAATAAAGAGATGCTAAATATTAGGTGGTGGAAAGTGCTATAAAGAAAACAAGGAGCATTAACTAGATAGAGTGTGGTCAGGGACTGTTGTTTGGGCAGGGTCATCAGGGGAGGCTTCTCTAACAAGGCAGTATTTGAATGAGCCATGCAGTTACATGTGAGAAGAAAATTCTGGGCAGAAAGAACAGCAAGTTCAAAACCATCAGACAATAGTGTGCTTGGCATGTCCGAGAAATAGCAAGGTGGTATGTGGGGCTGGGTAACAGTAAGAGAAAGTGATATACGGTGAACTTAGGGACAAGTGTTCTGAGAACACCCTACAGGGTTTGGGGCATAGAAGGAGCATGCTCTAACCTATGTTTTTAAATGACCACTCTGGGTGCTTTAGAAAGTATAGGCTGAGAGGTTGGAAGAATGCTACCACCAAGACAAACTGAGAGAATAAAACAGCAATCCAAGCAAGAGAAGAGGATGGGTTGGGCCAGGTCGGTAGCCGTGGAGATGGGGTAGTGGTTTGGATCATGGTGATAGTAGTAGACATTTATCCTTCAGAAGTAGGTCACTGGAATTTTCTGAGGGATCAAATGAGAGAATTGAGAGGGAGAACTCTCTCCCAAGTTTAAAGTCTTGGCAACTGAGTTGCTGGAGTGATGAAGTTTCCATTTATTGAAATGGGAAGGCTATGGTAGGAACAGTTTTGGGTGAAGAAATCGATAATTTGGTTTTAAACATCTACCCAGCATCCAGGTGGAGGTGATGAGAGGACAGTTGAATACAGGAGTCTGGAATGCAGGTGAAAGGCAGGACATTTGGATTCATGTTTCAACTATGTTTCCAGAGCCTCCATGGTATCACCAGGGCCCCAGCCCTTTTCTCCTTAGGAAGGAAAGGTAAGGTGGGGGAAGCTGTCAGGTGAGTTGGCTGAGGCCCAGAGTGGCATTTAAGCTCCCCCAGGCTAGGGACCTGTGGCTTATTTACTGCTATATCCTCAGGGTCTAAAACAGTGTCTGGCACAGGAATGAAAATTTGAGGGAGAAGGAGGAATAAAGAAAGGCCCCTAAGTCACCATCTTAGAAAAAGAACTATCCAGTTTTCTGGTATAGGAAACACAGTAGGAGGAGAAGCTGACTTTGGGTGGAGGGAAGATGATGAGGTCAGAGGAGACAACGATGTCGAGGTGCCTGTGGAGCATTCAAGGGGCTATGTCCAAAGGCATTGGGTTAGTGAGTCAGGATCTCAGAAGAAAGGCACCAAGAAAGTGGTAACTGAAGTTGTAGATGGAGATGAGAATAACTATGAGAAGCATGAGAAGAAGCACTCCTACCTAGGCAGGAGCTGACACCCACTAACTGGGCGCTGGCAAAACTGTAATTAACCCATTTGGTCACATCATATCTGACTTACAGAGCCAAATTTACATGTGAATCAATGGGCTATAAGACCCAGAGGCTATCTGAGGCCCCTTGAAACCTTACCAAATTGATGTGCTTTCAGATCAGTCTATGTCTCTTTCAAGTCCAGTCATGCCCCAGCCAATAGCCTAGGATCCCAGAGCTGCTCCACAGAGATGAGAGAACACTGGATCTGGAATTGGGAGGCTCAGAGACAACTTACTTGGTCCAATTATTATCTCTATAACCTACTATAATAAACACAGATCCTCACTTGTTGTTAGTTTCCTTATATGTAAACTGGGGTGGAAGATACCCTCCAGTATTTTCTGTGGGGGACTAAAAGCAATAATGATGTACAGGCATTTCATAAACTCATTGTACAGAAGTGAGGAAACTGTGAGTGTTGCTGTGGTTTGAGGATTTGGGCAAGCCCTGTGAGATTCAGTCTTTTTTTTTTCTAAATATTTTATTATGAAAAATTTCAAGTATCAGTCAAAACGAAAGAATTTTACAGTGAATATTCCTATATCTACCACTTGAATTCCATCATTAACATTTTTTTATTAGGTCAGTTGCAGATTTGCAGAAACATCATGTGGAAAGTTCAAAGTACAGTGTTGCCATATACTCCCTCTCTCATACACAGTCTTCTCTATTATTAACATTTTGCATTAGTGTGGTAACTTTGTTATACTTCATGAATTAACATTTTACTTATGTTATTTACTTTGGCCCACTGTTTACATTAGGATTCACACTTTGTGGTGTGAAGTTCTGTTTTTATTTGTGTGTTTGGTAACTTTTTTTTTAGTGCATTTTTTATTGTCTTTTTTTAAAAAAAGATATATAGATCACAAAAAAATGTTACATTAAAAAATATAAGAGGTTCCCATATATTCCACTCCCCACCCCCATCCCCACTCCTCCCACATCAACAATCTCTTTCATCATTATGGCACATTCATTGCATTTGGTGAATATATTTTGGAGCATTTCTGCACCACATGGATTATAGTTTACATTGTAGTTTACACTCTCCCCCAGTACTTTCAGTGGATTATGACAGGATATATAATGTCCAGGAACTGTCCCTGCAATATCATTCAGGACATCTCCAAGTCCTGAAAATGCCCCATATCACACCTCTTCTTCCTTCTCCCTGCCCTCAGCAACTACGGTGGCCACTGCCTCCACATCTATGATACAATTTTTTCCATTGCTAGAGTCACAATAGTTCTATAGTAGAATACCAGTAAGTCCACTCTAATTCCAATTTTATTCCTCCATCCTGTGGACCCTGGGATGGTGATGTCCAGGCCATCTCTAAATCGAGAGAGGGTTTAGATCCCACATGGCTGATGGATGCAATTCTCCTGCTTGCAGTTGTAGGCACTCTCGGTTCCCTGGTATGGTGCTTGGCCATCTTCACCGCCCTGTTAGCTGACCTGGGTAAGTCCAATGAACCACACAGTAGGAACTACAACTCTGCTGAGGTTTAGAGCCCAGCTGGTACATGGCCAATCCAGAGATTCAAGTCTCCTGAGTATACACCAACCCCAGCACCAACTACAGGTTCAGTAAAAGTGACAGAAGAGGCATGTTTAGAAAGGTCACTCCTGAGTCCAACTCCATCACAATCAGGAGCACAAATTCCAACATAGGGCCCACTGACAAGGCACTGAACTCTAGAGCCATCTGCCATGACCATAGAGCCTGGGTGTCTCCATAACCCTCATGGGGTTGTCTCTACTTTGACTATCTCTGGAAGCCTGCTGAGATGTGCATAAGTGCAACCCCTCTGATAACCTCCCAACTCATTTTGAAGTCTCTTAGCCACATAAACTCATTTGTCTTTACTTACCATTTCCCCCTTTTATTCAAGATCTTTTTATAGTTGCATCATCAGCTGGTGATTGGTAGTAATCTCTCAGCACCAGGGAGGCTCATTCCCAGGAGTTATGTCCCACGCTGGGGGGAAGGTAATGCATTTACATGCTGAGTTTGGCTTAGAGAGTGTCCAAATTTGAGCAACATAGAGGCTCTCAGGAGGTAACTCTTAGGCACCCTACAGTGCTAGGCCTACTTAAAATTTCGGCATACAGCCTCCTGAGCATAGTCATCAGTATCAAGGGCCCATCATTGGACCATCCTTCTTCACTGGTCTTTGCCCTTGTACTTGGGGGATTGTTGCTGTTCCACTGGGGAATGCGACAGAGCTCCCTGGCTAGGCACTCAGCATGCCCTCAGTTGTCATTTCTAACTCTACCTACTATGACAATACCCAATGAAGATCCAAACATTTTTATATACCCTATATACATGCCCTGGAGAACTCCCTCCCAACTATATATCCTCCATCAATAACACCCCACACCAGTGTTCCTCCTCTGCCACAATCGAACCCCTCTGGGATCCAAAACTTCTTCAAAAATGAAGCCTAATATATTGCCAAATTCAATTAGTAGGAAAATGAAATAGTAATGATAGGATTAAAGACTAGAAATAGAATACATACTAATTTAGAAAAACTAAAATAAAGTAAAAAATAAATTGGGGTATTAAAAAATGAAAAATACCATAAAACTTTGTTTTTGATGTTTTGCCTTTCATCACTATAATAGGTATTGCCCTGTATGTACAGTGGCAAGGCAATCTCTTTCATTCCTTCCTCAGTCTCTACATCCTTTTAAAAAAATATTTTAAATTTTGTCTCCCAGAAAGTTTTAGAGCACAGTAAAGTTACATATACAATATAGAGGACTCCCATATATCCAACATCAAACCCTTTTCCTCCTTCCACAGCAATGATCTTTCCACATGTTCATGTTATATTTGTCTACAGCTGATGCACAGATATTGAAATGTAGCTTTCAACCAAGGTTCCATTTTGGTTTACATTATGGTTTATACTTTAGACTATACAATTTCCTAATTTTTAGTTACATTATGGTTTACATTATGGTTTACATTTTAGACTATACACTTTTATAAATTTTTGGTGAAATTTAACATGTCCTATATCCATTATTGCATGATCTTGTGGAACACTTCCACTGCCCCCCAGTTACCCCACTCCCATCTAGTCTATTCCTCTCTCTGCATCCCCTCAGGGCCCACAGTGACAACCAAGCTTCACTGCTTGAAGGACCAGATTCACAGATACTTGCAGTAATGCTGAGGGCTTGACACACTAGACTGCCTTCCCCATTAGGAGCCACTAATGCTCTCAAGAGACATTCTTCCCTCTGTTTGAGAATATCGGGTCTCCCAGGATGGGGGTACACTTTCCCACTCATTGTATGGGTCTCCACCCACTGATATAACACACTATGACAAGGTGAACACTCACACATTCCCTAGAAGCCTGTCCCTGTGCCAGACACCCTCCATTAAGCACCTTAAACAAAGAACCCTGCCTTATTATATTTTCTAAAGAGTTTTCTCAACATTATAGTTTTAACCACATACCCGACAATCTCCCATGTTCATCTGCTCCCCCTTACCCTCCCCCCAATTCCTTGGGCCATCTGACCCATCTTCCCAACCCTAGCCCCCCTCAAGCCTGCAAAGCCCCACCCAATAGTATCCCTATGCCCCCATCTTATCCCTTCACTACACAACTACTTACCTCCACTTTATCATAGATTTCACCCATGTAGGCATCAGCTTACAACCTTCCTCTCCCCCTCAATTCCCTGTAAGCCTATTGTCCAGTCTCTAGCTCTCTGAGACAGCTTGATTTGCTTATTTCATATCAGAGAGGTCATGTAGTATTTGTCCTTCAATGCCTGGTTTGCTTCACTCAACATATGGTCGTCAAGATTCATCCATGTTATCCTATGTGTTAGTACTATATTCCTTCTTACAGGTGAGTAGTATTCCATTTTATGTATATACCACATTTTGTTTATGCATTCTTCTGTTGATGGGCATTTGTGTTGATTCCAACTTTTGGCAATAGTGAATAATGCCGCTATGAACACTGATGTGCATATATCGGTTTGTGTCCTTGTTTTCAGTTCTTCTGAGTATATATCCAGCAGTGGAATTGCTGGGTCTTATGGCAAATCTATAGCTAGTTTTTTGAAGAACCACCAAACTGTCCTCCAGAATGACTGGATCCTTCTGCATTCCTACCAGCGGTGGATGAGTGTTCCCATTTCTCCACGCCCTCTCCAGCACTTGTAATCTTCTGTTTTTTTAATAGCTGCCAGTCTAATGGGAGTAAAATGGTATCTCATTGTAGTTTTGATTTGCATTTCCCTAATAGCTAGTGATTTTGAGCATCTTTTCATGTACTTTTTAGCCATTTGTATTTCTTCTTTGGAGAAGTGTTTGTTCAAATCTCTTGCCCATTTTTCAAATGCATTGTTTGTCTTTTTATTTTCAAGATATAGGATTTTTTATGTATGCAGGATTAGTCTCTCATCAGATATATGGTTACCAAATATTTTCTCCAATTCGGAAGTATGTCTCTTCACTTTCTTGACAAAGTGAGGTGCAAAAGGTTTTAATTTTGAAGTGATTCCATTTATCTATTTGTTCTTTTGCTGCTTGTACTTTGGGTGTGAGGTTCATGAAGACATTTCCTATTACAAGGTCCTATAGATGATTCCCTACATTGTTTTCCAAGGTCTTTATGGTCTCGGCTCTTATATTTAGGTCTTTGATACATCTGGAGTTGATTTTTGTATAAGGTGTGAGGTGGTAATCCTCTTTCATTCTATTGCATATGAATATCCATTTCTCCAAGCACCATTTTTTGAAGAAACCATTCTCTCCCAGTGGAGTGGGCTTGGTGGCATTTTGAATATCAGATGACTGTTTATGTGAAAATCTATATCAGACCTCTCAATTTGGTTCCATTGGTCAGTATGTCTATCCTTGTGTGCCAATACCATGCCATTTTGACCACTGTAGCTTTGTAGTATGTTTTAAAGTTAGGCAGTGTGATTCCTCGAAGTTCATTTTTCTTTTTCAATATGTCTTTGGCTATTCAGGGCCTCTTTCCTTTCCAGATAAATTACATAGCTAGTTTTTCTAGTTCATTAAAAAATGCTGTGTTGATTTTTATTGGGATTGCATTAAATCCGTAGATCAGTTTGGGTAGGATAGACATCTTAATAATATTTAGTCTTCCTATCCATGAACAGGGAATATTCCTCCATTTATTTAATTCTTCTTTGATTTCCTTTAACAGTGTTGTATAGTTTTCTGTGTATAAGTCTTTTACATCTTTAATTCAATTTATTCCTAGGTATTTGATTTTTTTTTTTAAAGATTTATTTTTATTTATTTAATTCCCCTCCCCTCCCCCGGTTGTCTGTTTTCTGTGTCTTTTTGCTGCGTCTTGTTTCTTTGTCCGCTTCTGTTGTCGTCAGCAGCACAGGAAGTGTGGGTGGCGCCATTCCTCGGCAGGCTGCTCCCTCCTTCGCGCTGGGCGGCTCTCCTTATGGGTGCACTCCTTGCGCGTGGGGCTCCCCTACGCGGGGGACACCCCTCTGTGTAGCACGGCACTCCTTGCGCGCATCAGCACTGCGCATGGGCCAGCTCCACACAGGTCAAGGAGGCCCGGGGTTTGAACCGCGGACCTCCCATGTGGTAGACGGACGCCCTAACCACTGGGCCAAAGTCCATTTCCCTGATTTTTTAAATTTACTATTGTAAATGGTATTTATTTCTAGATTTCCTCCTCAGATTGCTCATTATTGGTGTACAGAAATGCTGCTGATTTTTGCACACTGATCTTATAACCTACAACTTTACTGAACTTGTTTATAAGTTCTAGAAGCTTTCTTGTAGATTTCTTAGGGTTTTCTATGTATAGGATCATGTCATCTGCAAACAGTGAAATTTTTACTTCTTCCTTTCCAATTTGGATGCCTTTTATATCTGTTTCTTGCCTCAGTGCTCGGGCAAGTACTTCTAAATAGGAGGGGTGATAGTGGGCATCCTTGTCTTATTCCTGATGTTAGAGGGAAAGATTTTAGGATTTCACCATTGTAAATGATGTTAACTGTGGGTTTTTCATTTATACCCTTTATCATGTTCAGAAAGTTTCCTTCTATTCCTATCTTTTGCAGTGTTTTTATCAAGAAAGGGTGCTGAATTTTGTCAAATGCTTTTTCTGCATCTATAGATTTGATCATGTGATTTATTTCCTTTGATTTGCTTATGTGGTGTATTACACTGATTGATTTTCTTATGTTGAACCATCCTTGCATACCAGGGATGAAACCTACTTGGTCGTGGTGTATAATTCATTTGATGTGTTGTTGAATATGGCTAGCAAGTATTTTGTTGAGGATTTTAGCATCCAGATTCATTATAGAGATTGATCTGTAATTTTCCTTTCTTGTGTCTTTGTTTGGCTTTGGTATTAGGGTAATGTTGGCATTATAGAATGAGTTAGGCAATGTTCCTTCTATTTCAATTTTTTAAAAGAGTTTATGCAAGATTGGTGTTAATTCTTTCCAGAATGTTTGGTGGAATTCACCTGTGAAGCCGTCTGGCCCAGGGCTCTTCTTAGTTGGGAAGTTTTTAATAACTGATTCAATCCCTTTACTTGTGATCAGTTTATTGAGATCATCAATTTCTTCTTTCATCAATGTTGGCTGCTTATGTGTTTCTAGGAATTTGTCCCTTTCCTTTAAATTGTCTTTCTTTTGGCATATAGTTTTTAAAAGTATTCTCTTATAATAATTTTTATTTCTGCGGGGTCAATGGTGACATCCCCTTTCTCATTTCTTATTTTGAGTATTTGCATCTATTCTCTTTTTTCTTTGTTAGTCTAGCTAAGGGTTTGTCAATGTAATTGATCTTCTTGAAGAACCAGCTCTCTGTTTTGTTTATTTTTTCTAGTGCTTTCTTATTTTCTATTTCATTTAGTTCTCCTCTGATCTTTTTCTTTCTTTCTTTCTTCTTCCTTTGGGATTAGTTTGTTGTTGTTTTTTAACTAATTCCTCCAAGTATGTGGTTAGGTCTTCAATTTTAGCTCTTCTTTTTTGATATATGAATTTATGGCTATGAATTTCTCTCAGTACAGCTTTTGCCACATCCCATAAGTTTTGATATGTTGTGTTATCATTTTCATTAGTTTCAAGGTAGTTACTGATTTCTTTTGATATTTCCTCTTTGAACAACTGTTTGTTGAAGAGTGTTTTGCTTAACTTCCATATCTTGGTGCCTAACCTGGGTCTCTGGCCCTTGCAGATTTCCAGCTTCATTCCACTGTAGTCAGAAGTTTTTTTGTATGATATCAATCTTTCTGAACTCATTGAGACTTCTTCTGTGGCCTAGCATGTGTTCTATCTTGGAGAATGATCCATGTGCACTTGAGAAGAATATATATCCTGCTGTATTTGCATGTAATGTTCTGTATATGTCTATTAGGTTCAGCTTCTCTAATATATTGTTCAAAGTCTTTGTTCCTCTATTGATCATCTGTTGAGATGTTCTGTGCAATGATGATTGTGGTATATTAAAGTCCCCCAGTATAATTGTGGAGGCCTCTATTCATTCACTTAGTTTTTCCAGTGTTTGCCTCATGTATTTGGAAGCTCCCTGATTAGGAGCATAAATATTTATGACTGTTCTTTCTTCTTGAAAGTTTACTCCTTTTATTAATATGTAGTGCCCATCTTTGTCTTTCAAAATAGTTTGTATTTAAAGTCTATTTTGTCTGATATTAATATAGCTACTTCTTCCCTTTTTTGATTATTGTTTGCTTGTGAGATTGTTTTCCAGTCATTTACTTTCAACCTCCTTAAATCCCTGAGTCTAAGATGGGTTCCTTGTAGACAGCATATAGATGGGTCCTATTTCCTTACCCATTCTTCCAACCTGTGTTTCTTGACAGGTGAGTTTAATCCATTGACATTCAGTGTTATTACTCGCAAGGAATTACTTACACTAGCCATATTTTATTTGGATTTGTATATGTCATAATTGGTTTTTTTCTCTTTTTGTCTTTTTAGTTGTTCTTACACTCTCCTCAAACTCTGTCTCTCCTGTTTTTTCTTTCATCCTGCAGAACTCCTTTTAGTATTTCTTGAAGGGCAGGTTTCTTGTTGGCATACTCTTAGTTTCTGTTTATCTGTGAATATTTTGAACTCTCCATCATTTTTGAATGCCAGCTTTGCAGGATAGAGTATTCTTGGCTGGAAATGTATTTTCTTTTAATATCTTGACTATGTCATACCACTGACTTCTTGCCTCCATGATTTCAGATGAGAAATTAGTGCTTAATTTTATTGAGCTTCCCTTGTATATGATGTTTTTCTTTTCTCTTGCTGCCTTCAGTGTTTTTTCTTTGTCTTGAGCATTGGATAATTTGACAAGTATATGTCTTGGGGTAGGCCTGTTGGGATTTATACTGTTTGGGGTGTGCTACACTTCCTGGACTTGCACATCCATCTCCCTCAATAGGTTTGGGAAGTTTTCAGCCATTATTTCCTCCAACACCCTTCTGTCCCCTTTCCCTTCTCTTCTCCTTCTGGGATGCCTATAATGCATATATTTGTGCAGTTTGTGTTGTCATTAAGGTCCCTAAGTCCCTGCTGGATTTTCTCTATCTTTTTATTGATCAATTCTACTATCTGTTTGATTTCAGATGTACTGTCTTCCATATCATTAATTCTTTCCTCTGCCTCTTCAAATCTGCTGTTATTTGCTGAGAGTGTATTTTTGATTTCTTGGATTGTGCCATTCCTCACCATTATATCCATTATCTTTTTGTGTAAATTTACAATTTCTTCTGTATGCTCTCCAAGTGTTTTCTTAATATCCTTAATCTCTGCCTTCACTTCATTAAATTGGCTCATGTTATTTGTTTGAAGAGCTTTGATTGTTGTTTGATGTTCTGTTCCTCCTTCCTGGTGTTTAGTTTGTTCATTGGATTGAGCCATGTCTTCCTGATTATTGGTGTGGTTTGTAATTTTTTGTTGCTGTCTGGTCATCATTTTATCTTGATGGGTTTGTTTAGTCACTTAGTTTCTCTATCTAGTCTTGGGGTTTATTTAGGTGCTGTTTTTGTATGTGTGTTAATTCTTCTCTTTGACACTTTGTTCTTCTTATTCTATTTCCTTGCTGTTGTCTAAATTCCCTTGAAGGAAAATATTAAGGCCAGGGAAAGCAAAAGAGGTAAGAAAAGAAAAAGTATAAAAGTAGTATTGATAGTAAATTTTAGCAGAAGAACCATGTGAGATCTAGGAGAATGAATATTAAACTCATGTAAGCAGTGTAGAGTTATAACAATAAAAAAGTGGAGTACCTACAATGAGATGGTAAACTGAATATGGAGAAGAATATAGTATGAATTAAAAGACCAGTGTGATCAGGAGAGAGGGAAAGAGAAAAGAAAGGACAATAACATAAAGAGTGAATAAAAGATAGAAAACAGAATAGAGTTGTTAGAAAGAAAAAGTCAGAAAATTTGGGGGCTAAATGAAGAGAGGTGGAATGTAAGAGCAACAACAGAAGATGGAAGATAGAAAGATGTAAAGGAAAAGGGATAGCATTGGTAGCCAAAATCAGTACACCCTGAAAAGAGGAAATCAAGGGTGAGGAAGCACAGCAAACAAGAAATACTGCCTGCAGTACCTAATAGAAAAAATGAGAAAAGAGAGGAAAGAAAGAAAGGAAGGAAGGAAGGAAGGAAGGAAGGAAGGAAGGAAGGAAGGAAGGAAGGAAGGAAGGAAGGAAGGAAGGAAGGAAGGAGGATTCAAGAGGAAGGAAAGACAAGAAAACAAACAAAAAAGACCAGATAAGGCCTCAAGCAAGGAGTCTTCTTTGCAATTGAATAAACTGCTTAGGAGTCTATCCTTCCCTCTTTCTCCCTTCCTCACTTCCCTCTCTCCCAGGGAATCAGGAAGCCTGTGTGAGGCTCCCCTCTGAGATTCAAATGGAACGCTGGTGAACCAACTCACCACAGAAAATAATGACTCTTAATTTCTTTGACAGCTAGCGAGCTAGCACCCAGACCTTGCTGGGAACCCTAAATATGCTGTTGGAAGCCTACTAAGCACGTCCTCCTGCCCCCCTCCCTTAGGTGTGTTGCACAGAACTAGTTAATTGCTTTACTCCACTTTCTCCCAGACCAATTTTCCCAGTGCCAGGGCATATAGGTAAATCGGGTTGTCTGAGCAGATTAACCTCTCCTCTCTTCCTAGCCTATCCCCAAGCCAGCTGGCATGCTCCTCCAAGCTCAAAGAAAGGGGAGGGCTGGACAATTGAACTGCACTCCTCAGACGCATCTGCACCCCCCAGAACCCTCCCACTCTCGGAGTTTGTCTGAGACCCGCCTGTTAGGGGAATGCTGGTGTTTGGGGAGCACCGGGTTCAGCGAACAGGGGCTTGGGAAATGCGGGCTCAGGGAACGCAGGTTTGGGGTATGTGGGTTACTGGGAATGTGGACTTCGGGGAACATGGGGTTCAGGGAACGTGGGTTCAGGGATTGCAGGTTTGGGGAACAAGAGGCTCAGGAATGCCACCGTGTGACCTGCTGTTCAGGGAATGCTGTGCTAGCAGCCCTAGGGGAAGGGTTTAGCCTGCCTGCAGCTTCTGGCTCAAGGTTTTACCTTGAGCAAGCACACCTTTTGTCAAACTCTCTCCAGATCGATGTCCAGATACCTCCTGCTTTGTGGGTTCCCATAACAGCTCACTCAGGCAGGATTCTGCCCCACTCAGCCATTTTTTTGCAGGAGAAATGGCGAGGGTGCGCTCACTGGGGCGCCATCTTGCCCCACCTCTGAGATTCAGTCATCTTTGTGATCAACTCGACTGACTAGCACACACTCAGAAGTTAACATAGTTCATGATTGCCATGTGATCAGGGACTCTTTTTTTCCTATTATGAACCACAGAAGCTTGTAGAAAGAATCCCCGATCCTGCTCTGACCGTAGTAATCACAGGGAGACCTGTATTTTCACCCTCATTGACTCCATCTCTGCTTAGCAGCCCTGTCTGCTGGCCCTCCCAACCACAGGTCTTGACCAAAGACCAACCACATTACTTCCAGCAATAGTGAAATGACAAATGTGAAACACTTGTTATCTGTCTAGCCAATCTTAGTTGATTTCTTCCCTTCTTAGAAACTGCTTATTCAGCAGGGCTCAGAAATCCAAGTTAAGATGTTTCTCTGGCCCATCAGAGAAGACCCACTGGGTCCTTTTGTAGCCCTGAAACCACAGACATAATGTGAATTCTTCAGAAGCTTGATCCCCCAAAATAACAAATTCAGCACTTTGTTGCCATCCCAAGCATAAGCTCCTGGAGAGCTCTGGCCAGCCATTGCCCTGCTCCTGCAACAGAAAAGAGGGGGTCCCAAGGACTGCCCTACCCAGAATCAGAATTTCTGGGGATATAACTCAACAATAATACCCCACCACTTGGTGCCAGGACTTTTCTTCCCTAACACACTCAACAATGACGTCTGACCCGCCTCCAGAATCAGGAAGATTTTCATCCAGACTCCAGAGCTATGGGAGTAAGTCATGGCTATACCAGACCATAGAGCCCTGTTCTGGGTTTCAGCTCAGGTCCACAGCTGCAAAGACTTCTGAAGCTTCACAGTAGTCTCTGCTAAGAGTGTGTTAAGAATAAAACAACACTGCAGTTTCCTGGCCCGAACCTCAGACCAAGTGAATGAGGATCTTTACAGATGAGGTCCAGGGAACTGCATGTTAATGCCCTCCCCCTGTGAGGGTGATGTGGATAGCACACCACCAGACTGTGGACCAGCATTTGAAAACCACTGTATTAGAGAAGATGGGAAATCTTTGTTCTCCACAGAGCCAGTAGTTACTGCAGAGAACTGAGAGCATGAGCTCTTGCTGTAGGAACTAACTCCCCCGTTGCACATAGATACTGTTCCACCCATCTGTGATGGAAAGTCATCCTGTGCACCTTCAGACTAGCCTGGAAATGCAGCCCATGGAAAACCTAGGGTCATTAGAGTGTCTTCCGGGCTTTGCATGGACCGTGGTGGACCAGGGGTCCCAGGAACCTGTCTGATAGCATTAGAGGCCATGTCTTAGGCCAGAATTTTGCCAACATATGGGACCAGTGGACAATTTTTAAATCATCACACCCTGCTAAGTCATCTTACATCTCAGGAGATGTAGGGGTACTTGGTTTAAAGTAAACAGCAAAAGTGAATTCAGGAATTAATCACTGTAGGAAATTATCAAATTCTTATTCATATTTTTTGTTGTTTCTCTAAAAACTTTATATTAAAAGGAAAAATATCCAATTAGATAAAATAAATACCTTTACTTTTTGAAGAAGGAAAAATTGTCAGCATGCTGCCAGCCGGAGACCATCAGGCAAACAGCGTCCTCAGTTGGCGAGGGCAGCTGCGTCTCGGGCCTGGTCTTCTCCTCTGCCTTCTGGCCACAGCAGCAGTGGCTGCCCCTTCTTGAAACCATGCCATGGCATAATAGAAAGAATAATAAAATGTGTCAGCATCTGCTACTCTTTTTTAACGAAGGCATTTTAATGGTGAACATTTTACTAGCATCGTTTTTCCCGTAGAACAACTCTTTGTGGCTTGCAGCACACTAAAAGTCTACAGAACTCACTGGGAGAAGTGCAGAGCGAGCTGAACCCTCTCCGAGGCCTCTCTAAAGCCCCTGTGACTGATCAGCCAATGGCGGGGGTGGTGATTGTGAGAGGAATTTCTTCGGACCTGGGTCTGGCTCTCAGAAGCTAAGATCAGAGAAGATCTCCACAACAGAGAAAATCCCACTTGGGCTGCAGCTGATCTCCTCCACCAGTCACTGAAGTTGGCGTCCAGAAAGCTCAAACTTCCTCTAGAGAGTCCTACCGGCTCTGGAAGCCATGGGTCTTGAGGAATAAGGACTAACGAAAGGCCCTTGAGAGGGCAAAAGTCACTTAAGTCCTGTCGGCAACTCTTAGGAGGGCCGAGACTGAACATTCACTGAATCATGACTTTGGCAGGAACAGGCACCGGGCTGCAAATACTCAGGCAGACTATTTCAAAGCCAGGGCTGAGCTTGGAGCCCAAGTAGAATAGAAGTTTCTTGGATTGGCTCATAAGTCATCAATTCAAGAAGTGACTCTCAGGCCCAGTGGAAGACTAGAGTAATCCTGTAACATCTGGGCCCCTGCAGGCTATGTCAGAAGAGACATGCCTTCCCAGGCCTTCAAAGAGATCCAGAATTAAGGGCTCCCGATTAGGCTGCAAGCAGCTGCACTAGAGCAAGGACTGTGGCAACCACTACTGGCACCTGCCCACACTCCCAGGCCTAGCCATGAGGTTTCTTGCAGACCATTCCCTTACACATTGGCTTCCTGCTTCTCTCACTGCCTGGGGTTTTCTCTGGCCACTGCTTTAAGTTCTGTAGAGTAAACATCCCTGGAGCAGCCCTCAGCCAATGAGGGATCGTATTGGTAGATAAAGCCTCCACATCCTCATCCCTCAATGAAACAATTCTAAGCTTTGGTTGTCCACAAGAGTAATCCTCTCATAAAAACACTATCAGCTTTGTTCTCTCAATCTTACTGCTTCATTCTTCTCTGAACTTCCTGAATTAGCTCCCAAATAAGCTATTTAAAGGCATTTGGGTAATATATGAAAAGTCAGACCACCATTTTGATCAAGGGACCCCAAGTCCAGACCCCTCTCCTGGTTGGAACATCTTGGGAGGACTGGGCCCTAGGACCTACATCTTTACAAATCCGCTCCAGTGAGCCCGGTCCCACTCGCAACTCTGAGGACAACTGTGTCCCTGGTGAAAGGGATTCATGGAGGCCTAGAAGAATTATTGTGGACACCTGGCATCATGCCAGCCTCAGGGCTGAGCTTGCTTTGACCTCAGGACCTAGGTTTGGCACCTGGAATTCTGGCTTACTCTGTGCTCAATGCTTGACATTACCTCTCAGTGTCTGTAAGAATGGCCCTGCATTGTTCCTCTTCCTCTGAGTCCTGGGACTCAGATTTGGTTCCACCATTATGTAGTCATCTCCTTAGACAAGGAAAAGAAAATTAACTTAGTCCATGTTACTCAAAAGGGAATTAAAGACACTGATTGGATTCAGTCAAGTCAACAAATGTCTGAATGAACATTGCATAAAAATGCCATGTCAGTCAAGACACCAGCACATAGAAATGTTAGTACAGAAGGGGGTAGAAGAAAAACATTCAGTCCTATATTGTAGGCAGATTTTTAAAAGTTCCCAAAGAGAGAGACAAAGTACAAATGGGGCAGGAGGAAAGAGAGTAAGGCAGGGAAAGTTTCTGGGAGAAAGTTGTGAAGGACGTGAAGGAAGAGGGGTGCTGTCATAAAGATGCGGGATCCTCCCAGAACCATAAGGGAGGCCAGGTGAGAACAAACCGGGTCTCTGCATCATATGGATACTGAATTCAAGAGTTGCCTCTGAAGCTGGTGACAGCTAGCAGGGTCCCTATCTCAGGGGTATGGGGCTAAAGAGCTGCCACTGCCACCATCTGCTTGATTTTGGGTTGGGGTAGCCTAAAAAAGCCACTGGAATAGATCATCTTGGTTCCTTTTATTCCTATGGTTGAATCCATGATTTTAGCTACACTTTCCTAAGCAAAATGTTCTCTAGGTTTGTAGTCATTGCTTCTCATTTGACAAATGCTATTGAGTACCTACCAAAAGCCTGGCACGATGCTAGGCTTTGGGGAATCCATGCTGAGCAGGAAAGATATGTTCCTGGTCCTCCCTGTGCTTACAAGTTAATGAGAAAATAAAAAGCAAAAGAGCATTTATAAAACAGAGGCAGGCAGGGTATGTTTGTTTGCGTGTTTAAGAAGTATCAGGGATTGAACCCCTGACCTCGTACATGGGAAGCAGGCACTCAGCCACTGAGCTACATCTGCTCCCTAGCAGGTATTTTTATAAAGAAAGCTCAAAGAGTTATAAGAGCAAAAAATGGGAATCATAATTAAACTTCATGTAGGGTCAGAAATGGAGTAAGTTATCTCAAAGCTGAGAGTTAAAGAATGAGCAGGGGTTAGATAAACAGTGCACGGTGGGGGAATAATTTCAGGCAAAGGAAATGGAAGATGGAAAGGCCTTAAGATAAAAGTAAATAGTTTAGATTCAATAAGAAACTAATAAAAGTACTATGGCTGGCAACCGTAACACAGTTTCAGCCATCTTGAGCATTATGGGAAGCAGTGTTATCAGATTGGCGATTTAGAAATATCATTTGGTTACAGTTGGAGAAAGTATTAGAAAGAACAGAGGTAGGAAAAATGACATGTGATAGGCCATGGGGATGACAGTGGCTGGACCGGTGGCATGATGGGGAGGTGGCAGAGACATGGGCAGAAGGTACAAAGGACGTAGAATCCACAGCACTAGGTATATGATTGGATGTGGGAATAAAAAAAAAGGATACAACAATGATACCCAGGTTTTGGGGAATCACAAAAATAACCTGTTTGGAACCATTTGCAGAGGGAGAGAGACATACAGGAGAGACAAGGTATTTGAAAGGAGAGGGGAGATGATAATGAATTCAATTTGGGGCATGTTGAATTTGAGATGCCTGTGCAACAATCCAGTGGAGAAGCCTGACTGTGTCTGGATCCCTGGGATATAATAAAAGGCTGAGATAAGCATTCTGGGTTTATCTGCATATAGATGATCAAGGAAGCCATGGGTGGCAAGCTCCTAGGAGATGGGGCCAGACAGACCTGGCTTTCAGTACCTACATGAGCTTGGAAAAGTTACTCTGCCTTTTTGGTTTCTTACTTCTTTGTTGGACCTAATACCTCATAGGGCACAGTGATGGTTAATGTGATAATGCTGGAAAATTGTTAAGTCCAGAGTCTGGAACCTAGTGGATTGTCAGTAAGTGCCAATTATTCTCAGTGTTGTTGGTATCTTACTATTGTTATTATTAAAAAATTAAATGAGCATAACATAAAGCCCCAGGATTCACAATTATGTATGGGAGAAGCTGAGAAACAGGAGCTTGAGAAAAAGCAGACAGAAGACTAGAAAAAAACAAGAAATGTGTCACAGCACCAAGGAGAGATAGTGTTTCAGGAAGGAGAAAGTAACCAAAGTGGCCAATAAGCCCATCAAGCTAAGGGCCGAGAAGGGTCTCTTATATTTAGCCACAAGATGGTCTCTCGTATCCTTGCAAAGAGGCATTTTAATGAAGAAGTGGGGACCGAAGTCAAGCTGCAAGCTTTGAGGCATGACTAGAGACAGTGAGTGGAAGTAACGTCTTTATGAAAACTGGCAGAGAACAAGAGGAGAGAGGAGGGAAGTTCTGGAGGAACTTTGTATCAAGTAAAAGCTTTACAGATGAGGAATATGTGCTGATGAGAAGAAGGGAGAGAGAATGAGGTAGAGAGGGATAAGACCCAAAGCAAAGGGAAGGATAGGCCTTAGCCATGGAGGGAGGACACCTCCCCTGTTGTGACAGGAGAGAAGGAAGAAAGACGTTTGTGGATGCAAGGGAATTGGAGGTTTGGGGACAGGAAGTTGAGGGAGTTCTGTACCCTCCATGAAGCAGGGAGACCAAGAAGAGTCAAAAAAGTTGGAGAGTCTTTGAAATAGACTAGAAGAAGCTGCTGACTAGGGAAACCATGTAATTCCCAGATGATGTTCCCCATCAGCTCTCATTAGGCCAAGTTCATAGAATCCTGAATTAGACAGATCTAGACTGACCTAGGTTTGCGATTTGGGACAAGCACAAGGGAGTGGTTAAAATGGACCACAGGATCTGATCTGGTTCTGGAGAGAACAGTTCAGAGGAGAGAGCCAATGTATAAAGAGAAAGTAGTCTGGAGATCCAAATAGAGTTCAAAGAGGGGGAGAAACATGGTTGAAAATGCCAAGAATTAAAAGGTTGTGTTCAAAAAGTAGGATGAGACTTAGGGTGAAATAGAACATGAAGTAAAGTCTTTGATGAGTGAGGGAGAATGCCTGAGGCTCAGAGTTATAGCAATGAGAGAGGGTGGTGTGGCTAAATGAGCCGTCTGGTGTGGGGGGAAGTGGGGGAAGCAGTGGAGGGGAAGAGAAGAGGGGGAGGGAGGTTACTTAACAAAGGTAAAGCGTGAAGGAACAGTGACTTGGGCGTGTATGGGGAGCAGATGCAATTCTGAGGCGCCTGGAGTAGAATGCAGTAAGCAGCCTCCCCTGAGAGCCCTGCCAGGGAAGTAGGTCCTGGGGGAGCGAGTGTAAGCTAAGGGAGGAGCTGGAGGCCAGAGGGGGGGAGCTGTCTAGCAAGGCAGGTGGGAGGGGTGGGAGGGAGAGGGCCAGGGGATATGCCGTCCCCTCTCTGTGGTTATGCCCACTCTCAGAAGAGTATGACTTTTTCCTATAGAAGAATGAGAAGATGGAACTCCCCTCTGGGTCCCTGCAAACTGTTAACTTCCGTCGTTTTACTCCGGAGTCACTGGCAGAGATTGAGAAGCAAATTGCTGCTAAGCGGGCAGCCAAGAAAGCCAGAAACAAACACGTGGAGAAGAACGACCAAGAAGAGAAGCTTCGGCCCCAGCTAGACTTGAAAGCGTGCAACCAGCTGCCGAGGTTCTATGGCGAGCTCCCGGAAGAACTGGTGGGGGAGCCCCTGGAGGATCTGGACCCCTTCTATAAAACACACAGGGTAAGGCTCCTGACTGCAGCATCTGCCTTGGCTGTGAGGGAGGAAGTTTCCGTCCCACCCGGCCCAGGGGGTCCTTCCGCACCCTGGATGACGCGCAGTCTGCTAAGTTTCCGTTAATGAAAAAAAAAATCTAATCCAGAGCTCTGATGCCCTCTTAGAATCTTGCATGACATTTATGCTAGAAGCAAATTGAGCCCAGTTGCTCAAATGCAGTGACAATTGCTGCTGAGCGTGCAGGGAAAGTCGGCTGCTCTCTTGGAAGAGCTCTTTGCAGGTGGGGATCACAGATCTTGAGGTTGGGGGAGGGGTGGTGGGGAAGAGCAGAAGTCAGGCTGATTTAAGCCAGTGGCTCTCAGAGTGGCGCCCTGGAGTCCCTGGGGTCCCCCTAAACCCTTTTAGTGGGTTTCTAAGGTCCAAACTATTTCCTAATACTACTGAGACTCCATTTGTCTTTTTCACTAGCATTCTCTTGTGAGCAAACAGTAGTGAACAGTAGTGAACTGTGGAGGCAATTCACTTGGGAGGACAACATCACTGTGACTGGAATGTTGCTTGTATATTCCTGTGTTTAATATCTCTTCAGTTTTAATTTCTAACATGGTAAATATATATAATCGTGTCTTTAACGTGTCTCAAAGCAGTCCCAAGACAAAGAGGCAAAGAAGAGGTTATATGCACACACACAAAAACAAACTCTCTTAGGGATCCTCAGTAATGTTTGAGAGTATGAAAGTGTCCTGAAATAAAAAAAGTTTAAGAACCAGTTTAAACAAGAGCTGCTCCTTGGCAATTGTCCTGCCTGTACTGGGTCTCGGAGGTTCACCAGCAAGAAAGACGGTGGAAGTGCGTTTGAGAGTTGGGAGGGGCAGGAACCAGTCATCTCATATACGGTTTGTATAGAAAATTAAAAGGTGCTGGACTGTCTTGGCCTTGTGCCTCTGCCAAGAGCCCTCATCCTTCCAGATTCTCAGGGAAGAAACCAGGAGACGGTTAAAGAGGAGGACACTTAGGAAGTGAGGACAGGGACGTCCCAGAACACGCTGGCCCAACTCCCTTCCTTGGGCATGGCCGCTGTCGTCCCCAGGCACTCCCGGAGGGCTCGGCTGGCGCAGGCAGCCGCGGCGGGTCGGGCGGGGCTCTGGGCCCCTGCGCCTCCTGGCTCAGACCCTCCGGGTGGCGAGATGGGCCACGCAGAGCCGCGGCCACGCGAGCATGCTGATCCTCACGGGAGGCCCGCCTCCTGTCTTGCTTGCTTTTAGACGTTCATGGTGCTGAACAAAGGCAGGACCATCTCCCGGTTCAGCGCCACTCGGGCCCTGTGGCTCTTCGGTCCTTTCCACCTGATCAGAAGAACGGCCATCAAGGTGTCTGTCCATTCATATCCTTTGCGCAGCCGTTTCCTCCACGTGGTCGAATTAGGCCTTGCCCAGCGTGTCCAGTACTTTCTGTAGATCAGGGGTTTTTAACCTTTTGTGTTCCACAGGCCCCTTTGCCAGTCAGGTGAAAACCATGGACCCTTTACTGAACCCAGCTATACCATGTATTATGTAATAAATATAGAGCACCTGCACCAACACGTCCCCAAAGAATAAGGTTTTTTTGAATTTCTGTTCAAGCTAACGGACCCCTTGTTAAGAATCCCTGCTCTAGGGGTTAGCAATAGACAACAATGCCATTAAATTGTGTCTTTAATGTGCCCAGCACCCCAGAGCAGGTGTTCCTGCAGTCCACAGGTGCGTCTGGACATACCCGTGGATGCCCAGGTGAAAAACGTCCTTTTGATGAAGGGAGCTTTGCTGATGCACCTAGGCCTGCTGTTCTGACCACACAAGAATCAACCAGGTGTCCCCAAGCTTCTCTGGGGAGGTGATTAGGCGCAGGCTGTGACTGTGTGCCCTAGCCCGGGGCGGGGGGGACTGAATGCTTATTGGGAAGAGAGTGGCCCTCCTCAGAGGGCACAGAGAACACATCACGACGGGGAGAGCACACGTGTTCTTGATGGCACTGGGCACGGGGCACTTCCAGGAAGAAACCCAGGTCATTCCAAAAGTGCCAGCAGGCTAAAATTCTCAATAACTCAAGGTTCCTGCCATTGGGGAATGTAATGATTAGAGAAGCATTGGTCAAACGCCTGTAATTATAGTAATTCCTTTAGCTAGCTTCAGAAGCTGCCTCCGGTTTTGTTTTGCTTTGCTTTCCCGAGGCAAGCCAAACCAGTAGAACAAAGAGACTTGGGCTTGGTTTCCAAGGATCTTCCCTGGTGACTGTCCAAACTGGAAGTTCCTAATGACAAATTCAGCCCTGGCTCCCAGGCAGCTGATTTGCATGACACCCTGGCCTCGGCTGCTCACATGGTGGCAGCTTCTTCCAAGAAGGCTCAGTGAAAAGGAGCTCCCCACTCGGAGGCAGCTCGCACACTGCTGGCCGGTCCTCGTAAGCTGCAGACCCTGACAGAGCCATCTGCATGCTCAATAAGAAAACTGCACTGCTTGAAGAAGTTGCCTCGTATTTTCCCCTTCCACATTTTATCTTCGGTTAGCCAGTGAGATTTATATTTTCTTAATTGAATGTTGGATTTTCTGATTCTGTGGAAGGCTATTTAAAGATTATAGTAGGCTCCCATCTGCTACATACCTCCCAAGAATTAATACTGCTGTAGGGACAGAGACCCTTGAAGTAGGTTTTATCGCCCCACTGTGCAGAGGATGCAGAGGCACTCAGAAACTCTCCGAAGTCGCACGGCCAGTGAGAGGCCAAGCCTGCATCTGCATGAGGAAGGAAGCAGCTAACAGAAATGAATGGGGCGACCGTTCTCCCAGCGGGTCGTATCTACTTGGATGTGTGTTTTGTTTTGTTTTTTAAATACGCCATTACATGGAAATTACAAATAAAGAGAAACAGCAAACATACAACTCCTCTTCATGAATCCTGGGTAAATTAAATCTAGGTGAGTAAGGAACAGCTAATTAGAAATAAAATCCCCTTGAAAGAACCAAGTGGCCAATGAATATTCTTTTCATCTTGAAATTTGATGAGTGAATAATTGCTTGGTGGAGTGACAGCTAGACAGAAAAGCTGCTGAGGCTCTCCTCCTCAACAAAAGTCTGTATTTATATCTTCAAAGTTCATGAACTTGATAGCTCCAGCCTCAAAATATATTCTTTAAGGCATGTAATTCTCAGGGTCTTATAATTAATATTTCATCAAAATTAAAATTCTAATCACATTTGCTATGAATGTTTTCATAAGTAACATTATAACTAATATATCATATTACTTTTAAAGGTTTGTGGCACTGGTGACATGATTTTAATTTAATCCTTGGGTTAACATTTTCCCCCAAATGAACACATTTCTTAATTTAATTGTAAGCCAACAGGAAAATATCTAATTAGTAGAATTTCCCCTTTTGAAATAGATGCGTTCCTAAGTAACTGGAAGACAGGGCACCTAGAAAGGCATTTACAGAAAACTAAAATAGATTTAAAATACTTCTACTCAAATTGAAATTATGAAGATGAGTGCTACACTCTCTCTATAGGTCAAATTAATCTTCAGACTTTTTTTTCTTTAGAAAGTAATTGTTAAGAATCCAGCTTGTTCTGAGAAAAGCGTACAAGTGGGGGAAGTTTATCTTTGGCTATTCTCCACCAACATTTCTTCCCATCTGTTTGCCCCTTCGACCCATCTTCCTTTTCAGTGTCTCCTTTCGGCTGCTGTTCCCTCTCTCCATCCTCTATTGCTAGGATTCTCCTCTCCTGCTCTTTAGAGTTCCCCATCACAGCCTAATCCGACATGAAATGTTCTCACTGAGCCAACATTTCCCCTCCCTGGGCCTGCCTCCCCCTTTCCTAGCCAGAAGAACGTTTCCTCAGAGTGACTGCTCTCAGCGAAATCAGGAAAATAATCTAACCAAACTAAATCCCATGAAAGCTCGCCCCTGCCCTTATCCCTTCCTTCCCAGGAGTACTGCCTTCGTCTTGTGGAATGAAAGAGACATTTGCTAAATCACTGTATGGAATTTCAGGCCATGTGGTATCATGAAATGTAGGCTGCAGGGCAGAAGCATATTTTGAAAGAGGAATTCTGTCTCCTTCACCCTGCTCAGGACTCTTCAGAGCAGCTCTGAGTTCACAGCTCAGCACCAGGGCTGACTAGCTGGATGACTTCGGAAAAGTTAATTAAGCCTGGCTGGGCTGTCTTCCAGCTTCAAGAGGTAGATCACGACACCCACAGTAGGTCGGTGGACAGAGCACTCAACCCAGGGAGGACACTCAGTGAATTAGCGCCTGTTAGGTGAGGAGGACCCACAGTTGGTATTAGCTGGGGGCTATGGATGTGCTCACTCAGTGTCAAGGTGACCCGCGGTGACCTCAACCAACAAGGGACTCTCAGCTCTTCCTTGACACAGGCCCTCAGGTGGTTCACCTTTTTCATTACAGTCACTATTTTGGCCAATTGTGTGTGCATGGCCCGGAGTGATCTTCCAGACAGAATCGAGTGAGTAGATTTAACATCATTCTTACGCCCTCTTCCCGTTTTGTCCTCTTCTTTTCTTTCTTCACTTGGTGGCTTTTTTCTTTTATTTGTCATGCCAGGACTAATTTGGACGAAGCTGAATCATACTGCTTATTCGACTTTGTAATGAAGAGGTATTTCCTCTGCTGTGGACTTTGTTTCACAAACACATACACATGCTCAGCTTCAAATAGGTGCAGTACAGATGGGTGGTTATCAGCCTTGGCTGCACATTGAGGCCCCCAGGGGAGATTTTTAAAATGCCAGTGCCTGGGTCCCATTCCCAAGAGTCCAATTTATTAATAACTGTTCTGGGGTGGCCAGGGCAGATGTGAGGCACTTGTAGAGAAGGACCACTCTGAAAGAGAGGCCGGGCAAAACAGAACTGAGAACATGTGGTTCTAGAACATATTCAGGAAATAACCCATGATGAAAGTACGGCTGTCCTGTCTCCCTGGATTAGTGGGTGGAAGTTCCGTCATTTCAGAATGCAGGGCCTTTCCAAAAACATCCTTCCTCAGTGCCTCCGGCTTCCATCCCAGCGAGCCTGGCGCACACTGGGCATAAAAACAGGGTACTCTCTTTTTCAGCATTTTTTGCTGATTATAAAAGGAATACATGCCACAATAGTAAATGTGTTCCATTTCTATTAGCAGACTAAAGGAGAAAAATCATGTGGTCATCTTAATTGATTCAGAAAAATATCATTTATGATCTAAAACTCTTATAAAAGCCTTATATAAGGGTATGCCTTTTTTAAAAGTAGCAAGCATCATACTTAATTGTGAAACTTGGAAAGTTTCTGTTTTTAGATGGGAAAAAAACAAGATTTCTGTTCTCATCAGTGTAAAAGGAGGTCTTAGCTACAGTAATAAGGTAAGAAAAAGAAATAAAAGGTGTAAAATTAAGAAAAGAAGTACCAAAAATGCCATGATGTATAGGTGATAATGATATGATTGTGTGTATAAAGTATCCAACATACTGTAGAGATAAACTATTAGAATTAATGAGAGAATAGCAAGGTAGCTGGGTACAAATTAATATATATTTATGTATTAGCAGCAACCAAAAAATAAAATAATTTTTTAAAATACCACTTATTTTGGTATTTAAAAATATCATTTATCTAGGAATAAAATGATCAAAATATGAGTAAGATCTCTACTAGAGAAAATATAAAAAGTATTGAGCAAACTTAAGAAAATCCAAGAAATTGAGAGATACATTATTTTTTGGAGTCAAATCTCAATATTGTAAAGACCCCTCAATATGATTAATAAATGTAATGTGATCCAAATCAAAACTCCAATAGGCTTTTTTGTAGAATTTTAAAAACTGCCCCTAAAATTCATGTGGAAGTGCAAAGAGCAAATTATAGCCAGACGCTTTCAAGGAAGAAACGCCTGGTTAGGAGAGCCTGCTCCCCTGCTGTCCAGTCTCCCCTAAAGCTCTAGTGACCCGCAGTGCACTGTCGGTGTAAGAGCAGACCCCGTAGCAGACCTCACAAATGCAGACGTTTAACTGTGACAAAGTGGCACGGCAGAACCTCGGGGAATGGCCAGTCTTCAGTAAGTGATGCTGAAGAATTAAGAATCCAAATAGAAAAATCCATTGAACATCCAACTTTATTCCACACAAGTGTCAATTCTGGGTAGATTAAGACCTAAATTTATTTGAGAAAGACACATAAATAAAGCTTTTAGGAAGGAAAAAGGGAGATTAACTTCACTGCCTCAGGTTTAGGAAAGATTATTGCATAGGATGCAGAAGCCCCAACCGTAAAGGAAAGACTGAAAAATTTTTGTAGATCAGAATTGAGAATTTTTGTTCTTCAGAAGACAACTTTAAGAGAGGGAAAAGGCAAGTCTACCACATAGAAGATGATATTTGCATTGCATTAGCTGAAAAGTACTTGCATCCAAGTAATAAACTCCTACAAATCAATTAGGAAAAACCTGAAGAGGCACCCCCAAAAGTAGAAATGCAAATGACCAATAAATACATGAAAATACTCTTAACCATTTTTTAGGAAATACAAATTAAAGTCACAGGGCAGGATTTTTACACTCATCAACTTAGGAAAATTTTAAAGTATGGCAAAGCAAAGGCAAGGCTGTGAGTCGCAGAGTCTCCGGGCTCCTGGCGGAGCGTGATGTGAGCCTCCTCTGTGGGAAGCGGGCGTGTTACCCAGTACGGCTGCAGCTGGGCGGCTCTGGGACCTGAGCTGCACCCGCAGCACAAGCGTGTGCTGTGGGCACCAGCACAAACTCTGTGCCAGTACACAGGTACAAAGCCAAAAACTGGACACAATCCAGTCCATAAATTTTTGGTTGGATTTAATATTTCTATTATAGTTATAATATGGAAAAATGAATAGCAATGAAGTGAACAAACTAGTTACAAAAAAGGATGAGTCTCTTTTGTATTACGAGCATAATACTAAACAAAAGAAGCCAGACAGAGAAGATTACATAAGTATGATTTCATTTATACAAAATTCAGAAAGAAGCAAAACTAAGCTATATTGTTTAGGGATATATACTTAGGTGGTAAAAATATAAATAAAATAAGACAGAAAAGAAAGTGCCATAAAAATCAGGATAATAGTAGCCTCTAGGGCAGAGGAAGTAGGATATAATTGGGAAGGGGCTTATGGGGTGCTTGCAAGGTTAACAAATAATAATAATTTTTAAACTATTTTAAATAAATTACTACTGATACAATGCAGAATACTGAAAACTATAAATCAGAAGTCAGCAACCAGGTAGAAACATCACTGACAGTATTTTAACTGATCATTCTTCCATATAATATTCTTTTTAAATAGCTGAGATCATATAGTGTATAAAATTTCTATCCTTTTGAACTTTTAATGCAAAGCGTTTTGTCTCAAAAATAAGAGTTATTTGGGGATTCTGGCTAAATATGGAGAATTACTTGCATATGTTTTACCCAACCATCTCAAATGCCAACAAAATGACAGCATGGGAATAAGAATAGTGTATATACACAAGAACAAAGAGAAGGAGAAAGAAAAGTCCAGAGGACAAAAGATGTCAAAACAATCTTAGAAGATAGGCAGTGGGTAGAGGAGCAGTAAACGACTTAGCAGATCCTAGACCACAGCCTCTGCAGAGAGGAGAGGATAAAAAGGAGGATCAAAGCTGTGAATGCTGCACATGCTGCAGGAAGTGGAGGGGAGCCTCTGAGCTGAGAACAGGCGGGTGGTTGAAATCTGTAAATTGAGTAGGTAGACCTCAGACCCCCCCCCCCCAGGCAGTCTGAAGATAGCCCTGTCTCCACTCTCACCGAAAGTTAATTCCAGAGTTAATTCTCTGGAGAAATTCAGCAGTGAGACTAGACCCGAGAATACCAAGTACAACCGTGTTGGCGAAAGGAAAGTATCCCGCAAAGCCCAAGCTCGGTGGCAGGTCTTGCCCCCAGGACACACCACCAGGGCAGGAGACCGGAGGACTCTCTGGAAACTGGAAACTATGCTGTCCTTTAAGAAGCCAGAAGGAAGGGCCTCCAGAGAAGCCGGTCCTCAGTGTTTCCTAATGCAGAGTCTCATTCTTAGATAGAAACGAAGAGTGAAGGACTGCAGGTGTTTAAGGTAGAGCCCCAAAACGTCAAACGAACAAAATAATCAACACTGAGACGTGTCCCAGTGAGATGACTTTAAAGGCAAAAACTGAAACCACTGGTAAAAGGGGAAAAATCAGATTGGTCTTAGTTTTCTCCACAGCAATATTCAGTACCAGAATACAGGAAAGCAACACTTACAAGATAAGACAAATGCAATACCAAATTTTCTATCAAAAAGATTCTCCAGGGAGCGGAGGTGACTCAAGCAGTTGTGTGACTGCCTCCTACATTTTTTAGGTCTCGGGTTCGGTTCCCGATGCCTCCTGAAAAAAACGAGTCTCTATAGAAAGATAACAAACAAGAATTTAGCTAATACTGTTCTCACAAACCCTCTTGGGGAAACTAATAGAAGATAAATTTCAGTCAACCAAGGGATGATTTGAGAAACCACAGTAGAAATACAAATGTTGAGTACTGAGTAGGTATAACCATAGCGTTAGTTTAAGCCGGTGTGGGGGTGGCAGTGGACGATGACAAAAAAAGTGCGAATGTCCTATACCCTGAATACGCTGGCCATATAAACAGCAAAAATTGGGAATGGAAGGAGCAAAATCAGGGGTAGACCAGATTCACTGATTGCTGCTGCTGTAATAGCAAGAGGTCAGAGTATTATTTAAAGCTGGTAAATCAAGGAATAGAAAGATTATTATATTTGCCAGTACAAAGGTAAACTCTAAAAAGACACTATTAAATACAATCAAATGGTGGGTGAAACACAGAGGAAAAAAGAGAAAGAGAATTACCAAATGGAAATAAGAGATATTCAAAGGGCAATGTATCACACAGTTTAATTATAATTAGAAATTTATACTTATAAGGTAATTACCAGAATGAAACTTTTAAAACATCAGAAAAATTGCACACAAAAATAGAGAAAATAAAGCATACTACATAGTGAAATACATTTAAAACTATTAGTAGAATAAATATAAGAGAACTAAGACTAAGCAAATCTGTCATGTCAATAAATATAAATGGATTTAAACTCACCTTTAAAAAAATTCATATTATATTCAATATCAGAGATGATGAAATTTAGACCAAAAAAGAATTAAACAATACAAAAATAACACTTCGTAATGCTAAATAATCTATAAAAATAATGCATATCTTTGCAACAAATAATGTGGGAGCAGTACTCATAAATCATAAATTAGAAGAGTATAAAGGGAAATAGACAAAAATATTATAGGTGTAAGAGGCTTCAGTTAATTTCTTTTAGCCTATGACAGAACAAATGTATAAAAAATAAATAAAGATACAAATGACCTAAATAGCATAATTAATAAAACATTACTGGTTAATACATATCAATTATATTCTCTGAAAATAAAGAATACACCTCCTTTTCAAATGGCCATGCAAACTGACTAAATAGTAAACCACAACAAAAACCTCACTATGCTTCGAAAAGTAGAAAAAATAAGGAAAATATTCTCTGATCACAGTGCAATAAAATAATAAGAAAACCAGAAGAAAGCAGAGGCTTTTCTACTTAGTATTATTTTTAAAACTCTCTTAAAGCACTCTTTGATTAAGAAAAACTACAAATTAAAATTATAGGATTTCTAGGGAAGAAAATATTTTTTTTTTAACAGTTTAATCAGTACCTATAGGGTACAGTTAAAACTGTGTTCAGAGGGTAACTCATAGCATTGAAGCATAGAATATTTAAATCATTAAAAAATGAAAACAAATGGCTCAAGCACCCAGCATAAAACTAGAAAAAGAACAATAAACTTTGCATTAAAGGAAAACAGAAAGAAGTTAATCATTATAAAAGAAGAAATTAATTGGTTAACCAATAGAAAAAGAGTAGAACTGATGAATCCAAAAGCTGTTGTAAAAGACCTCTGTACCAAAAGTGGGAAACATTATTGAGAGAAATTTTAAATTCCTAAGTAAATTTAAGTATATCTCATGTTAATGGATTCTAAGACTCACAATTGTTACAAGATCAGTCCTGCCCAAATTAATTTGTACATTCAATCAAATCCCATCAAAATCTCCAGGAGATGTTTTGTAGAAATTCGCTGAATAGATTTTACTTGCATGGATGAAGCAACCATTACCTTTATCTTGATTAGGATCAACATAATCCTAAGTAATTGTCATCACAATTTACTCTTTAATGAATTTCCTTATACACGTATATCTGCACAGAGGATAGTAAATGTGAGTGTGGAATTCCTAGAGGTGGAGCTGCTGAATGTACAAGGGATATACAGGTTTTTTTTTTTGTTTTATTTTATTTTATTTTATTTTATTTTATTTACTTTGTAATAATATTACATTAAAAATAAATATATATGAGGTCCCATTGAACCCTACCTCCCCCACCCCACCTCTCCCCCCCCTCAGCAACACTCCCTCCCATCATCATGACACAGCCATTCCATTTGGCAAGTATATCTTTGGGCACCCCCGCACCCCATGGTCAACGGTTCACACCATGGCCCACACTCTCCCCCATTCCATCCAGTGGGCCCTGTGAGGATTTACAATGTCCGGTGATTGCCCCTGAAGCACCATCCAGGGCAGCTCCATGTCCCAAAGACGCCTCCACCTCTCATCTCTTCCTGCCTTTCTCCATACCCATCAGCCATCATGTCCACTTTTCTCAATCCAATGTCACCTTTTCTATGTGGACATTGGATTGGTTGTGTCCATTGCACCTCTATGTCAAGAGGAGGGTCAGATTCCACCTGGATGCTGGATGCAATCCTCCCACTTTCAGTTGTAATCACTCTAGGCTCCATGGTGTGGTGGTTGTCCTTCTTCAACTGCATCTTAGCTGAGTGTGGTGAGCCCAATAAGTCAGATTGTAGGTGCTGGAGTCTGTTGAGGCTCAGGACCTGGCTATCACATTGTCAGTCCAGAGATTCAAATCCCCTAAATATATCTTAAACCCCGACACTAACTGCACCTCCAGCACATTAGCATGAAAGTCGTATGAAGAGAGATCCCTTCTGAGTCCAGATTCGTCACACATAAACACCAGTTCCACAGAGGGGCCATCTGACCTGGTAGTTAACCCCATCGGCCATGACCATAACTCCCATGGGTCTCTTTAGCCCTTGAAGGAACCGAGGATATACAGTTTTAATACTGAGATACTGACAAATTGTCTTCCAAAGAAGTTGCACCAATTTCCATTCCCTCTCATTGCTAAATCCATTCTTCTTCAGATTTTGTATTAACGAAAGTGGATTGTTGACATGGTTTTCTTTATAAACACACTGTGAAAAAAATATAAAAGGTAAGAATCTACTAATCTGGTCCTTTTCCTGGAAATTTATGTGACAAGTATTGGATGGTGCTTAGAAAAGATGAGACCTCAGATTTTACTTTTGAAATGCAAACTGGTAACAGACATCTGTTGTTTGTTATGCTCTTGGGCATCCAAGGAAGCCAGTAAATGTCCTTGGGTTACACTGGGGCCCCAAAGCTCATGCTGTGTTTGTGTGAGGAGCAGTGAATTATAGCCAGTAAAGAATCAGAAGCTGATCCTATCACTTTGATCTTAATTCAGTCTTCTGGACACAAGCAGTACCCATCCTTTACCTCCTTCCACGATCTCACCCTGAAACATTAGCTTTGCCAATTATCTGCTGATAATGGATTATCTGCTTATAACGGTAGTTCCCCGCCCACCTATTTGCCTGCCTATCTGTCTGCTAGGGCCAAAGTATGGAATAATATGCCAAATTGGGTCCCAGAAGAAGATGAAAAATGGCAGGTGGAGCCAAAAGTTTAAGAGTGGCCAGGACAGAAATTTCCCACCATCTCCATCCCCTGCACTAACAGAGAATCACTGAAGGGTCTCTTTGATGGCCCTGGAACACCTAATGGTTAACTATTCTGAGATTCTGGAAAACCACTCGACAAATTATGGCAATTTGGTTGTAGGAAAAACTAGAGTAGAAAGAGAAATGTTTTCTTCCCAGAAAAGACCATGTAAAATGAGGCTGAACTTGTGGCAAATGGGTACCTAGAACTGCAAGTATGAAGTCTTGTTTTGTGCATACTTGTGTGAACAGTATTATATTACATGCATTATTTAGATAATATTGCTAAAAAATAACATTGTGTTTTTGAGATTTGTCTAAATTGATACATGTAGAACTTGTTCATTTATTTTAATTGCTCTATACTATTCCATAAAATATTCTCCTGTATTTTCTTCTAAAAGTCATAGTTTTCCTTTATACACTTAGGTATTTTATCTTCCTAGAACTTTTATTTTGTGTGTATGGTGTGTGAGATAGTCTTCTAATATTTTTTCCATATAGATAGCCAATTATCCCAACAATATTTTCAATAAACCCTCATTTCCTAATTGATCACTTTTACTGCCTCTGTCATACATCAGATTCCCATGTATACTCAAGTTTGTTCTTCTCAGTAATTTATTTGTATCTCCCTGAGCTAATACCACACTAATTTAAATGCTTTATAATAAGACTTGACCTGGTTGATTATGGCACCCTCCTTACTTTTGCTCTTGAAAATGATTTTGGTTCTTGTTGTTTCTTTTTCATATCAATTTTAGTGTCAGATTTCAAAACTCTGTTGAAACTTTGATTGGAAATGCACTGAATTTATTTATTACTATAAGAAATATTGTCATATTTATGATACAAAGCCTTCCCATACAGCAGCATGATACCACCCAACTTTTACAGGCCTTCTTTTAGATTCTCCCATAACATTGCATAATGTCTTCCATAAAGTTCTTACATGGCACATCCCTAGGAACATTATAATTTTGTCGCTTTTCTGAATATCTATTTTTATTACTAGAATATACTAATATTATTAATTTCTATATACTGATTTTTCCTTTGGCAACCTTGCTGAACTCCTTAAGAAGTTATATCATTTTCTCTGTAGAAATTCTTCTATTCTCTATATAAACAATTATATCACCTACAAATAGTGAGAAACTTGTTTCTTTGTTTTTTATTCTTATATCACTTGTTTATTTTTCCTGTCTTATTGAACTGGCTACACCTACAAAGCACAGTGCTGAATAGAAGCTGTAAGAGTGAGCATGTTTCTTTGACTCCTGAAAAGAGTATTCTTCTAATGTTTCGCCATTATGATGTTGGCTATGGGACACTCATAATTACCCTTTACCAAGTTATGGAAATTTCTTTCTATTTCTGGTTTGCTAAGAGTTTCATCATGAATGAGTTCTGGCTTTATCAATATTTGTACATTTATTAAAACTATCATATAGTCTTTCATTGGTTAATATGGTAGAGTACATTACAAGATTTGCTAATCCTTTGTGCTCTGATTCAACTTGATCATTGCTGGATTCAGTCTGCCAGGATTTCGTTTGATCTGTGAGGTAACTGAGGCTTCCTGTAATTTTTTTTCATCTACATCCATTTGGGTTGCTTTCCCATCTCTCTGCCTTGGGGTCAACCTCCTGTACTGTTCTTGGCAACTCTAAATTCTTCTTACTTTGTTATGCAAATGAATTCAACTCTATCTCCTACAACGTTTCTCATTGTAGGAAGTTTTTCAGTAGTCTTTAAATCATTTGAAAGATTCAGAAGAAAGAGCAATGCAATAAATTTTTACACAGATAATTTTAAAAATCTGAAATGTAAAGTCCATCATGATTTTCCGGGAATTCTGATTTTTTTGATAAATTGCTATGTTCTTAAAAGTAGCATGTGTGCTTCAAGAAATGACTTAGTTCATATCAGTTAACATGGAGTTAATGATGCATGGTTTATCTTGACTAACATATTTTATTGTCAGCTATTGTTTACATTTGTTAAACTTGCATTTGTCATTGTTACCAGTACATTGCACAATATCACATTCACAAAAATGAATAATTTCAAAAGTAGTTTGCAGGAGTATAAAAATAATCATGAAAATCAAACTATAAATACTGTAACATGAAATAAGGTCATAAATATAAGTAATGAATAGATTCCATCATAAATATAAAGAATGAATCTGTATGTCATGAGACAAGTGAGCAATGGCTGAGAGTAAGATCATAAAGCAGACAAAAATAAATAAAGTAGGAAGCATCACAATGAAAACATGATAACTGAATTTTATGGGACTAATGATCCTTTTGTCCTAGGACCCAGTTTATTATCTGTTAACAAATTTATTAAATAACATAAAGTTACCAAAATTCTCATGTCATTTTCTAATAAAGCCTATCAATCTTGCTTTTAAACCAATTGACTTTCTCTAGGCAAACACAAAATATGGCTTTCCAGAACCAAATTATCAAACTTTGATGTTAAAGGTTGAGAAGACACCAAAACTATAGAACAATCATTTGATTTGCCTTCATAGCAAAAGCAAATACAACTATACTCTTGGCTGATAACATATAATGCCAGCTTCAAAATTAATTGCAAATATTGTAGTTGGAAAGAAAGTAGGAAACACAATTGGCAGAATTCCTTTATCTGAATTGTTAGATTTCTTATAGTGTGACTGGCATTTAAAATTAATAACTGTTATGTATGTGAACAAGCAGACATTTGACTTCTAGTTGAACTAAACTGTGAATAAATCAGTTGTCAGTATATGTTCACTATATATGTGAGAAAGAAGTACTCAGTGACTTTTTGTTCTACTTGTTATTGAAGCTAATTTTAAAAGAAGAGAATTTTGGTTGAATTAAAGATTCATTTGTAAATCATGAAATAGACTTAAAACGGCATGTCGGAATGAGTGTTGAAGAAGCTCCAGCTAAAGTACAGCAAGGAAAGGCATCACTATACCAGCGAAAGATGCTACTTCCAAATGCCAGCACACACGTTATTCGCATAGTGCAGCTGGCGTCGGTAACATGCTTCCAGATCCCAAACTGCTGCTGGGAGAAATAGTGGAAATTGTGAACACAAACTGATTTGGCCACTTAGTATGTGTCTCCTCAACCTTCTGGGCTGAAACAGAAAATAGTAAGTACAAGCTGCTGCTCTCCCACACTGAATTTCTCTGGGTGCAAACAAAATAGACTTACACTGTATCTTAAAATAAGGAATAATGTTGTTTTGGGTTACCGTTTTTGTGCATGCAACAGAGTGTTTCAGTGATACATTCAGTACTGTGAATAGTACATATCTTTGACTTCAGGGCCTATAGCAAGATTTTTAATGGTTAGACATCAGATTTCTTAAAACTGAATTGTGGTATAAATGGCTCAGTGACTAAGTTTGACTTTTTCCCAACACCTAATGATTCTTCATTCATCAGAAAAACACCTATGATAAGTCATTGGGCATAGTTAAAAATCACATCCAGGGAAGCGGATTTGGTTCAACTGATAGAGCATCTGCCTATCACATGGGAGGTCCAGGGTTCAAACCCAAGACTTCCTGACCAGTGTGATGAGCTGGCCCATGCACAGTGCTGATGCACACAAAGAGTGCCATGCCATGCAGGGGTGTCCCCCACATAGGGGAGCCTGATGCACAAGGAGTGCACCCCACAAGGAGAGCTGCCCTGTGCAAAAAAAAGCACAGCCTGCCCAGGAATGGCACCGCATACACGGAGAGCTGATGTAGCAAGATGATGCAGTAAGAAGAGACACAGATTCCCAGTGCCACTGACAAGAATGCAGAAGAACACACAGCAAATGGACACAGAGAGCAGACAATGGTGGGGGAGGTGGGACAGGCAGGAGAGAGAAATAAATAAAAAATAAATCTTAAAAAAAAAAATCACATCCAAATGCTGCAAATGAACATGAAGAAATAACTTCCAGAGCCAAATTCCACCACAGAGGGGACGTGGACTCCACTAGCACCAAGACATTCAACCTTCTAGATGGAGCACAGTCCACTGAAGAAATATCGAAAATCGTCTGTAGAGAGAACTCTTCCCATAATTCCTAGGTCTGTATTTGATCTGAAAAGTCTGTCAAAGCTTCTCAAGAACCCCTAATTCTGAGTTAAGATTTTCTACCTTGGAAAACATAAAGAATGGAAAGAAAACCCAACTAAATATGGAAACCAACAGCTCAAACGGTGGCTATCCAGCCAGATACGATTTCTACATGAATGATTTCAAACAATATCCCTCTCATAGAAAGGGAAAACATGACTGTTATTTACTTTTCAATTTAATTTTTACTTTCATATAAGATATACATTACTAATTTAAAATTTCATGTAGTTCTATAAGGATTCTAACAACAAAACTCCAGCAATTTCTGTCTCTCACCTCCCCTAATCTCATCCTTCTAGAGGCAATCACTGTCAACTTCTTTACCTCTTTCTTCGGATTCTCTATTGGCTTCCTGCTATGGAAAAGAAAGAACTAGGATCCTTTTACTATATATACTCATTTCCCCTCACCATCTTTCCATTATAGCTACATTATGCAGTATACTTCAATTACATTCCCATTTTATACAGTGCTTTTGTTTTCTTAAGAGTTAATAAGGATTTCATTTCTTCATTTGGTAAGTTATCTATATATTTATCCATAATTTGTTCCCAAACTCCTCTCTAAAGAGGTTCAATTTATTGGTTCAATTTATTCACACACATCAGGTTATCCCTCAATGTCATACTTTCTTAGAGAAATCACTCCTGGAGTCCTCCATCTCCTGCCTCAATCTGAGCTAAATATTCTCTTGGCCTGATGCATATTTTCCTGAGATTTTTCCTTCTCTGTCCTCTTTTGGATTCCCTTTGCTGCTTCCCTAGCCTATCCTTATAAGTCTTTTTCCTTTTTTGGTTCCTTCCTTGTTTGGGTGGAGCACGTCTTTAAGGAACTTTCTTAAAAGGGTACATGAGAGGTAAATTTTCTAAGACTTTGCCTTTCTAAAAAAGTCTTCATGCTACACCCATCTTGGATAGTTTATCTGGGGAAAGAATTCTATATTAGCAATTATTTTCTTTAGAATTTTGAAGGCATTGATCCATTGTCTTCTGACCTCCAAGACTGTTGCTGCAATACCTGATAATATTTTAATTCTCAATCCTTTGTTTATGGCTCCTTTTACTCCCTCAAAAAAGTTTGGGCCCTTCTCTGTCCACAGTGTTCCAAAGTTTGTGATGTTATGCCTTGGTGAACACTTGTAGGCACTTTTAACTGTAAACTACGATCATTCAGTCTGGAGGAATTTTTCTTGAATTATTTCTTCAATGATTTCCTCCAGTCTTTTTCCTTCACTCTTCCTTTCTATAACTTCTATTAGTCAGACATTGTACCTACTGATCTAATATTCATACTTCTTATCACTTCTTTTCTATTTCTGTCTTTTTGTTGTACTTACTGTGAGATTCCCTCAACTTTATTTCCAGCTATTCTAATGTCCTACTTTGGTTATCATATTTTTGTTTTCAAAAGTTCAATTTTGTTCTTTGAATGTTCTTTTAAAAAAATATTAAAGACCCTTTTGTTCTTGTTTTATAAATTCAGCATCTTCTTATCTCTTAACACTCTAAAAATATTAATGTAATTTTTTTTCCTAAGTTTTCTTCTACATGTCCCAGCATTGTCTACTTTTCCTCTATTTGGTTTGCTTGCTTCGGTTTTTGGTGGCAGAGGTGTTTCTCAAATCCCTGCTGCGCCTAAGTGTGGCATCGTCCTGAGATATAATCGTGGCTGCAGACTCTTGGGAACTCAGTAAAGGGCAGGTGTGGGTGGGTGGGAGCCTTCTCCTCCTGCCTGAGCAGGCCACGCCTCCTCTTGTCCACCCTGAGAGGGAACGGCCTCCATCTGGAGGGGAGGAAGCCACTGCCCACTGAATGGTGTGGTTTTGGGTCTAGAGAGCCCAACTCTTCACTGTATGGACGTTCACACAGCCTTAGTGCTTTCAGACCCACTTGCTGCCCTCTCCCAAAACTGCTTCAGCAGTGCTCAACCTCTCTAGTTCCTGAGCGTTCTGAGGTTCTGCAGTGGGCTTGCTTTGGTTCCCGGTATCCCCCAGGGCCAGCTGAGCTTCAGCTTCAAGAGTCTGCTCTCTCGGTTATCACTCATCCATTTTCCCTCCAGCTTCCAAACTGTTGTTACCCTGTTCTCCATTATCTTCATCCTAACGGGTTTATACCTTTTTGAAAAATCCTTTTTACTGCCATTTAAGAGAGTTTTCAGGAAGAATGGAGGTAAATGCATATGTTCAATTTTCTGTATTAAACTGAAAATCTTCCTATTTTTAATATGATGTTTTATGTTTGTAATTTTTTTAAAAATTGGGGTGATTTTTTACAATATTTATTCAGATTTATGTGTGTACCTGAATTCCTTACATCAGTGGTTCTCAAAGGATGGTTCCCCAGGCCATCAGTATCAGCTAAGAACTTGCTAGAAATATAAAATTTTGGGCCCCATCCCAGACTTACTGCATCAGAAACTCAGGGGGTAGAGCCCAGAAGTCTGTTTGAACCAGCCTTCCAGATGGTTCTGATGCTCACTAGAGTTTGAGAACCACTGCTGTAGGTGATGCAGGGATTCTGAAAGTTTGAGAAACACTACCCTGCTTTCAAAGTCAGCCCCAGATGCAGCTCCTCAAATGAAAACCTACTGAAGTGCCCAACAGAACAGAAGGATTTCGAGCTGGCTTCCTCTAATAGCACCCATGCCCCCCATCCCAGGAAAGCAGGTGTACATCTAGATGGTTTTTCCTTCCTGGACTTCCATCAAGACTCTGATGTGATCCCCAGCCTCCTAGGCTGGGGTCGCTGAGGCAGATTAGGCACGGTGTGAGAAGACAAGGCAGTGTGCAGTGTACAGGTTTGCAGACTGGGGATGTATTAATAACAGGCCTCTCCCTCTTCCACATCTTCTACCATCAACACTTGGGAGCCTTCCCCTTCCCTCAGGGCAGGGAGCCTGCCGGAAACTCACGGGAAAGGAGAGTCCCTGTTCTGCCTCTTGAGTCCACAGAGACTCACTCAAGAAGCTGCGAAAAGGTTCTTCACCCACCGTGGCCTTCTGCCTACCTTCCCCCACCACACACGCGCTTGTCCACCCACCTGTTTGGCTGAGCCCTCAGTCTGCATCCGTCTCCTTCCCTTCTTCTTCCTCTCCCCACCGCAGCAGCTCATCTCTCCATCCTGGAGGCAGAAGGAACCACCTGAATTCTCTGTTTAGCACAGTTAATATTTCTGCTCCTTTCCACCTTCCCTCCCAGGTATATCTTCACTGTCATTTACACTTTTGAAGCCTTGATAAAGATATTGGCAAGAGGGTTTTGTCTAAATGAGTTCACTTACCTGAGAGATCCTTGGAACTGGCTGGATTTTAGCGTCATTTCCCTGGCGTGAGTATTCCTCCGTGCTGGCTCATGTGTGTGTCCATGGGGCTATGGGTTGTCCGAGTTTCATCCTCTCAGTCCAGCTTCCTCGTTCAGCACATGTGGTCTGGGCTTTTCCTGCCCCTGAATGCTGCTTTCAGCCTGGGGGTCACTTTCCAGCATCCTGTAGGGAGGACTCAGATGCCTCAGGTTTGGGCTGATGACGGCCCCTTAGAAGGGCCGGATAAGGCTCAGCCTTGTCCCTAACCAACATCGAGAACTTTCTCTAAGCAGACAGTGTCTGACGAGAAAAACATTGCAACCTACCCTCAGTCAGTGCTAAGGAGTCTACAGGTGGAAAAGTCAAGATCTGTTCCGGGTCCTTCCCAGGCTCGGGCCCCCCACACCTGCCCTTAGTTATTGTGCACTCATCCCAGCACCTCTCCTTGCAGACGCTGACCGACTTCTCGCCCCACAGATACCTCGCTGAAGCAACCGAGTTCCGAGGGTTCTCAGGCCTGCGGACGTTCAGAGTCCTTAGGGCGTTGAAAACGGTTTCTGTGATCCCAGGTAAGATGCGTTAATCAGCACTTTTTTATTCACAGAGCCTATGTTTCCCAATCCTAATGTCCTCCTGGGATTTTCACAAGAGCCCTGTAAGGCTCCAGGGCAGGAACCATCGTCCCTGCTCGAGAGACAAACTGGGCCCTGAGAGCAGGGAAGGCGAGGCCAAGGGCTCGGCCCTGGCAAGAGCCTCACAGACCTAACGTCCCCACGCTGGACCTGTGTCCACCTTGGATATGGCCTTGTCGTCAGAACGGGCCGTGACTCCTTTTCTGCTCTTGTTGTGAGATGCTTGCAAGACCCTGGCTGGATTCTCATTTATACATTAGACCAAGGGTTTATTTTTTCTCTTTTTTTTAAATTCAAGCTTTATTCCAAATTCAAAAAAAAAAAAAAATTACAGGGAAAGGCAACACAACAAATCACAGAGGCATTATATGATATAATTATTATTAGCATGATATGAACATGATTAAGCATTTTTTTCATTAATAAGGAGACCTTGACTACATCATTTAACTAATCTGTGTTCATCTGTTGTATCTTTCTGAACACTAGAGGAAAAACTGAGTTAGTAGTTGGAATTAATGAGATAAAAGTGCCTGGACAGAATTTTTTAGGCATAATGGTTCTAAAACTAAGGGTTTGGACATGGAAATAGTGAGGAAGGGAGAAGGCCGTCCTGGGCTCTGGTTAGTATCTCCACCGTTTCCATGTATCTGAAACTTGAGCCTTGCCCCTGAACTTGGACCTGCAAAGGAGAAAAGAATTAGTCAACTCTTGGTTACAGAGGATTTAGAAACAGAAACAGGTCACCAAAGCTCATCTTATTGGGCTTCCACGGTGCCATCATCAGCACTGGCCCAGAGACCACCCTCACCCCCTACTACATCGATGGTGGAGCTGCCGAGAGCAGAGACAGGACAAAACCACTGACCAGGACCTGGCGCTTCCCCTTGTGGGCAATGGGTTATGGCCCCTCGCCCTGGAGAACAGGAGCGGTCGTCCTAGATGGGAAGTGCCTCTACCATTCCATGTCTGGCTCTCTGGAGAAGGACTGGGAAATCTTTACCAGCTCTCACTGGACAAGCTTCTGCCTGAAGGAAGCCACAGCAAACAAGTAGTTGGCTCTGCCCTTGGTGTCCCTCTCACCAACTCTTAGCCAAGAAGGCCCTGAGTCTTGACACAAGACCCCTTCCTGTGCAGACCCTCTCACGCCTTGCCTCACTCCTCTGCCTATCTTGCATTGTGTTCCAGAGCCTACCGGTGTTCTGCAAACACTGCATGCCCCTGCTCACCTCCTGTCCTTGGGCCAGGCTCTTCCCTCTGCCAGGAGCACCTTCCTCCTCTCTTACTCAACTCAGGGAACCGCCCTGGCCTTTCCCAACTTCCCTAACCCACCCACCCCCACCCCCAAGCCTGTGTTAGGGCTGCTCTGTATGTACCTATCTGCCCTTCACCTGCCAGTGCCTCAACCATCGGCTACCAGCCCAGGAACTGATGCCTGTTGTGGTCAGTGGACGTCTGTCAACCACACTGACGACCCAGGACAGATCCCAGACTGCACCCGACGGAGCTCTGCTTCTTGGGAAGCCGATCTCCCAGAGAAGAGGCTTCCATTTGCCACAGCAACAAAGCATCACTTCTTAAACACGTAGGGCCCCTTGTCCGCTGGCAGCTATGCTCAGTCTCGGCGTTTCTGCCTCAGGACTCTCTCTCGGGCCTCTATGGTCTCACTCTATTGCTCTGTTCTACTCTCTGTCTAGCTGTCTTTTTCTTTGTGCCTGTGTCCCACTGCATTTCTTTCTCCCCCCTTCCCCCCCATCTCTGCCTCATTCTGTCTCCCTTGTGGCTAGCTCGCGCTCTCTCCCTCTTTCTCTCACATGCATACACACACACAGTGAGGTTTGTGTGTCTCAAGCCTCGAGCTGCCTCCCAGAACGGAGGTGAGCGGAGAAAGACAGATGCCAAATGGCTGGAGGGACGTGGGTAGCCTCAGCCTGGCCAACGCCTGGTACGCGGTGGGTACTCAGGGGCTGGACTCAGCGCATATAGCCTGACGGCGACGTGACCTGTGACCTGTGACGCCTGGCCACAGCCGCCTCACTTTGCAACGGCGGCAGCTGACCCTGCCTGCCTGCTTCTCGGGCTTGTTGCAAGGCTCGGATGAGGACTCCTTGGGACTGCGCGAGCCTTCGTGAAGCACCTCACACCTCTGCGTAGTGCGGGAGGAGGGCGGGAAGGGGCGAGCGGGCCAGGCGCACATGCGCGCTGCGTGGTGCCGCGTGGGAGCACGACTCGCCTCCCGCAGGGCTGAAGCTCATCGTCGCTGCCCTGGTGCACTCGGTGAGGAAGCTGGCCGACGTGACCGTGCTCACCGTCTTCTGCCTGAGCATCTTCGCCCTCGTGGGCCTGCAGCTCTTCAAGGGCAACCTCAAGAACAAGTGCGTCAGGAACGGCACGGATCCGACCCAGGCGGGCAATTCCTCCATCGGGAAGTGTGAGTAGACTCGGGCCCGGGGCGAAGGGCTGGCTGCCGAGAGACGTGCAGCCCTCGCTCGCCTGCAGTAAGCATGTAATCGACTCCTTTTTCTGCTGCAATGCGAGTGGAACTCTACTTTGGAATCCTGCACGTCCCGTTGCCCAGTGTCCCCTTTGCCAGGACATGCCCTATAAATCCAGGGCAAGCCAGTTTGCCTCTGCGGAGGAGGCCCGGTCTTTCTGTTCTCAGGTGGGCTTTCCCCTCCCAGTGGCCCGGCATGCACGCTGAGTGTCCAGGGCCAGGGACCCGCCTTGCTCAGGCAGGACGCCTAGATCACACGGGACTTCAGCAGGAAGGTTCAGGACCACCCGTGAGGCTTTCATTTCTTCCTTTCTTTTGCAGATTTCTACATCAATAAGACAGGTACCTCTGATCCCTTACTGTGTGGCAATGGATCTGATGCAGGGTGAGTACTCAGCTCTGACAGAGCTCCAATGCCCAGTGGTCCTTTCTCTGTCCTGTCACTAGAACTTTCTGGAAAGAAACTGGGTTCCAGGCCCTGAGAAAGATGCAGAAATGCATACATCATGGCCTCTGCCAAACCAGAACTCAGAGGGAGGGAGTGTGTGAGTTAGCTTTTGCTGAGTAACAAATCACCCCAAAATTGAATGGCTTAAAACAGCAACCATGTACTTCATTCACGACTCTGCACGCCGCAGTGCAGGCTGGGACTGGTGGGTGTTCTGACGTTGGCTGGTTCGGCCATGCACCTGCAGACAGCTGGCCGATCAGATCAGCTGGCCGGTGCTGACCTCTGATGACTTCAGCTGGGCTGGCTAGTCTGCTCACAAGATCTCTCATCCCCCAAGAAGCTCCCCTGGGCCTGTTCTCATGGCCAAGGCAGAAATCCAAGAAAAAGAGTGGAAGTGGGGGGGCCTCTTGAGACCTCTAACGAATTCTTGACCAAAGCAAGTCATAGACCAGTCCAGATCCAAGAGGTGAGGAAATAGTCTCCTCTCCCTGATCGTACAGTAAGGGGACGTGGAAATGGAAGTGGAATAATTGTGGTCAGTTTTATAAACTGTCTATCTCTGGAAGGGATTAATATTTATTAGATATGTGTTTTGTATCAAATGCTCTACATTGATCATCACAACTCTATGGCATGGGTTTTATTATTCTCACATCCCAGAAGAAGTGCATACATCAGTTGTTGCAATTTCAAACTCTGAGGAGGACCAGATGCCCAATGAGGAAGGGGTGGGGTGGGGTAGCGAAGGAGACCCCGTGCCTTGTCATTTAAAGGAGCAGCCACTGCTCTACCCTCTTTTTGGATGCTACATGGAAATGTGGGGCCATTGCTTCCAACTTTCAAATTTCAAAAGAGAGGCAGAAAATCTGAATTTTTATGTGATATCTCCCAGCTATAAACTTTGGCTAACAGCTCCAAAAATTTTCTACATAAAGTAGGGAATCAAACAAAATCCTCAGGTCAAAATCCGTCTGAAGCCTGCCAGTCTGGAAGCTCTGATAGATACGTAGATAGATACGTAGATAAAGCTCTGATAGATGCTACACTGTAGAGAGAGAGCTCCAAGAGCTAGCGAAACCGAGATGCGCTGTAAGGAGGTCAGGGCAGGCTTCCTGGAGGTGGTGGCTGAGCTGTGCGCTGAGGGCAGGCAGGGTGTCTCCAGACTGTGCCAAAGAGAGGTCACCTGGATGGAGGCCACTCTGGGCGACGGACAGAGGGCGACGAAGCCCGGGCGGGGGGGGGGGGGGGGGGCGTCGTCCTCGGTGCTGCTGTGGCGGTGGCTCCTGAGCACAGCGAGCTGGCATCCAGCAACAATTCAGCAGGGCCGGTGGCCCCCACCCAGGACCTGGGAGGCGCCCACAGCGACCGCACCCCGGGGGCTGACAGCCCGCGTTGCCACAGTGGGCTGAGTGACGGGGGGGAGGGGGCCGCCTTAACTGGCTCCCTGCGAAACCACCTCAGAGCCGGGGGCTGGGGGCGCGGGAGACCCGGTCAGCAGCGGCTCTGGGCCTCGGTGCGCAGACACGGCCCTCGTTCCGGCTCAGGGCGGGGCTCTCCACGCCTGCCTCTGTTCGCCCTTGACTTGCACTTCCGCTGAGGCCCCTTCCTGCCTGGAGTGTGGGTTTCTCAAGGCAGCGGCTCCGGAGCGGCCTCCGGCCTCGCCCCGGTAAATCTGTGGGTCCGTCTGCGGACCAACCTCAGTTCCAAAGAGGCCAGACTTCACGCAGGGCAGCCCAGCAGGGTGGCGGAGGTGGGGAGAGCATCAGCGCGGTGGGGAGAGGCTGCCCCGGAGCCGGCAGAGTGGCCCCGAGGGCGTGCTGGGAGCGCTCCGTGGGGTGCTGGGTCCCCGAGAAGCAGAGCCCCGGCCAGTTGCCCTGCCCAGCGGCTCTGTGGCCCAAGGAAATACGAATGGCCTCCAGCATCTTCCAGCCCATCCTTCCTGTCCTCGTGAGGTGAAAACAGCAGGCCTTTGGTTTGCATTTTACACGCGGCTACTACGCTGGAGGCACTTTGCACAGTGGTCGCATAGAGGGGCTACAGTGGGCTCCACGGCAGCCATGGAAAGAAAGCCGCCTTCAAGCCGCTGGCACACCGGGGTAGCAGACCGACTAGCCCCTGGCAAAGGAAACCGAGAGACCTTCTCTCAATGTGGGTCGACGGGCTGCGCACGCCCGCACCGCCGGCAGTGGGGGCAGGGTTGGAGCTGGCTGTGCTGCACTGCTCTGTGTTTGTGAGTGTGTCTGAAGGAAGGAGAGCCCCGGAGGTCAGTGCTGGGGTCCCGGGAGCAGAAGAACGCAGAGCTGCAAATAAGGACTTCCTGTTGCTTGGCCAGGCCCACCCGCCATGCCGCCACCTCACCCCCTTACTACGAGAGCGACGGGAGCCCCATGCTCCCCCATCCGTCCTCAGGCGCATCCAGCCACTTGACAGTTACATCGTGTCTGTGTTCTTACCTGTGTGATTCAGGAAATCTGCTGCTCCCCTCTGAATCTCACCTTCCTCACCTTTAAGAAAAGATTGTTGGGAGGATCAAATTACACATCTGTAAAGCACCTGGGAGAGGCACAGTCAGTGCTGAGTAGGTGGGAAACGTCCTTTTCCTTGTGATTCCTAAGTGGGCGGTGGCCTTGGCTAGTGTAGACAAGTCTGCAGGTGCGGCCGACAGGCTCAGGTGTCCAGTCTGGTCACTGTGCTGACTCTGCGCCCAGGCGTGAACTTGCTGAGGGCCTCCCTCTCGTGGGGCCGCCCCTGGGCAGTCAGCTGGCCGCCCCTGACCACCCCCCTGGGCGTGGCCCTGCCCCGGGAACTGTGGCCCAAGGGCACCACCGTCCCCACCTCGTGGATGAGGGAAAGGAGACCTAAAGAGCCTGCGCGCCCAGCGCCCCCAGCTGACGAAGGGGATGCAGGCCTTCGACTCGGGTCTCGGGGCTCCAGACCCGAGGTGTCCCCCGCAGCGCTGGGCCGCCTGCCCCGGAAGCAGAGCTGTGCAGTGAGCGCCTTCTCTGTCCCCGCGCAGCCACTGTCCCGACGGCTACATCTGCCGTAAAACCACCGACAACCCGGACTTCAACTACACCAGCTTTGACTCCTTTGCCTGGGCCTTCCTCGCGCTGTTCCGGCTCATGACGCAGGATTCCTGGGAGCGCCTCTTCCAGCAGGTATTGGTCCGCACGTCCCACCAGCCGCGGTGGGAGCTGCCTGGCTAACCTTCCCTGGAGGAGCCTGACAACTGTGGGGTCCCTGGGCTACGGGCGCACGTGTCTCTTCTTTCCTTTGCATTTGCAGACCCTGAGGGCTTCTGGGAAAATATATATGGTCTTTTTCGTGGTCGTCATCTTCCTGGGATCTTTCTACCTGGTCAACCTGATCTTGGCTGTGGTCACCATGGCTTACGAGGAGCAGAGGAAGATGACCATGGATGAAACTGAAGCAAAGGAGAAGTTTTTCCAGGAAACCCTCGAGAAGCTCCGGAAGGAGCAGGAGGTTTGTGCAGGAGGGTTGGTGCGGTCAGCTGCAGGCTGCAGATGCTTGGGTAGAGGTCTGGACCAGCTGCTTAGGTTCAGGCTGCCGTTCCAGGGAGCTAGAGAAGGATTCCGCTACTTCAGGGACCATGTTAGGTCAGGTTTCCGCAGAGAAGGGCCTAAGTGAAGATGCTTGTGTGAATGGCTTGTTGAGGAGTGCTCTCAGGAGAGAGTAAAGGAGGAATACGGGGCGGGGGGGGGGGGGACGGACTATGCAAGGAAGTGGTCTCCTCTGGAAGCTCCCTCCAGCCTGAGCCTACGGGGAGCACTGGGGCATGACTTGGACCAAAGAATTAACCTCTGGGAAGTGGACTTGGCCCAGTGGTTAGGGCGTCCATCTACCACATGGAAGGTCCATGGTTCAAACCCTGGGCCTCCTTGACCCGTGTGGAGCTGGCCCATGCGCAGTGCTGATGTGCTCAAGGAGTCCCGTGCCACGCAGGGGTGTCCCCCATGTAGGAGAGCCCCACACGCAAGGAGTTGGCCCCATAAGGAGAGCCGCCCAGTGTGAAAGAAAGTGCAGCCTGCCCAGGAATGGCACCGCACACACGGAGAGCTGACACAACAAGATGACGCAACAAAAAGAAACACAAGGGAAGCAGATTTGGTTCAACTGATAGAGTGTCTGCCTACCATACGGGAGGTCCAGGGTTCAAACCCAGGGCCTCCTGACCCAAGTGGTGAGCTGGCCCACACGCAGTGCTGATGCACACACGGAGTGCCATGCCACACAGGTGTGTCCCCCCGCGTAGGGGAGCCCCACGCACAAGGAGTGTGCCCCAAAGAGAGCTGCCCAGCGCAAAAAAGTGCAGCCTACCCAGGAGTGGCACCGCACACACAGAGAGCTGACGCAGCAAGACGATGCAACAAAAAGAGATGCAGATTCCCGGTGCCACTGACAAGAATACAAGCAGACACAGAAGAACACACAGCGAATGGACACAGAGAACAGAAAACTGGGAGGGGGGTGGGGGGAAGGGGAGAGAAATAAATAAAAAATAAATCTTAAAAAAAAAAAGAACTTAAAAAAAAAACACAGATTCCTGTGCCGCTGACAACAACAGAAGTACTCAAGGAAGAACACACAGCAGATAGACACAGAGAACAGACAACAGGGGCAGGAGGGAAGGGGAGAGAAATAAAAATAAATAAATAAATCTTTAAAGAGAAAAAAAAATAATTAACCTCTGTCAAGGCAAATGGGCCAGCCTTTTGTGTCCCCATATCAGTTAGTCATTGCAGGCAGACAAAGGAAATTCTCTGCACAGGAGCAGGGAATGGGAGTACTGACCAGGTAACGCCTCTGAGTAAAGTCTGCTACGGGGTCTGAATGTGGAGGTGACCCCCCGTGGATCTTCCTGCCCTGTACCAATCCCACCACCCCCAGGCCCTGACCCTTGACCTCCTCTGTTTCAAATGCCCCGCCCCATGGCAGCCCTGACGGGGGAAACACGTGCTGGTTTCAACCAGGTCCTGCTGGCTGCAGTTTCTGTTCTGTCTCAGGTGCTGGCAGCAATGGGGATTGACACAGCTTCTCTCCACTCCTGTGACGGGTCACCTTTAACCTGCAAAACTGCCAGCGAGAGATGGCACAGAATGAAGCCGAAGGTGTCAGAGGGCTCCACGGAAGAAAACAAATCACCCGCATCTGAATCCTACCACCAGCGCAGGAAGGTGAGGGGCGTGGGTGTGTCCTCAGAAAGATCACCCGTCTTTTCAGCTGTTGAGGAGGATGGGGTGACATGGGAAGGGTTTGTAGCAGGGAGGGAGCACAGAGAACGGGGCTCTACCCCTCACGTGGCAGTCTAATGAGGACGAGGGCATGAGGAGTGGGGAACAGAGGTGGTCATAGAGGCTTTTCTGGGGAGAAAGCCGCAATCCTGGGATTGTGGGATGTGTAGGAGAGGAGTCAGGTTTCAGGACTGGGAAAGTAGATGGGTGGTGATGCCAAGACACGAGGCCAGGAGAAGAGCCCCGGTTCGTAAGGAAGGTGTTGCACCCAGACTGGGCAAGCGGACCTTGTGGTCCGTGGGAAGCCAATGGCTCAGCGGTCGAGCGCTTGCTTCCCACATACAAGGTCCCGGTTTCAATCCCCAGCCCTGGGACCTCAAAAAAAAAAAAACAACAACAGAGCTCTCCCTCCTGTCCATCTGTCCATGTGAATCCATTTGTATCAGACCCAGCAAGGGGGCAGGAACTCGACCTGAGTTTTTTGTGGTCAAAAAAGCCCTAAAGCAATCTTAGCAATTAATCTAATCAAAGACCCCTCAGTTTAACGTAATCAAAGGGTATCACACCCAGGGGAATAGATTAGTTTACAAATATAAGCTTTCTCTTTTTGGGATTCATAAAATAATCTCAAACTGCTACACAGCGGTTGAGGTGAAGACCTGGGAGGAATACAGCAGCTATTGTGCAGAACCCACAGGAGACAGCCTACTTGGATGGTTGCATTTTAAAACGTCTAATTCTCAGATTCAGAGGTCATTGCCCATCATTTATCAAATTGGTTAATTCTCTATTAATTGGTGGTCAAAGAGGAACTGTGTGTCAAATGTGGGACCAATAAATTCTTCTCCTTTTCTTCATTGGTTTGCTTGGTGCCCAAACACAAATAATTCAGTCTTCTCTCTTTAATATTAGCTTTTCAATTCTTCTCCTGTGCTTCAAAAGTGAGAAGATTCATGGATTTTTGAGTTCCATAGACCCTGACCATATATTCTAGGAAAAGGGCACCCTGCTTAAAATACCAAGTTTGCAATGGTGGTTGCTGAAAAGGATTGGGCTACAAATTATCAAAAGCAACTCCAGTTCTGTGGGATAAGGGGATATATAAGGAAATCTCTAATGGCAAGATGCCCCAACTTTAGTAGTTTAGTAAATGAAAGGAATTAAGGAAGATGAAAAAATCTAACAGTATTGTCAGAATTTGATAGAAAGTCAATGTTTAGATTTTAGAAATATTATATGCGACCTGAGGACAGAATGATGACTTGTCATGGCCAAGTGGCCCTGGGAACTAGCCAGGTTCATATACTAATTTCCTGTGAATTAGGTCCTTTTCTTTGGCAATTGTAAGCCACACATTTCCCTCTTGGAAGATTTTGATGGGAAATGCTTATTGATTGCTAGGAATGACATTGTTCTTCCAGGAAATTAGACTGCAACTCTTCCTTCATTTTCTACATTGTCCACTGCTCCAAGCTGGCCTCAAGGGACCCTGGAAGCTCATTGCATTGTAAAGCTCTGGTCTCTTCTGCAACTCAAATTCTCATACCCATTCAGGCTGGAGCTAATGAATTGTAGGACCTAGTTTTCAGACTATCTAGTACACTCCTTCATTCAACAACCTTTACCAAGATTGTCCCAGCACTGGTGCCACGCAATAGAGCCTCTTTGGAGGGTGACTCTGATGGGGACAGAGAACTTAAGAGGCAGCTTTGTCCATCCAAACAGCTGACCCATCCAGGTGACAAATCGTCCTTGGACAAGTCCTTGGCCATGATGGCCTGTTTGCCAGTCTCAGGCACTCCATACTCTCCCATTTCTCCTGGCCTTTTCCCAGGCTCTGCATAGAAAACCTTTTCCCCTGTTCCCATCTCATGTCTACTTCAGTACCCCATAGATCTGGCATCTTTATTTCGCTCCTGGAAGATCATGTGAATAAAGGCAGGGAAATGGGAGTGGGTAGAGGAAGTGTTGAGCTCCAGATTAGCCTGAGGACCAGCGTCCAGTCGACTTCCTGACTGTTCTTGGGGCAATGTCCAGTCTTTCCTAGGCCTCACCTCTGGGACACGCCGGGCTAGCCATGGCAGTGCATTCCATTTCCGGGTCCCTGGCCGGGACGTCTCACTTCCTGACAGTGTCACCGATGACGGAGTCTTCTTTGGAGACCACGAAGGCCACAGGAGCTCCCTGCAGCCAGGCAGAGGTGCCGGCCAGCAGCTCCCCCTCCCTAGGAGCCCCCTGCCTCCACCCTCCAGCCCTGGCTCAGGGCACGGAGAAGATGGACACCTCACACCGCCCTCGAGTGAGCTTGCCCCTGGAGCCGGCGAAGACTCGGTGAGTTCGGATATTCCAACTCTCTTGAGCTGACCTCCAGCTGCAGGACTTGGGTCAGGAAGCCCAGAACATCTCCATGGATGCATCCTTTAGACAGCGCTATGCCTAACTCCTGCCAGCTCAGCCCACAGTAAAGCAGGGGCAAGCTCAAATTGGACCCTGGTGACTAACTGGCCAGCGCAACGCAGTAGAGTGGCCACAGAGTGTGCTGGCCAGCCGGGGACTCCTCATCTGGGGCAGCTGTGGTCTGCGCTGAGCTCTCCCCAGGTCCAGCAAGGACACCTGCAGTGCCTCTCATTCACCCTCTTTAGCCAGCCAGGGGCGCAGAGCAGGGTGTGAGCCTGCTTCTGAGAGAACCGAAATATGTTTCCACTGACTCGGACCAATCTCTGAGTGGATGCCCCGTGACTCAGGTCCCAGCAAGAAACAAGCGAGCAAGTGGAGAGCGTCTGAGTTTAGAGGGAGCATATGGGACAGAGAGGCACCTGGAGACCAGTAGCGGGGCGAGGCTGAGCAGAGAAGGGGGAAAGTGGAACCACGCCACAGGGTCCTAAAGTCAGAGCCAGCTTTCAGGGCTCCTGTGAGATACTTGAGTACTCTAGAAATTGCGTCACTCAAGAAACCTTGTCATGGACCCCTCACCCTCATTTATCCATTCCCTGAAGTCCCTCCTTCCCAAGTATTCTACCCTTTATTCATTCTAGATAAGTGGCTAGCACAGGATTCAACTCCTTAAGCTCTTCCATATCACACAGACCTGGATTTCAGTCCCAGCAGTGCCCGTTACCAATCAAGTCACCTGTTTCAAGTGCCTTAAATTCCCCAAGCCTCCATGTGTCCTCTGTAAAAAGGTGGGAGGATTAAATGAAATAACAAAGCACCCACTTTTATATACATGTGTCTGACAACCATCAATAGTAGCTGCTAGTATCATTTGTTGAGTCTTCATGGTTGGAAACTTTCTGAAAATGCCTTTATATTTCTTAAACACCTACTGTGTGCCTATGAACTTTACCTATGGTCAGTGCTCAGAATAAACGCTTGATGAAGACTGAATGGTTTGTTCAGTGCTGAGTCAGCTGCTGGGGGTCTCAGAGCCCCATCTCAGGACCCAGCTCAGGCCTCACAGAGACTTCCAGGGAAGACCAGGTGGGGGGCTTTGTGGGGGGCTCTTCTGAAGTGGCGTCAGGCAGCTGCCAACTGCGTGACCAAAACACGCAAGTGTTCCCTGCGGAAAGAAGCGCCTTGCAGAAGGGGCCTGGGTTGTTTACTGGGAAGGGAAATAGGCCTATCACGGGAGGGAAGGACCCCTGGAGCCGAAATTCTATGGAGAAGTCCTGTGAACTGCCCAGAGGAGCATCTGTGTGCCCGCCTGGCCTGCGCTCCTGCCACTCTCCCCTGCCCTTGCTGGGGTCCTCGGAGACCCTTTAGCAGCCCCTTTCCCACTTCTCACAACCAGCCTGGGCTCTGGCCCTTGTGCCACTTCAAGCAGCAGCCCTTTTTGTCCAAGCACACTAGGGAGGACAGAGGCTCAGCTCTGCAGGGCCCTGGCCAGCGGGAGGCTGGAGGCTGCAGAGGATAGAGGCTCAGCTCTGCAGGGCCCTGGCCATCAGGAGGCTGCAGAGGACAGAGGCTCAGCACTGCAGGGCCCTGGCCGGCGGGAGGCTGGAGGCTGCAGAGGACAGAGGCTCAGCACTGCAGGGTCCTGGCTGGCAGGAGGCTACAGAGGACAGAGACTCAGCACTGCAGGGTCCTGGCCACGGGAACCTGGAGGCTACAGAGGACAGAGACTCAGCACTGCAGGGCCCTGACCAGCGGGAGGAAGGAGGCTGCAGAGGACAGAGACTCAGCACTGCAGGGCCCTGGCCGAGGGAACCTGGAGGCTACAGAGGACAGAGACTCAGCACTGCAGGGCCCTGACCAGCGGGAGGAAGGAGGCTGCAGAGGACAGAGACTCAGCACTGCAGGGCCCTGGCCGCGGGAACCTGGAGGCTGCAGAGGACAGAGACTCAGCACTGCAGGGCCCTGGCCAGCGGGAGGCTGGAGGCTGCAGAGGACAGAGGCTCAGCTCCGCAGGGCCCTGGCCAGCAGGAGGCTGGAGGCTGCAGAGGACAGAGGCTCAGCTCTGCAGGGTCCTGGCTGTAAGAAGCTGGAGGCTGCAGAGGACAGAGGCTCACACTGCAGGGCCCTGGCCGGTGGGAGGCTGGAGGCTGCAGAGGACAGAGGCACCGGCGGGAGGCTGGAGGCTGCAGAGGACAGAAGCTCAGCTCCGCAGGGCCCTGACCGGTGGGAGGCTGCAGAGGACAGAGGCTCACACTGCAGGGCCCTGCCCGGTGGGAGGCTGGAGGCTGCAGAGGACAGAGGCACTGATGGGGGGCTGGAGGCTTCACATGGGCACTGTCCTGACTTGGTGTTTGTGTCCGGCAGGCATTCGATGCCGAGCAGAAGAAGACGTTCTTGTCAGCAGAATACCTGAACCAGCCCTTCCGAGCCGAGAGGGCAATGAGCGCCGTGAGCATCTTGACCTCCGTGCTGGAGGGTGAGTGCGCTGCGCAGTGACCGCCGGGTGTGAGCGGAGGGGCCCAGCGGCACCCAGCTCGGGGCGGGACCCTGAGTGCTCCTTCCGGTGACCTGGACCCCTGCACCCTTTGGCAATGGGCTTTTTTTGTTGACAATTTTCAAAACCAACAGAATCCAAGGAATGAAATATCCTAGTTCAACCCTTTTACAAATGCATCCTGGTTCATGTGTACATTCGCATAATTAGACTTTAAACAGCAAACTGGCAGGTACCAGAGAACTTCACGCCACCACGCAGATATGCGGGAAGCTCAGTGGTCTCTCATTTCTGTTTTTAACTCACGTTCTGTCTTTTATGCTGAAGGTCAGTTTCAGGAAGTCCTGGAATTCGTGGTTCTGTCCATCGAGGGGGCTCCAACGGGCTCCGCAGGGTGCATCTAAGTTCCAGGTGCTAGCAAAGCCGGAGTGGTGGGAGGGGGGCAGGATCATGGCCGCCTGCCCCCACAGGCTCCTGTCGGACGTGGCCCGTGCCCCTCTCCCTGAGCGTGGGTTTCTCTGATTGAGCCTTTATTTTGCCCCGGGATGTGGAGAAGGTGGCCTCTGTCAGACCCAGTTGTCCCTCATCTCCACTGGACAATAGAAAGTGTGCTGGGCTGGAGGAAGGAAGGGGGAGCTTGGATGCTGGTGGGTCCCTGACAAGGGGCGCCATGCCGTCCCCTCCCGACCTCAGGCTGAGTCTTGCCTGGAAGGTGGTCAATAGGACCCAAAAGAACAGGCCAGCCTGTGTGTCCCCTCGCAGGTGAGAGCCAAAGGCCACACGGCCGAGCAGGAGGGGAGAGGGGCTGTGTGAGGTAAGGCGGCTCTGGAAGGCCAGTCTCCTAGGAGTCCAGGAATCTGAATGAAGAGAGGGAAGCAGCCCAGGGAGAGCCCGGGGGAGAGAATTCCAGACCGATGGACAGCAAATGCCGTGCATTTGTGAGAATGAGACAGAAATGAATAAAACGTGTGCCCCCCACACACCCCAGTTTGGGGAGACCCACGGAGGTAGCAGAGGTTAGGAACAGGACTCTGGAGCCCGACGGCCTTGCTCTGAGGGCGGCCCCGCGGCTGGCCGTGCGCTGTGCCGCTTTTGGGCTCCATGGACTGCTCTGGGCCTCAGTCTGCTCACTGTAAAACAGTGGAAATATGTTTATCTTGTAGCACCTTGTGAAGATTACATGCATTAGGATGAGCAGAGTGCTGAGAGCCGTGGTGGCCTCCAGTGAGCCCTCAGCGGCTGGTGTGGCTGTTTTTAGTCACTGGCTGGACTTCCCGGAGAGCGGAGCTGTCTGCTTTGCTCCCTGCTGGGCCCGAAGGAAGCACTTAACAAAGTGCGCGGTGAAGGAACATGCTCCACAGCGTGGGCATTGGAGGAGCCGCGCTCACTGGCGGAGACCCGGATGGATGAGCAGGACGAGAACCAGGCATGGCCAGCATCTCGGGAGGGGCGGGCCTCCTGCATGGGAGGTGCTGGGAGGGGAGACGAGGAAGGCAGGCGAGACACGGACCTTCTCGGAGAAGCTGCCCACAGGCCCCCTGAGGTTCCACCAGAGAGTTCCGAGGGACCAGCCCTGTGCGAAGGTCTCCGGGGGCATCTCGTCCACCACCCCATGGGGTACGCCAGGGTGTCTGGGCTGGCAGGCCGTGAAGGGGCAACAGGGCCCCTCTTTGGGGGACTGTGCTTGAGCCAGAGCTTTGCAATTCCCCGAGCTCAGGGCCTGGGAACCACTGGACCTTGAGAGTCCGGCCGAGATGCGACAGTGGCCGAGACTGGAAGCCAGAAGCCACGCAGTGAGCACAGCCAAGCCTCTGCCTCCCCACTTCGGGGACAGTGGCACGGAGCAAGTTATCACTGTGCTGTGTGTCACAAAGAAGTGTGCTGTGCTAAGGGGAAGACGGGAAGTTTAGCCTGGGGTCAGGGAAGTATTCCAGGCATGAATTCCTGACGCAGGAGAGAGTATAACATTTGGAGGAATTAAAAATTCGGATGTGGCTGGAGCGTGGAAAGCAAGAAGAAAGGTTCAAAATAAGGCTAGAGATAAGCTGGAGCCAGGTCCACAGAACTTCATAGCCAGCAGTTCTCAACAAGCAGCCCGTGAGCTTGAACTGAAATTAAAAGAACATTATTCTCGTGGAGATGTGTTGGTGCGGGTGTGATGTATTTGTTAGGTAATACACACTATAGCGTAGACTTAGGGAGGTGTCTGTGGTTTTCACCTGCCTGGCAAAGGGGTCCGTGGTACAAAAAGGTTAAGAACCCCTGTCATAGACCCTATTAAGGATTTTGGACTTCATCCTAAAAACAGTAGGTTACCATTAAAGGGTGGGAGGCTGGGGAGCCACTTCTGCATTTTAGAAAGGTTACTCTGAACACTTGTGGAGAAAGGAGTTAAGAGGGGAAGAGTGTTGGCAGGGAAACCATTTAGGAGAAAACCAGGTGAGAGACGGCAGTGCCTGGACCCTGGGCAGTGGCCGTGGGGAGGGCGGGAAGTGGAAGGACTCTAGAGCTATCGAAGGGCACGTGATGCAGGACTTGATGCACAGTCCCGGCTCGAGGAGCAGCAGGGATGCTGGTGTGGCCACAGATGAGGGAAATGCTTTAGGTGGAGCAGGGGCTTCGCTGGGGAGACCTCAGAGGGGAGACTGAGTTGAGTCTGGGACATGCTGGGTTCCAGGTGCCTTGGGACACCCAGGAAGGGATGTCCATTAGGCAGTTGGCTTTATGAAAAATGGATCTAGGACTTAGAAGGTGAGGGCGAGCTAGAGACCCATATCTGAAGGCAGTTTGACTATAGGTATCAGGTAAGTGGATAAGGTCACAGAAGAAGAGAAGGTCTGGGCAGTCCCGAGAAAGTACAATGCTCAGTGCTGAGCAGAAGAGAAGGAACAGCAGAGGAGGCCAGGCAGGGTGCCCGGAAGTCACAGGAGACCCGGAAGTCACAGGAGACCCGGAAGGTCACAGCCGGCAGCCTGACATCCCCCAGAGGAAGAGAAAGGTCAGCACAGGCAAGGCGGGGAGAGGTCGGGTAGCTGAGGCCGGAGGAGGAGCCGCTGGCTTCAGTGCCACGAAGTTTGCAGCCTGAGGAAGGGAGGGCGATGACGCACGGGAGCGGGGCGAAGCCACAGCAGAGGGGGCTGAAGAACGAACGGAAGGTGAGGAGCTGGAAAGATTTTGCATAAACAACTTTTCAAGAAGTTTGTCTGTGATGTCCTAGAAGCCAAATGGAAAAAGCTTTTCAAGGAATGTTTATTTTAATACATTCTGTCAAATGCTGTGAATGGGGAGGATTTAGTAAAATGTCCCTAGGGAAGAAGAGGTGGAGTTGAAGGAAGATTTTTTGTTGTTTTTTGTTTTGTTTTGATTATATTTACCTGCTAATGGGGATGATCTGGGCAAATGGGAGAGAATGAAGATAAAGGAAAGAAGGAATACTCAGCAGATTCTGAGGTGGCCGGAGAGGATGCACAAGTGGAGGCTTGAACGGTCCACGGGAAGAGGACACCCCTTAAATGTGACAAGTGGAAAGGAGGTTCTTTGTGGGAGGAGCCAGGACCGTGTCCTGAGCTAGCAAGAGTCCGATTCTTTTGGCCTCTGTGTCTCCCCTTCAAACAAGGTCGGCAGCTCCAGGACTTCCAAGGCTGAGCCTCTTCCCATCCTGCCTCACAGGGCTTCCTGCAGAAAAGGCACATCTGTGAGAGTCCTCCTGCATCACTACTTCTTGTGCTGTTTTTGGGGTACCACAATAAATCCAGGGAGGTCCCTGCCATTGTTCAACTGGAGATTGCCAGTTTTGACCCAGGATGTGGCAACTTCTTTGGAAAACTGTGCTTTGCCACTTTTGATATCAGTTTTCTCTGAGCATGCTCCACCTTCTGATTGACCTTTGCTGCACCTAACAGCTTTTGCACATAAATTATGAGTTTTTTGGTGTTTCCTAGATTAATCAGAAATAGAGTTTGCATTTCTCTTTCTCAGTCTCTCTGATGCCTCTGGTGACTTCAGGAAGTAGAAGGAGCAGCACATTCTTCTCTCCAACTATTTAAAAATAGACTCACTTGGGCATGGATGAGACTCAAGCAGTTGAGTGCCTCCCTCTCACATGGGAGGTCCTGGGTTCAATTCTTGGTGCCTCCTAAAAAAGACATCAAGGAAAAAAATGAGCAGACAACAAGCAAAAACAAAAAGAGCAGGGAGCAGATGTGGCTCAAGCTGTTGAGCACCCACCTCCCACAAAGTAGACCCCAGGTGCAGTTCCCTGTGCCTCCAAAAGAAAAACAAAACAAAACAAAGCAGACAACAAGCAGACAATGAGCAAAAAAAAAAAAACAAAAACAAAAATGAACAGACAACAAGCAAAACCGCAAGCAAAAACAAGGATCAAAAAAAACAAGCAAACAGGGAAACCATCTTATGGGGGTGGAAACTGAATCTCTATAAAATTTACATAAAGAACACTTTAGTTTGAATAGCAACAATTCTGCAGAATTTAAAAGGTACAAAAGAGCATGCAAAAAAGAGAAGTACTCTCTGTCCACCCAGTTTCCTTCCCCAGAAACAATATTCAAACCAGTAGTTTTCTTCCTTGCAGATGGTAGTATATCAAATACACTATTCTGTGCCACACTTTGTTCAGTTCATGCATTTTGAAAATTGTTCCACCTAAGTACCTTCATTCTTTGCAGCAGTATTGCATTGTATGGATGTAACATAATTTATTTAAACAGTCCCTTCTTGATTAGAGTAAACTCTGCAATCCATAGCCTTGTAGACACATTACTTTGTACACATACAAGTTCAACTATAGATTAAATACTTTGAAGTGAAATTCTTTGTCAAAGGGGATATACATTTTTAATTTTGAAAGATGATGCTATGTTTCCTTCCATAACTTGTCTTGGTTGCCAGAGCTGCTATCACAAATGCAAGCTGGCTTAAACAATGGGTTTGCTTAACCAACGGGAATTTATTTTCTCATGGTTTTGAGGCTAGAAGAAATCTAAATCCAAAATCTAGATATTGATGAGATTTGCTCTCTCCCCAAAGACAAGAGTGATTTGTGCTGGCCGCTGGCAAAACTTGGGTTCTTTGGTTTATACCTCTGCTTTCTGTCACATGGGAATGTCCTTTTCTTTCTGTTTGTGTGACTTCTGGGTTCTCTTAGTAGAGTCTCCAGCAGCCTGGACTAAAGCCTAACCTGCTTTGGTTGACTACATCATAACTAAAAATAGTATTGATTATCAAACTGTTTTATCTTTGTAAATCTTATCAATGAAAATGATATCTCAGTACAGTTTTATTTTGCACATCTCTTGTTTTGAGCATTGTTGAGGATCTTTTAAATTATTTATAAACCATTTGAATTTTCTTTTCTGAAACTGATCATTTTTCTATTGGGCTGGTCTTTTTCTTATGGATTTTTAAGAAGCTCATATGTTAAGGTAATTGCATTTTGTCTTGTGACAGAACTGCAATTATTTTTTGTTTGTTTTTTTTACTTTGACTAAATAGTTAAAAGACTATATATCCAAAGTAAGCAATTAAAACAGTGTGATAGTAAAAATAAATAGATCTATGGAAGAGAAATGGATACATGTATATGTGGAAATTTGATATATGATAAAAGTGGATTTCAAATTCATGGGAAAGGAGAGATTGTTAAATAAATAGTATAGCTATAAATAACCAGAAATTAGAAAAAATAAACTGGATCAATATTTTAACTCTTACCCCAAATGAACTCCAGAGGCACCAAAATTTTAAATGAAAGAAGTGAAACTACAGAAAACTAAAAGAAAGTATGGAAACACTTTTCAAGCTTTATAATGAGGAAGGCTTCATAGACCAGGATTGAAAGCAAGAACACTTTTTAAAAACTGATAAATTTGACTACATACAAATTTTCTAATTACTTATGGGGGAAAAATCACTGTTAACAAAAATTGGGGATATGCATTTATTGTACACATCCACTTTCTTTAAAAAATGTATGTAGTAAAAAAAAAAAAACACACAGCACCAAACACTACAGATGTGTATGAAATGAAACTATGTCTCCCTCCCACTAAAAACCTTCCCCCCCTCTGTCTCTGGGTACCCCCAGTTTCTTTTGTCTCCTTCCAGCATACTCTATGTGTATGAAAGCACACACACATACACACATATATAAAAATCTTTATATATCACCACTAATATATCTGCCTCATCTTTTACCAGTTGCTTCCATTTTTAAAAATTATAGACAGTAAACATCATCTTTCTGTGCTCACACAGGCTGGTGTATCTGCAGGGTACATGTGTTAACAGTGGACTTTGTAGATGTACCTAAAGCTTTGACATTGCCCTCTACAGAAGTGGCCCCAATTATACATCCCGATGGAGATTTAATGGCAGCAACTAGAGAAGAGCTCAAGGGAGACATCAGAAATTGGGCATATAATTTGGAAGAGTCAGCATAGGGAGGGTTTTTAAGGGCATAGGGCTCCATAAGATTGCCTAGATAGAGAAAAGAGAGAGAAACCCAGAAGAGAATGCCTGAGTTCTCCAACATTTAGAGGCAGGAAGGAAAAACGGAGAGGAAGCAGTCACAGATAAGGGAGAAAACCCAAGAATCTGTGATGTCCTAGAAGCCAAATGGAAAAAGCTTTTCAAGGAATGTTTAATACATTCTGTCAAATGCTGTAAGAGGCAGAGCACGACGATGACTGGAGATGGGCGATGTGAATTTGATGGGGGTAAAAGCCTGATTCCAAGGCCGGGAGTGAACAGGAGGTGTGAGAGTGGAGCAGGCAAGTGTACGCACTCTTAGAGGAATGCTACTGTTAGAGGAGGCAGTGGAAGAACACAGGGTGCAGGCAGGCCTCTATCAAGATTGAAAAGTAATGAAAGCAGGTTTGCCTGCTGATGGGAATGGTCCAGAAGGGGGGAGGGGGCTAACTCAGGCCTCCAGTAGGAGAGAGGGGAGGGGCTGAACACGGTGGGAGCGCACAGCTGTGATGGGCTGGAGGCGGTATTCCAGCAAGGACTTGCCAGGGTGTTGGAGACTTGAGGTAGGATGGCGAGGACATTCTTTAGTGAGCAATCCTACATTGTGAGTAAAATAAAGAGAGCTCCTTTGTTTTGCCGCACCCATTGGTTTTGATATGTTTTATTGTCATTTTCATTCGTTTCAAGGTAGTTAACTGATTTCTTTCACAATTTCCTCCTTAACCCACTGATTGTTTAAGAGTGTATTGCTTAACTTCCATATCTTTGTGCCCAGTCTGCTTCTCTGCCCCTTACTGATTTCCAGTGTCATTCCATTGTGGTCAGAAAAATTGCTTTGTATAATTTCAACCTTTCTGAATTCATTGAAACGTTCTCTGTAGCCTATCATGTGGTCTCTCCTGGAGAATGATCCATGTGCACTTGAGAAGAATGTATATCCTGCTGCCTTTGGGAATAATGTTCTGTATGTGTCTATTAGGTCCATGTCCTCCAACATATTATTCAAGTTCTCTGTTTCTTTATTGATCCTCTGTCGAGACATTCTGTCAAATGGTGATAATGCTGTAGTAAAGTTCCCCACTATAAATGTACAGGCATCTATTTCTCCATTTAGTTTTTCCAATGTTTGCCTCATGTATTTTGAGGCACCCTGGTTAGGTGCATAAATGTTTATGATTGTTCTTTCTTCTTGATAGATTACCCCTTCTATTAAAATATAGAGTCCTTCTTTGTCTGTTACAGCAGTTTTGCATTTAAAGTCTATTTTGTCCAATATTAGTATAGCTACTCCTGTGCTTTTTTGGTTTTTGTTTGCTTTTAAGAATGTTTTCCAGCTACTCACTTTGAGCCTCCTTGAATCCCTGGGTCTAAAGTGGGTTTCCTGTAGATAGCATATAGGTGGGTCTTATTTCCTTATCCATTCCACCAATCTGTGTCTCCTGACTGGTGACTTTAATCCATTAACATTGAGTGTTATTACTCTCAAGGAATTACTTACCTTAGCCATGTTTTCTTTAGGTTTATGTATGCCATGTGTTGTTTTTATTTCTCTCTTTATCTTTTTAGTTATTCTTACCAATAATTTTCTTTCCTACACTCTTCTCCAACTCTCTCATTTTTTCTTTTCAACCTGTAGAACTCCCTTTAGTAAGTCTTGAAGGGCAGGTTTCTTATTGACAAACTCTTAATTTCTGTTTATTTGTGAACTCTTGTTTATTTTGAACTCTCCCTCATTTTAAATGCCAGCTTTGCTGGATACAGAATTCTTGGCTGGCAGTTTTTTCTCTTTTAGCACCTTAACTATGTCATACTGCTGCCTTCTTGCCCCCATGGTTTCAGATGAGATATCAGCACTTAATCTTACTGAGCTTCCCTTGCATGTGATGGATCTCTTTTCTCTTGCTGCTTTCAGTTTCTCTCTGTTTCAGCATTGGACAATTTGACAAGTGCATGTCTTGGGGTAGGCCTGTTGGGATTTACACTGTTTAAGGTGCACTATGCTTCCTGGACCTGAACATCCATGTTCCTCAAAAGAGTTGGGGAATTTTCAGCCATTATTTCCTCCAACACTCTTTTTGCCAAGAGCTCATTTGTTGAGAGTAAGGAGTGGAGAGGAGGACTTTGAGGGTCAAGACGAGAGGAAAGAGTGAAAATAGTAGCCTGGAAGAGTAGGGGTGTGTATGGAATACAGAAACTCAGCAGGATTTCTGGGCAGTGACGAGCTGGAGTCATGAATCTGTCTGACAGGACCTGTTGGCACAGTTAACTCACCAGATTCAGCTGCTTGGGGCAGGCCCAGCAGGGCTGCAAGCTGGGTTTATTCATGGTTGTGGTGTTGCCAGGCAAGGATAATGGAGGTGGAGAGGAGCAAGGGAACTGAAGGTGTCTACGTGGGAGTAGCTAGAGTAATGGACATGGAATCTAAGGTGGGTATGTTGAGAAATAAGAACATAGCATCGGTGATGGGCAGTAAAAAAGTGTGGGGTCAAAGATCAAAGGTTTGGAGGACTGATGGGAACAAAATCAGACTGGAGTTGCTGAACTAAAGAAGATCAAAACGTAGAAAATGATAATCAGAGAGAGGGAGGCTGAGCTGAGGCCACGCACCCTGACTGTCATTGACATGTCCTTGACGCAGAGCTTGAGGAGTCCCAGCAGAAGTGTCCGCCCTGCTTCACCGGCTTGGCTCGGAAGTATCTGGTCTGGGAGTGCTGCCCGCCCTGGGTGAGACTCAAGACGCTTCTCTTTGGGATTGTGACGGACCCCTTTGCAGAGCTCACCATCACCCTGTGCATCGTGGTGAACACAGTCTTCATGGCCATGGAGCACCACGGCATGAGCCCGGCCTTCGACGCCATGCTCCAGATCGGCAACATCGTGAGTGTGCCGGGCGGCACTGCCCGCACTGGCCTGCCAGGGGGCTTTGGCACGGGGGTGGGGAGAGCATGCCTCATTCGTTGGAGTTCTGATCTGGTTAGCTGAGAGCAGAGGGGGCAGTGAGGAGGTGTATGGACACTGGGTGCAGGAAGCCAAGCCTGAGGACCTGGAGGAAATTGTGTTGGGAGGAACGAGCACAGGAAAGTGGGGCAGAGGCTGAGCTGGGCCAGCTAGTTCCCTCCTTGCAGAACTCAGGACAGCCACTCGAATTCTCAGTACCTCGATCGCCTCAACTGTGAAATGAGGATAAATGGCACTTTTCCATCTAAAGACAAACTGTGGGCTTGGTAAATTCCTTCCAGTTCTATTGCTTACTCTTTTATGATTGAAAGAAATGGTGGTCATGACTTTTCAATGTTGTCATTTAAGGTCCTTTTGGTCTAGCAAAAGCATCAAGGAATCAGAACTTTTCTTCTGCATCTGGTTTAGACATGACACTACTTTAAATTTTTGTCCATTATTTTTAAATATTGTTTCCATTTAACAAGATAAAATCCATGCTGGATTTTGCTACATGCCAAGTAAATTACCAGACTTAGAGGAACTGCCCCCAACCCATAGCCCACCCACAGGAATAATGATAGGCAGCTTACAGTTTCAGGTGCTTGTCACAATTATCTCATTTTATTTGCACCACAGCCCTGTGTGGTAGGTACTATTATTACCCCTTTTACAGATTGAAAAACTGAGGCACAGGAGGTTAAATGTTTGCCCAAGCTCATCGATCTGAGTGGCAGAGCCAGGATTTGAACACAGGCAGATTCCAGAGCCTGCACTTCTTGTGGGCTAAGCCACCTCACAGAACTCCTGAGTGCCTGTGTGGAGGTGGACGTGTGCATGTGTGAACATGCATGCATGTGTGCGTGTGTGTGTGTGCCACAAGCAGGAGCGGGGAAAGGCCGAGGCCCTGCCTCCCAGGCCAACTCACCGTCCACTCTGCTGTGGCTGGCCTCCCGTGTCCTCTGGGAGCATCCGGCTCTCATCACTCCTCGTGGCTGCAGATCCAGCTAGAGGGAGAGTTCCAGAGGACACGTGCCTCATCTTCCCTCCAAACCGCCCCGCCCCATAATCCAGGGGTGCAAAGGGAACCCAGGAGGTTGTGGGGTGCTGGAATCAGCCTCAGGTTCTCCGTCACCGAGGCTGAGCTCACGTTCTGTTCTCAGTGTGTCCTAGTCCAGCCTAAGACAACAAGGGACCTACCAAAGACACCTTCTGCCCCACCCTCACTCGCAGTTGGGAAAGTTGAAGCTAGAGAGAGAAAAAGCCTTTCCCACTTTCAAAAAGAAAGAAAAAAGCATTTATTTGGTGCCTACCGGGAGTCAGGTGCTTTACAGATGTTGAGTAATTTAAGCATCACAACACCGTGATAACACAGACTACACTGTGCGTGTCTCGTTGCCCTCGATTTACTAAGAGAGCACTAAGACTCAGGGAGGTTAAGTCCAGCCCGAGGAGGCACAGCAGGTCGAGTGGAACGGAGCTGGCCCGGCTCTCTGCGGGACACAGCACCCCTGCCCGCGCCCACCTCACCACACTGACCTGCCACAGAGGGCACCTGGCAGATGGTCTTTAGGGCAGTTGGTGGTTTGGGGCAGGGTACTTTCCTTATCTGTAAAAAAGATGCAGTCGCCTCCACTTCCCAGGCCGGCGAGATGCTTCGATGAGATTCCAGGAGAGAAAAGAGCCTGATCCTGGTCCTTGTTTTTCTCCTTCTCCATCTCCCTTGCCTGCTGGTTGTTGTGTGAAGGGAGCCCAGTCCTTATCCCTCTCGGCCTAGAATTCTATCCTATGAATTAGAGCAATTTACTTAAAAACATTCAGAGCTGAAAAGAGCCTTGTATTTAGAACTGTATTGTTATTTTTCTTGCTAATGGCCATTATTTATTAATGAAATACTATCTACCAGGTCTTTCGCAAAGAACTCCACATGCAGCATCTCATTTTAGGCCCATTATAAGAATGAGGCAATTGAGTATGGAGAGGATACTTATACAAGCTGGGAAATGGCTGAGTTGCCCCGACCCATGCTTTTTAACTACTCTGATTTGCATAATTACATAATAATAATTATTATCCCGGTGATTGCTCCCACTTCTACCACTTCCTCCACCATCATATGGAAAACCTGAGCAGGGGTTCTAATGCCCAGCCCCCAGCCCTGTCCAGAGATGTTTCTGTTCTGCCACACTGAGTGTCCCACCCCAAGCCCTTCAGGGACCTGCAGATAACAGAGAAATTGAACCAAAACACGAAAAGAAGATTTGCTATTTCAAACCCAAGTCACTTTCTTGCCACCCTTTGTTATGGTCTCATGGCGCACAGACCCATGGTGAAGCCTTGCCTCCACCCATCACAGGTCTTCACCATATTTTTCACTGCTGAAATGGTCTTCAAGATCATCGCTTTCGACCCCTACTACTACTTCCAGAAGAGGTGGAATATCTTCGACTGCGTCATCGTCACCCTGAGCCTGCTCGAGCTGGGCGCGGCCAAGAAGGGAAGCCTGTCGGTGCTGCGGACCTTCCGCCTGGTAACGTTTCCTCCTGGAGACGCGGGAAACCCCTGCCTGGGCCCTTCCTTTGGGGCCCCACCAGCCAGCCCTTCCATCAGCTCTCCCCGCGGGAGGCAGGCAGGACGTGGCGATTGCAGGTCTGGAGACCAGGCTCCGGCCCCACTTTTCAGTCAAAGTGGGGACGTGACTTCTCTCTGGCTTTGGCCCCCTTGTCTGCACAAAGAAGAGACTTTGAGCACCTTTCCTGTTCTTTTCTCAAATAACGGTAACAATAATAGTAGGGGTTAGAGGTTATTGATACTTTCAATGTGTCAGGCACAGTGCTAAACCCTTGGCATAAGTACCTCGTTTTAGTCTTACAACGACCTGAGACATAGCTGCTGTTAATATCTCAAGACACAGAATGGTTGCGTGATGAGCTAACCCCCAAATCTCACAGCTCCTGAGCTAGCAGCAGAGCTGGAATTCAAATCCAGGTTGCCTGACTGCAGAATCCCAGCTCCTCCCACCATAAGGAGACATTCTTTGACACTCTCTCCTTCCAAAAGGTCTCAAGCCCCTGTAAACTGCCTGCTACTAGCCACAGTTGTCTGCTTTTCTCCAAACTCAGCTCCAGGATGCCTCCACTCAAGTAGCTGATGCCCATTGCCCTCAGGTCACCCACTCCTGTAAAAGCTGCATCCACCTAGTTTGTCAGATTCCCAGGAGGAAAGCCCCATGTCTCTGGGATCTCCCATTGGTGTGGACAAGAGCCCTGAAGAAATGACATGGCTTGTTAGCACCAGCCCCTTTTTCTCATTATTCTTTCCTTGCCAGCTGGGAACCTAGAATGCGGATTTGGAGAGAGATGACAAAGTGCAGACCAGAGAGCTCAGCAATCTCGCCAAATGCCAGCTAGGCAGTTTGGAGGAGCTCTGGATTTCCGGGGGCTGAAGAAGCAGATAGTTCAGGGGAGCAATGAGGCACTAGTCTGGGAAGTCTGCTTGGGAACCTATCATAGGGTCAGTGAGGCAGCACAGAGTACCTGGACCTGATTTACCTTTCTTGGGGGTGGCAAACCCAAGTGCCTACAGGACCCAGGCAGGCAATGAAATCCACCAAGGAGGAGACTTTGGCGCTGCATATTGCCCTGTCTAAACAGGACAGCACCTCTACATCCTGTCACCCAGTGAACAACTCTGAAGGGCTTTGCATAGAAATCATTGTGACTTGTGTCCCTTGGAGTCACCAAAGCAACGGCCCTGTACATTATTGTCAGAGTCTCTGGTTTCTCATGAGAAGTCAGAAATCCAGATTTTTATCCAAATATTTAATTTAGTCTAATATTTCAATTGAGAGGGGGGAAAACCACTCTGAAAACCAAACATGGCATGTTCTGGTTGGTGGCATCTGCCTGACGTGAAGGTGCCCTCAGATCCCTGGAGGAGAAGGGCAGAATGGGCCTGCAGGGCTCTTTATGCACAACATGGGAACTGTGATGAGAAGGAATGAAATCACCATTTTAAAGGTGCAGATTTCTCCAAGTATGTAGAAAATGATAGCATTAGGTGGGCACCTAAACAAAGAGTCAATGTAAGACCCCCATGCCAAGCACCGAGGGGACAAGATTCCATAACCCCTCTATCCCAGACAGGGCATAAAATTAACTCCCTAATGGAAAAGAAAAATTTGATACACTTCGGGAAATGTAAATTAGTTGCTTTAACGTCTATGTCTTACTTTTGTTGTGATTACAAGAAGTCTAAAGCCCCAAACAGTCAAAAATAGGTAGGTTTTCTTCATGTCCTAGGTCTACAGAATTCTCTGGGTACAAGTCCTCCTGCACCCACCTTGCTGATCCTTCTGTGCTTGCCAACTCACAGCTCTTAACCAGTCCCACATTTTCATTTTCTTGGGATCTATTAGCTCCCCTCCTCCACCATCTCCACTTCCCTCATTCCTTGGCTTAGATTTATGGTCCATCAATATTATTATGCCCTGGAAAATAAACTCAACCACCTTTTTCCTCTTCCCCTTTGCATTTTTATGTTTGCCAAAACCCTGCTCTGGAGTTGAACTCAAATATTTAACTGTGCCATGCCAACCCTGAGCTATGGACATTACTGAGAAAATCACATAACCCAGATGATCAGTTTCATTTTAAAGTACTGACCACAAACCTCCAATAGCCACCCCAAAATGGCCTGACAACCCCACTACACTTACAGAAGTCTGGATTATCTAGTTAGTTTGCTTCTTACACTCCAAGATAATTATTCCATGCCTTCTTCCTCTTCAATTTTTCTACCTTCTCTTTCCCATCCTACCCTAACATGCAAACCACTCTCAGCTGATGACCTTGCCCTCATACTAAACCAAGAAAATAGAAACCTTCCCAGAAGAACCCCTTCTTGCCATCCCCCACGTCTCTCCATGGATGCATCTGCATACAACTTCTCTGCATTTCTTCTGATAAAATAGGTGACACCTTGACTTTCTTATCTCTCATTTCCCCTTCAATCTTTTCAAATATGTCTTCTGTCTTCACTCAGCTAGGACAGCACTGGCCAGACAGCATCACCAACAATTTTTATGTTACCAAATCCAAAATTTTCTTTTCTGTCCTGCGGTCACCCCTCGGGCTGAAGTGTGGTTTGCTGGCCTGGCGGGGGAGCAGCCGCGGCAGGCCAAGCCGCTGCCCCCATAATAGGGTGGCTGGTCGGACTCACCGCCACCCCTGAAGGGAGCTCGGCATGGGCGCAGAGTGCCCTCGGGTCTCCCCTTCTCGGCAGCCATGCTTCCGCGGCCGCCCCTCCTCCCGGATGGCGCCACACGATGCCTGTGGGGCGGCACCCTTCTTCTTCCTTCTCCCTGCGCAGGCGCAGGGCGGAAAATTCCAGTCTGCCCTTTTCCCCTCCCCCGACAGCAGCAACAGCCAGGCGTGGGCGGAGAAATCCAGTCTGCCCTTTTCCCCTCCCCCGACAGCAGCAACAGCCAGGCGTGGGCAGGAAACTCAAGTCTGCCCTCCACCCCAGCAACAGCAGCCACCAATCACTAAGCCCTGCCACTTCCCCCAGCAACAGTGACAGCCAATCCCTAACCACCACCCCTCCCCCGTCCAGTACCGCCCACTGACCTTTCGCCGGCAACCAATCAGAACAGGGCATGGCTTCGACCAATCAGCCTTCCCCAGCCCCTATAAAACTGTTGCCTCTCCCTCAATAAAGTGGACTTGCGTGTTTACCTTGTCTCCGCGGTAGTTCTTCTGCCGTGCGCCCTCCAGTCCTGAGAGCCCCTGACAAGGGCCTGGCCTCCCTTGTCCCCAGTTCGTCGCCTGCTTCTCCGGGCGACCCCTTCGTCGCCGGCTTCGCCGGGCGACCCCGTCAGCCGAACCGCGCAACCCCTGTGAGACCAACCCCTCGTCTGCTGCCGGACCGACCGCTCGTCCCAAGTGGGACCGACCCCTCGTCCTAAGCTGGACCGACCCCTCGTCCGCAGCCAGACCCCACCTCTACCGACCGAGCAAACCGTCGCACTGTCCTAATCTTTTTTTTAAAGATTTATTTATTTATTTATTTCTCTTCCCTCCCCCTCACCCCAGTTGTCTGTTCTCTGTATCTATTTGCTGTGTCTTGTTTCTTTGTCCGCTTCTGTTGTTGTCAGTGGCACAGGAATCTGTGTCTCTTTTCGTTGCATCATCTTGTTGTTGTGTCAGCTCTCCGTGTGTGCGGCGCCATCCCTGGGCAGGCTGCACTTTCTTTCGCGCTGGGCGGCTCTCCTTACCAGGTGCACTCCTTGCGCGTGGGGCTCCCCTACGCAGGGGACACCCCTGCGTGGCACTCCTTGCGTGCATCAGCACTGTGCATGGGCCAGCTCCACACAGGTCAAGGAGGCCCAGGGTTTGAACCGTGGACCTCCCATGTGGTAGACGGACGCTCTAACCACTGGGCCAAGTCCACCGCCCTGCCCTTATCTTAATTTCTCAGCAGGCCTGAACAAAATCACCATCTCTCTTACCTGAAACATTCTCTTGAAACACCCTCTCCTGGATTTTTTTGTACCTCACTGGCTACTCCTTTTTGACTGCCTTTTTTGAGCTCTCCTCCTCTTCTCGATCTTTAATACTTAGATCCTGCAAGGCTTTATTTTCTTCTTCATCTACAGTGGTTCTCCAGGAGAGTTATAAATACCAAGTATACATTGCCAACTCCAAGATGTATATTTCCAACCTAGACCTCCTTCATGAGCTTTAGGATTTTGTATGTAACTCCTTACATGTCCTCTTGATTTGGATGCCTAGTAGTCTCCACAAATTTAACACATCTACAAAAGATCTCCTCTCTACTTCTTCCCCTAAACTGTCTTCCCCAGACCTTCCCAGTTTGTGTGTTGACACCACAGCCACTCTTTTGCTCAAACCAAAAATCCAAAGAATCATCCTTGATCCTACCATTTCCCTCATCTCTCACTTCCAATCCATCTCCAAGTCTTATTGGTTATAGTTCCCAAAATACATCTAAAATCTGTCTGCTTGTTGCTTGTCTCCATCTCTACTGCCAGACTCGTCTGAGCTGTCACTGGACTTCTGCAATAGTCTCCCAACTGTCTCCTTGCCTACACTCTTGCCTTCAACAGTCATTCCTCTACCTAGAAGCTGGAAAGATCATTTTAAAACATAAATCAGATGATGACTTTCCCTTGACTACAACTTTCAAAGTCCTTATCACAGTCTCTGAAGTTCTGCATAATCAGCCTCTTCTCTCTTCCTACACATGATAGATACTGTCCTGGCGCTGGGCTTTTGCATATTTTCCCCCTTTCCCCTAGCTCTTCACTTAGTTCATTCGTTCCCATCTTTTTGGACTAAATTCATCATCTTCTGAGAGAGGCCCTTCCCAACCACACTGTCTAAATGTGGATTCCTTCATCCAATTAGTCTTTCACAGTCTAGAATTATCATTACATTCCATGAAGCAAGAACCAGTTTTCTTGTTTACCCTTCTGTCCCAAGGGTATGACATGATGAGCAGAGCACAGTAGGAACTCAGTAAACATCTGTTGATTGACTGAAGGAAGGACAGAAAGACAGAAGGAAAAAAGAAGGAAAGGAGGAAGAAATAAAAATGCTGCCTCTTTATTCTTAGTTTTTCCTCCCTCCCAAAAGAACATCGCTCCTCTTCCCAGCACTTAAGGCATTTGGTCTGTACTTAGACCAACACCACATTGTTATCATTACTACTCCTTTAAATATACCTGTGTGGCAGGGCAAATCACCCACCTTTCTTTACTTGTTCAAGAATATCCATATTCACTTTAGAATCAGCTTGTCTAATTACACACACATATACACAAAACCATAGTAATTTCTTCATTGGGATTACCGTAATCAACAGACAAATTTGGGAATAATTGCCACCTTTACATTATGTGATCTTCCAATCTATGAAGACAGTACACTCTCCATTTATCTGGGTCTTTCAACAAATGTCTTTCAAAATGATTTATTATTTCCTCCATAAAGGTCTTTGGTTAGATTTATTCCTAGGTACTTTCTAGGTCTTTATACTCTTCTGAATGACATCTCATTTTTAATGTCCTTTTTAAACTGTTTTCTCTTTTTCTTGTATTTTTATATTTAATATTTTATATCTGGAAATTGCTCTTATTAATTCTAATAATGTATCTATACAATCTTTTGAATTTTCTTTGAACACAATCATATCACATGCAATTAGTTTTGTTTCTTCTTTTATAATCCTTATATTATTTGTTTCTCTTTAATTCACTATTATAATGTAATTATGTGGGTGAGGACATCCAGTACAATGTTGAAAAGAATATTAATAGCAGGCATCCTTGCTTTTTTCCTGTCCCAAAGGGATGCTTTCAATCCAAGTCTGATGTTTGTGTCAAGTTTTTTTAAGATACCCTTTATTGGTTTATGAAGCTCTCTTTTGTTAAGAATGTTTATCATGAATGAATATTTAATTTTATCAGACAATTTTCTGCATGTATTAAGATAGTCACAGGGTTTCTTCTTTAATCTGTTCAAGTGGTGAATTATGTTCATTGATTTTCTAATGGCTGGTCAACTTTGCAATCCTGAGATAAGCCCAGGTTGGTTATGATGAGCTTTTTTCATACATTGGAGAATTCAGTTTGCTAATAATTTGAGATTTTCATATCCATGTTTATGAGTAATATTTCCTTCCATAATTTTCCTTCTTTGTCAGGTTTTGGTATCAAGGATCAATATTATACTCATTTTCATTTAAAACGTGGAGGGATATTCCTCTTGTTCTATAGCCAATCTTTGAATATGATTAGAATTACTTATTCCTCATTAAAATTTACTAGTTGGAAGTTAAGGTTTGCAACTACTGATTTAATTTTCTTAATAGCTTTGGAACTAGTCAGGTTTTCTATTTTTCAAGTTGGTTTTGGTAAGTTATATTTTTCTAAGAATGTTTCCTTATCTAGATTTTCAAGAAGATTAACAAAGTTGTGCATACTAGTCTCTTATCTTTCAGAGGTCTATATCAACAGTACTTAAATCACACTTTTCTTTCTTAATAATAATAATATGCATTTTCTCTAATATATTTTTATCTGTGAGTCTTGGAAAGATTTGTCAATTGGTTTGCTGATCTAATATCAATTTTTATTTATTCTTTGACTTTAAGGTTATTTAGAAATGTGTTTCTTAATTTTGAAACATATGTGGTGTTTCTAGTTATCTTTATGCTATTGCGTTCTAGCTTAATTGGATTTTAGTCAGAGAACATATGCTGTATGATAGCAATGCTTTGAAATGAATTGATAATTTTTGGCTCAGTATTTTTCAAGTATTCCTTGTGTGCTTGAAAAGAATGTGTCTTCTGCAGTTGTGAGGTGCAATGCTCTGCATATGTCCATTGGGAAGGGAAAGCTCATTGTGTGATGCAAATATTCTATAACGTTGCTTATTTTTGGATGCCTATTCTAGCCCTTACTGTAAGGGCAGTGTATGAAAATATCTCCCTCTATGATAATGGTTTGGTCTGTTTTTCCTTATGTTTCTGTCTTGAGGATGTATTATTAAGTGTACACATATTTTAAGTTGTTATTTCTTCCCAATAACGTGAAATTTTTATCACTAAGAATTGAACTTCTTTATCTCTAGAAATGCTTTTTCCTTAAGATGGCTTGCCTGATGCTAATTAGCTACCTTGCTTTCTTTTGGTTTAGAATTTGCCTAATACAACTTTAGCCATCCTTTTACTTACAGTCTTTGTGTTTCCTTAGGGTTTTATATATCTCTTGAACATACATACAATTAGATCTTGGATTTTTATTTCGGTTCTGAAAATCCAATATTTGTCATTGAATTAGAGCTTTTCATCCACTTATTTTATTGTAAATACTGATAGATTTGGGTTCTGTCCATCATTATATTTGGGACTATCTATTTCCTTTGAAGCTTTTTAGTTTTCTCTCACACTCTCCCTCTTTCCTTCTCCCTCTCCTCTCCCTCTCTCTCTGTCCTCCCTTCCTTCTTCCCACCCCAACTCCACTTTCTCTTTATCCTCTCTTGACTTATTTTGAATTAGTTTTCTTGTTCCATTTTCCCCTTTACTAATTTGAAAATCAAATACTCTGTTTCTGTTCTTTGAGTGGTTACTTTAGAAATTACAGCATGGGTAGTTAAAGTCACAAGTTAGGTAGAATCTCTACTTTCCATTCCAGTAACCCCTTCACAACTTACTATTGTGAAAAGTATTTTAATTTTATATTGATAAAAAAACTTTACAAGGATAAATAATGCTATAAAACAATCTCAAATATTCAGTGGCTTAACCAATAAAGGCTTATTTCTCATAAGCCAAGCAGCTGTTTGTGGGTCTCCTTCAAGATGACTGGCCAATTTGAAGAAGGGCCTGTGCAGCCTTCAGAACTTGCCTGCTGCTTATGGAAAGACAGAAGCCAAGGCTGGGTTTCAGTTTTAAATAGTCAAAGGCTTTTTATCAGGACTCATAATTTCTTTTGCAATATAATTCCTTCAGAAACTTAGAAGGCTTCAGGCCTCTCTGTGTTCTACACATCCACGGTGCTTTCTCCAACAAAGGTGCTCAATTCTGCTTTATTTCTTTGCTTTTGCCCCATGCTTTTCTCTCTCAACCTAATAATGATTATACCATTAATATAATCTTTTCTCAGAGTTGGTTTATTTCATTGAAAAATTCGACTGCACCTTTATGGTGGGTTGAATAGTAGACCTCCAAAAGATCATCAACCCAACCTCGGAATATGACATTGTTTGGAATAAGGGTGTTGGAAGATGTAGTTATGGTAAGGCTCTTCAAGTGAGATCATCCTGGATTGGAGTGGGCCTAAATCCAATGATAGGTGTCTTTATAAGAGACAGAAAATGAAGGACACACAGAGAATAAATAATGCTATAAAACATGTGACAACAAAGGCAAGGAGCAGGTGTAGCTCAGTGGTGGAACATCAGCTTCACATGTCCAAGGTCCCAGGCTCAATCCCCAGTACCTCCTAAATTAAAAAATAAAAATAAAAATAAAAAAGATGAAGGCAAAGATTGGAATGATGATTCCACAAACCAAGTTATGCCAGCGATTGAGAGTAGTCACCTCAAGTTAGAAGGGGCAAGGAAGATACTCTCCTAGAGACTTCAAAGGAAGCATGACCTGCCAACACCGAGACTTCAGACTTCTGGCCTCCAGAACCATGAGAAAATAAAATTCTGTTGTTTTAAGCTGCCAACTTTGTGGTCATTTGTTACAGCAGGCCTAGGAAACCAATATAGTCTTTAATACTTAAAGACTTATAGACCTCTGCTTACTGTTTTGGATCTAGAAACAGCATATTTTTCCAAATCTTTAAGACTCAAAGCTTTTGGAATTTGTTTCCTTTCATTTCCTCTTACAAGCCAGGCAAACATTTCCTGAGTTCATTTCTTCCTTGTAATGCCTTGCCACCCTAACCAATTACAACTGACACATAATACTAAGATTCTGTTTTACCAAACTTTCCCTAGAGCTACAGGCTCAAGAGCCTCAAGATCAGCCAGGATTATCAGAGGTAATACTTGTACCACAGCATGACACAGATTCTTAAGTAATCATGTCTACTACATGACTACTAAGCCAGTACCATACTTTCTATGTTATCAATTTCTACATTACACAGTTGCTACTTTCTACTAGCTACAGTGACAACCCCTAAATCTCTGGCTTCATACAATAGAGATTTACTTCTCATGACACATCCAGTGCTGGTTGGGAAACTGTCCTTGGAGGGTCTGCTCCAAATAGTGATTCAGGGATCCAAGACATTCTGTCTTGTGATGTCACTACCTTCAATGATGGCCATGGAAGTGGTTGAGAGAGTACAGGGGTTTTTATAGTATTACTTATGTCTTCAATCCATCAGCCAGAATCCAACAACGTCATCCCAATTTATCTGTAAATTAGACTGGAAAACATAGTTTTCCTTTGTGTCCAGGAGCGAATAGTGACCATCAAGTCAGTTTCTACCACACTCTGAGATGCATTATTGTTTAATTCAGTCAATATTCACTTAAATTCACTATTAAACTGTGAACTTTCTTGCTTTTTTTTTTTTTTTATCTTCCTGCTTATCAGACCTTACTTCTTGACTCACTGTCCTTCTCTCTGCAGTACAAGCTTTAGAATTTCTTTTATTGAATGCCTTCTGGCAGAAACCTTTCTCAGTTTTGTTTATATGAAATTTGCCCTTCAGTTTTCCATTATCCTTGAGAGATATGTGTCATTTATACAAAATTCTAGCCCATGGTTATTTTAGCTCATTCCATTGAAGACATTATTACTCAGTGTTCTGGTTGAAAGCCATCAGTTTTCATTTTGGTTGTTGTCTCTTTCAAAGTGACCTGTCTTCTCTGGATGCTTTTTAAATCTTCTTTTTGTTTTCAGTGTTCTGCAATTTCATGATAACTGTCTAGGTATGGATTCATTTACATTTATGCTACTTAGTATTCATAAACTTCTTGAACCTGTGGATTTATGATTTCCTTCAGTTCTGGAAATTCAGCCATTTTCTGTACAAATATTAGCACCCACTGCATTCTACCTCTTCTCCTTTCGGACTTTGATTAAATGCATGCTAAGCTTTCTCAATCTAGTCTCTGTGTCTCTTAAATCTTGATATTTTCCATCTTATGTCTCTCTGTGTTGCATTCTGGAGAATTTCTTCTAACATATCTTCAATTCACTAATCCTCTTCTAGCTGAGTCAAATCTAATGTGAAACTCTTTCAGAGAGTTTTAAATTATTGTATTTTTCAATTCTAAAGTTCCATTTAGTTACTTTTCAAAACTTCTTGATAATTTGTGGTTTCCTATTGTCTGCACATATCTTTAAGTTTGTCTTTTGTATCTTTAAACATGTCATATCTGGGTAATGATTTTTCTCTCTGAAGACCCTCCATGTCTGTTTTTACATCTATGGTTTCTCCTCTTACTCTTGGAGCCTCACTCTTTCTGTTTGTTTGTTAATGCATCTCTTGGGCACTTCTTTGGGATTTCTTTGAGGCCTTGGATGAAGGAGGGTCCCCCCAGAGATTATTAGTGTTTACTTCTGCAGGGCACCTTGTAGGATTGCTCTGAATTAAATTCTCAGTTTGAAACACCTAAGTAGTATGAATTCCAGCTGAAATTCCATGTGAGCACCACTCAGGGGTTCTAAATTCCCCCTTTCTCTCTCTTTCACACACACACACCATCTGGTGACCAGCACCAGGTAGTCAGTTTTCCTTGCATTCTCCTAGGTTTGTTCCTGATAGATCTTTGTATCTGTCTCTGAAGGGACTCCTATTAGAGCAGCGGTTCTTAACCTTTTTTGTTCCATGGACTCCTTTGCCAGTTGGGTAAAAACCACAGACCCCTTCTCAGAATGTGTTCGCAGAGAGTTTTATGAGGCTAAACTAGCGTCAGGTCTAACAACTACCATAACTTAGAAGTATGGATGAGTGTAAGTGAGTTTTTGATATGCAACAACTATACTGTGATATGAAATTAGTACCACTGTAATTTATTGCACACATTCATAAGTGAAGGAAATGCTAAATTTCAGTTAGAGGTCAGAGAAAATTAAGATAATAAGTTGATTTTTTTTCAATTCAAGCTCTTGGACCCCCTGAAATCTTTCCATGAACCTCTTGGGGGTCCATGGACTCCTGGTTAAGATACCGTGTCTAACCCTCTGCCTTAGGGATGTTCTCTGTTTTTCTTGCTCTCCAGTGAGACCGTTAAAACCTAAGCTCAGAGCCACTCAGTTTTGAATATGATAGCTATTCTTTCTCATTCCTTGAAGGCATATTACAGTGTTCTGACCTCCATTCTGGATTTCCACAGTAATCCAGCTGAAAGCAGTCAGCTATCAACTGAACCATTGTTCCTTTAAAAGCAATCTGTCTTTTTCCTGGATGCTTTTTTAAATCAAGGGAAAAGCTGGCTTCAGTGATCTAGCTATCTTTCTGAATTTATTTAATGTTTGGATGAAGAATTACTTGCTTTATTGACAGATCACCAATGTATATTATTATCCAAACCTTTTAGTTGTTTTCCATCATATGAGCCAAGTTCACAGTCCACCATATTGCACAGTCTTCTTATATTTTTCACAAATGCAAGGCCCATTTCATCACCAGGTAGTCGCCTCCCTAGCAGAGGATAGATACTAGACTTGCTTTTCATTCTATTATGAAAATAAAGTGTTCTCATTACAGTAAATTGAACAATACAGAAACTTTACATCTAAAATTGGAAATTGACTTCAAGTCCTGCTATCCAAATATATACAGTTTCCAAGTTGGTTTATTTCCTTCCAGTCTTCTCTTTTTCAAATAGAAGTTTTACTTAATGGTGAGATAAACTAAAGAAATGATTAATTAAATTTGAAGGACTACTCTGCAGCTACTAAAAGTAATTGTTTATAAATATGTGACAACATGAAGAAATGCTTTTGATGTAAGGCTAAGCTGGGCAAAGACTAGGGAGCAAACGATGTGGTGGAGTGGGGTTGGGGGCATGGGTGCAGGTGGGCTGCTCCTCCGCGGCCCACCAAGATGCCAGCAAAAGAGTGACCCAGGAGTAGGCACTCTGCAAATGAGCTGATGTGAGGGGCCCCAAGCCCAGGCATTTCTCCATGACAGCGCCCACAGGGATTCTGTTTTCTTGCCTTTTATAAAGACGACAAAAGAATTAATAGAGAATAACTGGATACATGCCCTATAGTGAGAATTATGTACAATTTACTTAGGGTTTAGCATAGCTAAAAATGGACAAAAAGCAAAAACTGCTATCTAAGGAGATTCTAGTATTGATTTCTCAAACTTCCTTCCTCAGTAGGCACCAGTGGAAACGCTCGGCCAGCTGTGGTCAGGCCCGGAGGCAAGGCCTGGGCTCTCTGCTCGGGCGCCAGTGGGGTGGCCCAGGACCTCCCCGGTCTGGTCTGTGCCCCCAGGCTCGCGGTCTGCGCCCCCACGCCCAGCCTCCGCTTCCTACTCGCCCAGAGTTTGCTGTGAAAACACGCTTTTACCAATTGTGCTGTTAAGGAAGCTCTGCATTCCCCTCCACCCGCTGCCAAAGGGCTCAGTCTAGTTGCTGACCCTCAGTTTTTATTCATGCTTGTCAGCCACTCCTGCGACCGTTCAGGGAGCTGGTGTTCTGAGCTCTGCCCCCAGTATGAGGAGAGTAGCTTCCAGACTGGGTCTAACGAACATGGTGTCCCTCATGGAGAAAAGAAGTGGATATTTCTTGTGTAGAGGCGTAAGCCTCCTCCTTTGGGACTTACTGCAACATGGTGATAAAATTGTTGCTATACAGGTTTGCTCAGCACAACATCCTGGCATCCAGGCCAGAAAGTGGCTTAGTCGGTGCTCACTCCATAAGTATGTGTTGACTGATTCACTGACAGTCAATCCAGACATTTCTTCCTAACTAATTAGAGGACAACACATCCGGTTTTTTTTCCTTTTTATTTTTTAATTTTTTAAATTTATTGAAGCATATCACTCATACATTGCATTAGTCGGCCAAAGGGGTGTTGATGCAAAATACCAGAAGCCTGTTGGCTTTTATAAAGGATATTTATTTGGGGTAGGAGCTTACCGACACCAGGCGGTAAAGCATAAGTTACTTCCCTCACCAAAGTCTATTTGGAGCAAGATGGCTGCCGACATCTGCGAGGGTTCAGGCTTCCTGGGTTCCTACGTTCCCGGCACTTGCTTTTCTCTGGGTTCAAGGTCCCTTTCTTCCTGGGGCTGGCTTCTCTTTCCTCTGTGTGCTTACTTCCTGGGGCTCCAGTTTAAGTCTTCAGCATCAAACTCCAACAGCAAAACTCCAACATCAGAAACCCTCAACTCTGTTCTTTGCCATGCCTTTTATCTGTGAGTTCCCACCCACCAAGGGGTAGGGACTCAACACCCTAATCATAACTCAGTCATGCCCAGGTACAGATCAGATTACAAGAATAATCCAATATCTACTTTTGGAATTCATAACCATATCAAACTGCTACACCACCCTATTGTTATTTTTTAAATATATTTTTATGATAGAAGTTGTAAACTTAAAAGACAAAAATGCACATATGAAGAATTCCCAAACAACACCCCTCTATCAACACACCACACCATGGTGGAACATTTATTCCAGATTCTGAGATAATATCATCAGACTATTTCATGGTCCACAGCATACATTTGGGAATCTGTGTTTCTTTTTTTTTGTTGTGTCATCTTGTTGTGTCAGCTCTCCATGTGGGCGGCACCATTCTTAGGCAGGCTGCACTTTCTTTCACACTGGGCAACTCTCCTTATGGGACGCACTCCTTGTGCTTGGGGCTCCCCTACGCGGGGGACACCCCTGCATGGCACGCGCATCAGCACTGCGCATGGGCCAGCTCCACACGGGTCAAGGAGGCCTGGGTTTGAACCACAGACCTCCCATGTGGTAGATGGATGCCCTAATCATTGGGCCAAGTCTGCTTCTCCATACACAGCATACATTTGGGATACATTTTCCATACTTTCATATTATCAACACAGTACATCTTTGATATAGATGCAATAATATTGCATTACTGCTAACCACAGTCCATAGGTCACTCCAGTTATATTATTCCCATGCTTCTCCACTTCCCACCACCCTGCAAAAGTGATGTACATTTATTTGCTCTAGCTCACAAAGGACACTCTTGCATCTGTACCATCAACCACAATTCTCATCCACCTCTAGGTTTACTGTGCTATTTAGTCTCTAGGTTATTCTCTACATTCTGTCAATTGGCATTTACATCCCTAGACTACCATTTTTAGCCACATCTCCATTTATAAACCAGCTGTTATTCACTATAATGTATTACCATAAATTCTATACATTTCCACACTTTTACAGTAAAGCTAACTAAAACTTCTACATACATTAAACCTCAGTAGTCCATCTCGGTCCTCCTCTTATCTCCTTTAAGAATCCACCACCTACTTCAGGTCTTAAAGATATTTTCCTACATTTTCTTCTAGGGGCTTTATGGTTCTTGCTTTTATTTTTAGGTTTTTTATTCATTTGGAGTTAATTTTTGGATAAGGTGTGAGATAGGGGTCCTCTTTCCTTCTTTTGGCTATGGATATCCAGTTCTCTTGGCACCATTTGTTAAATGGGCTGTTCTGTCTGAGCTGGGTGAGTTTGACAGGCTGGTCAAAAATCTGTGGACCATACATGTGAGGATCTGTTTCTGAACCATCAATTCAGTTCCACTGGTCTATGTGTCTGTCTTTATACCAGTACCAAACTGGTTTTACCACTGTAGCTAGGTAATATGATTTAAAGTCTGGAATGAGAGTCCTACAACTTTGCTTTTCCTTTTTAAGACGTTTCTGGCTATCCAGGACCCCTTACCCTTCCAAATAAATTTGATAATCATGTTTTCCATTTATTTTTTAAATGCTTGTGGAATTTTTATTGGGATTTCATTGAATCAATATATCAATTTGAGTAGAATTGACATCTTAATGATATTTAGTTTTCCAATCTGTGAGCATGGAATGTTCTTCTAATTATTTAAGCCTTTTTAAATTTCCTTTAATAGTCAGTTGTAGTTTTTTTAATACAAGTGCTTTACATCATTGGTTAAGTTTATTCCTGAATATTTGTACTTTATCTGCCATATTTCATTTTCACCACTCTTTTAACACTTCTAGTTACTTTTTTTGATATAATCTTCATTTCTAGACTCTCTTCCAGGCCTCTCCTCTCTTTTCTTCTCAGGCTGTAGCATACCCTTTAAGTATTTCCTGCAAAGTCAGTCTCTTAGTTACAAACTCTCTCAGTTTCTGTTTATCTGTGAATATTCTAAACTCACCCTCATTTTTGGAAGACTAGTTTGCCAGGTATAAGATTCTTGACTGGAAGTGTTTCTCTTGCAGTATCTTAAATATATCATACCACTCTCTTCTTGCCTCCATGGTTTCTGATGAGATATTGGCACTTAATCTTATTGGGTATCCCTTATATGTTATGCATTGGTTTTCTCTTGCTGCTCTTCAGAATTCTCTCTGTCTTTGCCATTTGACTTTCTGATTACTGTGTGTCTTGGAGTTGGTCTATTTGGATTTATTCAGATGGGAATATGTTGTGCTTCTCAGACACAGATATCATACCCTTCAATAGGGTTGGGAAATTTTCTACCATTATTTCTTTTTTTTTTTTTGTCTTTATTTTTTTAATATTACATTCAGAAATATGAGGTCCCCATATACCCCCCGCCCCCCTCCCCCCACTCCTCTCCCCATAACAATCTCCTCCATCATCATGAGACATTCATTGCATTTGGTGAATACATCTCTGAGCACTGCTGCACCTCATGGTCAATGGTCCACATCATAGCCCACACTCTCCCACGTTCCACCCAGTGGGCTATGGGAGGACATACGGTGTCTGGAAACTGTCCCTGCAGCAGCATCCAGGACAACTCCAAGTTCCAAAAATGCCTCTACATCTCATCTCTTCCTCCCATTCCCCACACCCAGCAGCCACCATGACCACTTTCTCCACACCAATGCCACATTTTCTTCGATTACTAATCACAATAGTTCATGAATAGAATATCAGTAAGTCCACTCTAATCCATATTCTATGGTTTTGTCTACTCCACATCTATATCAAGAGGTGGCTTAGATTCCACATGGATGCTGGATGCAATCCTCCTGCTCTCAGTTATAGGCACTCTTGGCTCCATGGTGTGGTGGTTGACATTCTTCAACTCCATGTTAGCTGAGTGGGGTAAGTCTAATAAACCAGAGTGTAGGAGCTGAAGTCTTTTGAGGCTCAGGGCCTGGCTATCATATGGTCAGTCCAGAGATTCAGGTCGCCTGGGTATATATTAAACCCCAGCACCAACTACAGTTCTGGTAAAAGTAACAGGAGAGGCTTGTGAAAAAAGATCACATCTGAGTCCAGCTCCATCACACAGAAACACCAATTCCAAAGAACAGCCAACTGACATGGCACTGAACTCCATCTGCCATGACCATAAAACCTGTGGGTCTCTGTAACCCTCAGAAGAACCAATACCTGGGGTTGTATCTACTTTATCTATCTCTGGGACTCTGCTGAGATGTGCATAAAGGCAACCCCTCTGATAACCTCCCAGCTCTTTTTGGAGATTCATAACCATATAAACTCATTTGTCCTTTCCATTTCCCCCTTGATTCAAGTCGAAAAGCATTTTTAAATCCTGGTATTATATGTAGACTGAGATATTCTGCTGGTCCAAGTTGACCCTTTTATTCAAGGTCATTTTCTACTTACATCATCAGCTGGTACTTGGTAGTAATCCCTCAGCGCCAGGGAGGCTCATCCTTGGGAGTCATGTCCTACGCTGGGGGGAAGGCAACGCATTTACTTGCTGAGTTTAGCTTCGAGACTGGCCACATTTGAGCAATGCAGAGGCCCTCAGGAGGTAACTCTTAGGCACCCTGCAGCTCTAAGCCTTGTTCTTATTTCAGGTGCACAGGCTCACAAGCATAGTCATTAGTATCAAGGGCTCATTGTTGGACCTTCGTTCTTTTTTGGTCTTTGCCGTTGCACTTGGGGGATTGTTGCTGTTCCTTTAGGGACTGTGATAGAGCTCCCCTGGCTAGGAACTCAGCACTCCCTCAGTTGTTGTCATTATTTCTTCAAATATTCCTTCTACCCCTTTCCCTTCTTTTCTCCTTCTGGGACACCTATGGCACATATGTTTGTATGTCTCTTGCTGTGGTTTAGTTCCCTGAGAACTTGTTCAATTTTTCCCATTCTTTTCTCCATCTGTTCTTTTGTATGTTTGCTTTCAGAGGCCATTTCTTCATGCTCACCAATCCTTTCTTCTGCCTCCTCAAATCTTCTATTATATGATTCCAGTGTATTTTTATTTCATTTATTACTCCTTTCATTCCCATAAGATCTACTTTTTTCTAGGTATGCTTTCAAATTCTTCTTTGTGCTCATCCAATGTCTTCTTAATATCCTTAATCTCTTTAGTCATCTCATTGAATTTGTTAACAAGATTTGTTTGAACATCTATGATTAGTTGTCCCAACTCCTTAATGTCATCTGGAGGCTGATCTTGTTCCTTTAACTGGGCCATAGCTTCCTGTTTCTTGGTGTGGATTGTAATTTTTTGTTGGTGTCTTGGCATCTGACTTACTAGAATATTTATTTTGGGTGTATTTTTCTGTTTCATTTAGGGCCTCTTGCCCTTTCTCCCTTGCTGGTTGTGTAGTAGGAGCCAAGGATGTAGTTGGTGCTATAAGCTGTGAAGGCTCAAGCTGCCCTCATTGCCCCAGGGACCAGTGAAGTTTCTCCCAACTTTCTTCTTTGCTAGGGGTAGGGACAGAGTCACAGCTGTGTGAAATAATCGAAGTCATACAGGCCTAGGCTGTAGTTACCCAGAGAGACTGAAGCGTCACACCCCTTTCTCCCCTGGCTGGGACGGGGATGGAGCTGCAGGTGTAGGGGCAGCAATCTATGCAGTGCAGATCCAAGATGACCGCAGTTGCCCCAGTAGACTTCCAACTATTCAGTCTGTGCCAGCCACATGTACCTACAGTTAACTGGAGAGGCTGGTGCAGGGGCCACCAGTTTCCTCTCTGCCAGAGGTGGGGCTGAAGCCTAGGCTAGGGTTGCAGGTCAATCTGGGTGAAAGAAACTGGTCTCTACTCACTGTGATTTTCAGTCAGCCTGGCTTCCCCTTATGCTGGGAGAGGAGTCAAAATGTCAGCTACAATGGTGAAATCCTAAAATCTCTCCCTCTAAGATCAGGAACAAGACAAAGATGCCCACTATCACCTCTTCTATTTAACATTGTCTTGGAAGTACTTGCTCGAGCACTGAGGCAAGAACCAGATATTAAAGGCATTCAAATTGGAAAATGACAGCTACCAATCTCTTTCCCACTTGGACAGGTTCAAACTTTAGCTGTTCTTAGATTTATACCTTAGCCAGCCAAATTTACTAATTAGTAGCTGAAATCAGTGGACAATTTTCTCCTCCTCCCCTGTTTTTGGGAAATGGAGCTTCCAATTCCAGACACAGAGTAGCTCCTGGGGTGACTTGCGCTGCCAGAGTAGGATGATCACTGGCCTCATTGGTGTGGCCTGTTGTTTCCCAGAGAGGCTGGTGCAGGTCCCCACAGCTTCCTCCCTGCCAGAGGTGGGGTTAGGGCTTCTGCTAGAGCTGCAATCTGATTGGGATGGAAAGAAGTCAGTTCCTACCAGCACTGTGATTTTCAGTCTGCCACGCTTCCCCTCATGCCAGGTGTGGAGTTAAGATGGCAACTACCAGCCTCTTTCTGACGTGGACTGATGCAAACAGGATTATACTTTAGCCAGCTGAATTTACTCATCAGTAGCTGAGGTTGGTGCCCGTTTCTTCCTCCTCCATTTTGGTGAAGTGGAGCTTCCAATTCCAGCCACAGAATAGCTCCTGAAGTAGCTTGTGCCACCAGTGGATGATGGGCGCTGGCCTCCAGGGCATGGACTGCTCTATTTAGGAATCTTCTCTGCAGATGGGTAGTCTCCTCCTCCCATTCTTTCAGGGACTTTACAGAATGCTCCTCTGGTGCCCTGGAGCCCCCAAACAGGTGCTTTAGATAGCTGTGGGTGATTACTAACTGCCCTGTAACAGGAGTTGACTGTAAGAGCTCCTTACCGTGCTGCCATCTTGCTGGTTGTTGTAACACATCTATTTTTTAAACATCAAATATCTTTATACATCACAGCACAATAATTCTTTTCTCTTGTAGGACTTACCATATTTGGGTTAACAATGAAGACTTTGGAGGTCTTTGTCCAGTCTCTGTAATTAAAGCATTAATTCCTTGAGGGCAGATGCACATGTATCTTTCTACATATGCCTCACAGGCCAGCAATGCCATGCACATGCGTGACTGGTGTTCAGTAAGGGGGTGGGTTGGTTGGTTAATATGAGTGCTGGGTCCATGAAATCATAGACACATGCAATTTCAGAGCCAGTTGGGGTAGCAGATGTTGTCCACCCCCCAAAGAGGAGAACTGTCCTTTTAGATGTTTAACTAGTACCTGTGGAGTGGAGTTGGCCATGCCCTACCCACAGGAGGCTAGATTCCCCTCAGGTAAAGAGTATGCCTGTTCTTACTTCTCTGTGCACTCCATCATCCCCTTCCCCACTCCCATACCCAAGGGATAAGACCTGTGACCTTGGAAGAGAGTAAAAGTAACAAGACCACCACCCTAACGTAAGACTCCCACCTTTGCACAATCAGAGAGGCACAGTGACACTGGGGAACACAGAAGCCTGACTGTGGTTTTGAGTAACTTATGACACAGGAAGAGAGGAATTTGAAAGCAGCTTCTTAATGGAATGAGCTACCTTGGGTCTCTGGACATGGCGTCAGGTAAAAGCTGGCAAGAGCAGCTGCCAGGTCCCAACATGGCCTCTTTCTCTGCAGCTGCGGGTCTTCAAGCTGGCCAAGTCCTGGCCCACCTTGAACATACTCATCAAGATCATTGGGAACTCCGTGGGTGCGCTGGGGAACCTCACCATCATCCTGGCCATCATTGTCTTCATCTTCGCGTTGGTCGGCAAGCAGCTCTTCGGGGAAAGCTACTGCAAGAAACGGAGCAGCATCTCTGCACCCAATGAGGAATGGCCCCGCTGGCACATGTATGACTTCTTCCACTCCTTCCTCATCGTCTTCCGGATCCTCTGTGGAGAGTGGATCGAGAACATGTGGATATGCATGGAGGTCGGCGAGAAGTCCATCTGCATCATCCTTTTCTTGACCGTGATGGTGCTGGGGAACCTGGTGGTAAGTGGTGAGCCCACCAGGAGCGCAGTCCCATGGGCAGTTGAGGTGACTTCCAGCTTACCCTAAAAAGCTTGGACATTGCACATGTTTATGCCCAGATTGTTTCTCCTTGATTTTTGATCTTCACATTCTCCAGTCATGTTGGACCCATTGTAAGAAGTATCCCTTGAGAGGCAATCTGACTTGCAGGAATGAGCATGCATTGTAGAGACAGACAGTCCTGGTTTAGAATCCCAACTCTACATTTACTAGCTGGGTGACCAAGGGCAAGAGATTTAATGTCTAAAATTAAAAAAAAATACTACTTTCTCATGGACTTACCAGAAAAGTTAAATTACAGGAGAAGACACATGCAAATTGCCCAGTGCAGTATCTGGAACCACAGCAGAAACTCAATAAATTTCCTTCCCCACCCTAGGAGGTCCAAGAGATGGTTTTCCTCAAAGGAACAAGAGCCAACTGGTTTCTCCAAGCAGCACAGGTTGAAGTTAGAAGCAGGGGTCAGACATGACTGGACAAAACGAGAGAACCTGGGTCATAAACATCATAATGATAATAACAAAGCCCCTCCTGGGTTTGGGGGAGTCCCTCTGAGGCCTTCCTGCCCACCAGGCCTAGCGCCCTTCAGCACCCCAGCCTGGCTCCTCACCCACTCCAGGGTTCAGCTCTGGCTGGCTGTGAGGTGGGATGTGCCTTCTCTTCCTCCTTGCCTCTTTCTGGTGAGTGTTTCACATACAGGCGGAAGCTAAGCAGAGAGGGGATGAAGCAATGGACTCAGACTGAGTGGAGAGGGCCTCTGCCTGCTTCCCCAGCTCCGCTGACTGGAATTCCTGCTCCCCAACTCTGCCTTTCCTCCAAGCTGAACTTGCCACCCTACAGGAGCCCCACAGTGCTCTAAACCCTCCGGCAGGGAGTTTGTCTCTGAGCACCTTTACTTCCCTCGTGCCATTTCCTCTTCCAACCACCCTGCAGAGTCCCCACGCCTTGCTTACAGGTAGAAAGGTGTGAGCAGTGAGGAGATATGCCCAGGACTCCAGAGTGAGGAATAGAACCAGGACTTTGGCAGACGAGGGTGGTCCCAAGCAGGCAGGTGCCTGCTCCTCTCTGCTGCCCCTAAAAGTTCTGGAGCCCAGCAGGGTGATCCATTGCGGTGAAGCATGTGCTTCCAAGCCTTGTGCACATGGGCCCCGAGGCTCCCCAAGGCCTCTCTCAGAATGGCCATTCTCCCAAGAGGGAATGCACCCTGGGTGGGCAGGGACAGGCCCAGGCTGTGGTCATCCAGCCATCAGCTTCCGGGCTGGCAGGGCTCAGACAGTGAGGGGCTGATGTCTCCATCCCTCCTCTTCAGGTGCTCAACCTGTTCATCGCCCTGCTGCTCAACTCCTTCAGTGCCGACAACCTCACAGCCCCGGAGGACGATGGGGAGGTGAACAGCCTGCAGGTGGCCCTGGCGCGGATCCAGGCGTGTGGCCGCCACACCAGGCAGGCCCTTTGTGACTTCTTCCACAGGCCCTGCCTGTTCCTGTGGCCCAAGGCACAGCCCCAGCTGGTGGTGAAGCTCCCACTCTCGAGTTCCATAGCCAAGGGCCACAGCGCTGCCAGCGCGGCCGTGGGCAGCCCTGGAGGGCTCTGCTCTCCCAGAGAGCCCAGGGCTGAGCACAGCGACTTCATCACCAACCCCGACGTGTGGGTCTCGGTGCCCATGGCTGAGGGTGAATCTGACCTCGACGATTTGGAGGCCGATGGTGAGGAGGATGCTTGGAGCTCTGGGCAGGAAGTGGTCCCCGAAGGGCAGGTAAGAGTTCTCCCCATGGGACAGCGTGGGAAGCAGGGAAGGGCCTCAGGCCTAGAGTGACCCAGGGCAGGTCTTCCAACGTCAGGACACTCGAGAGCTGGCCTAGGAGCTTGCCAAGCTTTCCAAAGAAGGTGCATTTGAGCTGGGCCTGGAAGAGAGAGGCAAACAAGGGGGCAGAGGTTGATCGCCGGCCACTGTGAGATGCTGGGGGATTCTCTTCACACAACTGCCCAGCTCAGGCCTTGCTTGAGAAGAATGGGGTTTCTCCAAGAACAGGCTTTTGCCCAAGAGCAAGACATCCAATCTTCACCAGCCTCCTAAAAATGATTATTACGTGACTCACTAATCCAGGGGTCCCAGAGAAATGGCACGTGCTACTTTTGGCACCAAAGACTTTAAAGCGCATTTAAGCCCTTTGATAATGTGTACGTTTAAATCCAATGCACAAGTCCTCACCACCTTCGGCTGGTGCAGCAGCCCACGTTAATCTCGTCTCGGTGACAGACGGTGACAGTCTCGGGCATGCACTTCTGCGGCACATGCAGACTGTGCTCTGAGTCTGCAGCTCTTCCAGAGCCTTCTACCCCTGGAGCTGTCACTGTGGTGTGTCCCAGCAGCTGCTGTTATCAGTGCCGTGTTTTCCATGCCTTTGTCTGGGTGACAGCCAAGGAGAGGGCAACGGCCAACCCCAGGGGGCCGGACATGCACTCTGGTGACCGATGCCGTTCAGAGACACCGTCAGCTCCTTTGGGGCTCTTGGGAGGCTCCAGATGGCCACGGTCACTGTCAGCCTGACCTCTGGACCAGCCATAATGATCACAGCTGACGTATGTTGAGCCAAGCACTTCGTGCAAAGTGTCTTCCAAACATTAACATACTTATTCATCACAGTAACCAAGGGAAGTAGGTCTGGCTTTCTCAATTTTGCAGACGGGGGAAAGGAAGGTAGAGAGCTTAAGTAACTCACCTAAGGTCACACGGCTTACAAGTAACAGAGTCAAGAGTCAAACCCAGTTGGCCTGGCTATAGAGGCTTCACACTTTCTCCAAACAAGTGCACGTGTGTGTGAAGTTGTACATACTAGGTTCTTGGCTGCGCCTGCCTGTGCTGTGCAAGATCTCTATGCATTTAGAAATGGTCAGCCAGTGGTGAACCAGGCACCCAGTGGGGACCATGTCTCACCAGCAGGAGCAGCTGCAGCCAGTCAGGATGTGCGAGGACCACCAGGCAGCAGGAAGCCCAGGCTCTGGGCTGTCCTCTGAGGAGCTGGCTCAATACCTGGGAGAAAAGTCAGGAGGCGAGGCTACTCCTTGGGACCCCACAGAGGTAGGTGTGTGGGCTTCCTGGACCGGCGGAACAGCTGGACAGTGGGGGGGCTGGCAGGAAGGGAGCAGGCATTCCAGTCCGCCCTGGACCACATAACGTCGTTTTCCATCCTGGGAATTTTCAAGGCTCTTCCCAGCACCTCAGCTGCTCAGCATGGCCATTGCCACATTGCAGAGAGGGGAGAAAAGGGAGGCTTCACCATGCTGTGGGGCCTCAGGCCAATTCCTTAACCTTCCTGGGCCCCAGTCTCTTCATCTGTGAAAACTGAGTGGTAATGCCTACTTGGTAGGATTGTTTCGAAGCTTAAACGAGATGCTGCTTGTCAACTGTTTGGCTCCTGCCTGAAAGAGTAAAGTGCCCAGAAAATGACAGCCAAGACAAAAGGATCAAAAAACAATGCACTAAAAAGTTAAGTATCTTTCAGAGGTAGCAGATTAAAGTCAGAGCTGAGAGGGTGAGAAGTCTCCCTAGCAGTCTCCCCTATTTTCTTTTGTCCACATCCTTTTCTCCAGCCAAAATCAGGCCTGCTGGGGAGAGGGTGGCTAGAGGTGAGGAGCGTCTGGCAGCTTTACAGAGGAAGAAGAGGGTTTGTGAAAGTCTTATAAGTGAAAATAAACTCGGTGGTTTCACTTCCAAATCTTTAAAGAAAACAAGTTTCAGCCAAAGAGGTGGCTATAAAGATTTAGCTTCTTTAATACAACTGTGCTAAATTCAAGCATATAATGTGACACCTAGCCACAGAGGGATGACTCTGACAGGCACGGGGCTGGGCAAAGATAAGGAAGAAGTGCCTCATCCCCAAAGTTATCGAGCCCTTCAGCCTCGGGAGCGTCAGCCCTGGCGGTGCGCCCTGGCCAGCTGGCCACCAGGCTCAGATAAGAGGGTGGACCGAGATGGGATTTGGGCTCTGGTAAGCACGGCGCCTGGTTCTTGGGCGTTGTCAGATGCTCTCTGTGGACATCCGCGCTTGCTTGCTTGCTTGTTTTTTTTATTTTAATGTTACATTTTAAAAAATGAGGTCCCCAGATAGCCCCCACCCCCCTCACCCCACTCCTCCCACGTCAGCAACCTCTTTAACCATCGTGGCACAGTCATTGCATTCGGTGAATGTGTTTTGGAGCCGTGCTGCACAGCACGGAGAGTGACGCCCTGGCCAGTTTTCTCTGTGTTCTCAGTACACAGCTGCCGGGAGTGGTTTGTTTTGTTTTGTTTTGTTTTGTTTTTGTTTGGTCCGAGATCCTGGCCAGGCAGGCGGGGTCTGGCAATGCCAGATGGGGACCCACCCTACCATTTGGACCATTAGCCAAGCTAGCTGGTTGACTCCTGTGAGAGCAGCTAAAATCGACTCCTAATTGAATTCATCTGGAGACACTGGGCTCGGTGATTCAACAGTCAAGCCCAGGGAAGCCGAGAGGCCTGATGGCTGTAATTACCATCTCGGCCACCGGCTACCACTCCGCCAGGGGCCTGGGGGCTTCCAGCCGCTCCCAGCGAGTGCCCTGGGGGCCAGCAGAGAGCGTCACTGCTGAACACAGGCAGGCTTGGTGGGCCCGCGGGGGTCCCGGCCCCGGGCAGGGCTCACTGCCCTGTGCGTCTGCCCGGCAGGGGCTGGATGACTCGAGCGCCTCGGAAGGCAGCACCATCGACTGCCAGGCCCCTGAGGAGACCCTGAGGCGCCCCGACCTCCAAGAGCCCGGCGACTGCTTCACAGAAGGTCAGGGGTGGGGAGGGGCCGGCCGCGACCCCCTCCGCGGCCTGGTCAGGCTGGCACCAGCCGGCCGGTGTTACCCGTGCCCTGCCCCGCGGCCTGGCCCTCAGCAGGTGGCCCCTCGCTGCCCCGCCCGAGCTCCCCTCCAGCGGCCAAGAGCGCCTCTGCCCTGCCTTCTCAAGAAGGCAGCTGGAGAAGACGGGGGTCTCCACTCTCTCCTCCAAACCAGCCTCTGAGGTGGGAGGGGAGAGGGAAACCACCCAAAAAAGCTCTTGCCTGGGACAGGCCGTGCTGCGGGTTCCCCTCCGTCTTCGTGTAACTCAAAGGCAGAATCCGAATCTTCATCTTTCCTCAATGTCTGGAACCCTGAGGCACATGTGCGTTCTCAGGAAATGCTCGTGCAATGAACAAACAGTTCATGCCATTACAGCACAGCAGCTCCCACTACGCGACCTCGAGCGTTTAAAAACCAACGCCCACTTCACTGTGCCCAAGGCCACCTGACCCTGGCCCCCGGCCCCTCTCAGCACGTGGAGACCCTGCCCCATCACTTATCAGGCTCCCGGGAGCCAGGAGAAGCTGCTCTTGAGGACAGGGTGGGGCACCTGTGAGAAGACGGCGGGAGGACATCAGAGTGGACGGGACAGAACCGGGGGGAGTTGATAGGACAGAGGCAGTCGGGAAGGGACACGTCTTCTCCGTCCAGGGAAGAATTCTTTTCCAAAGGGGTGGGTGGTTTCCCGCAGGGTGGTCCAGGGGCTGTTGCCACTGTCAGTGTCCTCTCGCCACAGGCTGCATCCGCCGCTGTCCCTGCTGCAAAGTGGAAACCACCGACTTTCCATGGGGCGTGGGCAGGCGGCTGCGCAGGACGTGCTACGGCATCGTGGAGCACAGCTGGTTCGAGAGCTTCATCGTCTTCATGATCCTGCTCAGCAGCGGAGCTCTGGTGAGGGGCGGGGGCCGGGGCGGCGGGGGCCGGGGCCGGGAGGCGGGGGGCCGGGGGGCCGGGGGGCGGGGGGCGGGGGCCGGGGTGGCGGACCTGCTGCGCAGCATTCCAGAGGGGTCCCCAAAGCCCACAGGCCCCGGAAGGCGTCGAGGGGCTCTCCTGCCTCCTGAGCCGGTCCCCGCCCTGCAGCTGGACGGGGGCTGCAGCCACGTGGGCCCCACTGAACAGCAGGCCGCAGCGGGGCACGAGGCGCCTGTGGCCTGGCTGCAAATGTCCAAGCTGCACCTGTACGCACCCCACTCCACAGATGGGGAGACTGAGGCTCGGACCGTTCTGGGGCCTTGTCCCCGGTCACCGGCTCATCGGGAGCAGCCTGGCTCTGCCCACTTGGCTGCTTGGTCCCAAAGCTCCTGACCGCCAGCGTAGCACTGGCCGACTGTGGAGCCTCCCCGTCTTATCAACCTCTTACAGATACTCCTGCTACTCCTCAAAGCTCTCAGACAATCCTCACAACAGCCCTTCTCAAAAACCCCAGGGAGGGAGTGAAACGCAGACCCCGATTCTGTGGAGCGGTGCTGGGCCTGAGAAGCTGCTTCACAACCAGCTCTCGGCTGCTGTCCTGAGGGCGCTGAAAGCAGGAGCAGAGACCCAGAGCGAGCAGCCGAGGGGGCACAGGCGCTGCCTAGAGGACGGAGGGCTCTCTGGGGCGAGGGCTCAGTCCCTCAGGCTCAGCTAATCACCCCGTAGGCCAAGGCAGACACTGGGAGGGGCTCTCACCCCAACGTCCCCATTTGGTAGGTGAGGAAGTCAAGACCCAAAGCCAGGAGGGTCCGCCAGGGCCCCAGCTCCATAGTTCAAGGGCTCAGCCAGAGGCCCACTCCCCCACTTTCCCCTCGTGTTGCGGCTCACCCGAGGGCCTGGTGCAGAGGGGGTGGCAGGTGTGGCGTGCCCGAGGGCCTGGTGCAGAGGGGGTGGCAGGTGTGGCGTGCCCGAGGGCCTGGCGCAGTGGTGGCAGGTGTGGCGTGCCCGAGGGCCTGGTGCAGAGGGGATAGGGGCAGGTGCGGTGTCCCCGAGGGCCTGGCGCAGTGGGGGTAGGGGCAGGTGCGGTGTCCCCGAGGGCCTGGCGCAGTGGGGGTGGCAGGTGTGGCGTCCCGAAGACCTGGTGCAGTGAGGGGCAGGTGCCACGTGTCCGAGGGCCTGGTGCAGTGGGGATGGCAGGTGCGGCATCCCCAAAGGCCTGGCACAGAGGGGGTGGCAGGTGTGGTGTCCCCGAGGACCTGGCACAGTGGAGGTAGGGGCAGGTGTGGTGTGCCTGAGGGCCTGGCGCAGTGAGGGGCAGGTGCCACGTGCCCGAGGGCCTGGTGCAGGGCCTCCAGGGTCTCTGTGCCACTGTGGGTGTGGAGGCCTCCCCTGCAGTGCATTCTGCACAAGTGCCCCTCTCTCCTCCCTGTCCTCCTTGATTGCCTGTGGCCTGGGCGCTCTCCTCCCTAACCCTCAAAGCCTGCTGTCCCCATGGCCTTCTCCCCTCACCTCTCCTCTGCCCCCTCCCTCCTGCCTTCCCTGCACCACCTTCCCCAGGACACCCACTCCCAGCAGGGGTCTCAGACCCTGAACATCTCGCCCCACCCCACAGCTCTCCCCTTCTTAGACTTCCTTATGCTTTCACTTGGAATATTTTTTATTCCCCCCTTTTGTGGCTTTTTTTTTTTGCTTGCTGTCTGCTCTCTGTGTCCATTCGCTAGGGGCTCTTCTGTGTTTTTGCTTGTTCCCCTTTTTGTTGCACCTCCTTGCTGAGTCAGCTCTCCACAGAGTTTGCGGGCCGGCAGCTCTCTGCAGGGTGCGGGCGAGCCTGCCTTCACAAGGAGGACCCGGGGTGCAAACCCAGGGCTCCCCAGATGGCAGACGGGAGCCCAACTAATTGAGCCACAGCCACTTCCCACTTTGAGTATTTTTTAATTATACAAGTTCTAATCAAAGCAAAGTATAAAAAAAAAAACACTTGGAAATTAAAGAAAAATGCAAAGGGAAAAAATCGTCCATTTTCCCATTTCTTAGAGAGACGCTCACTTTGAACATGTACTTCCTTCCCATCTTTACATATATAATACATAAATATTACAAAAATGAACCCGCATTTATGCATTTTGTAAAATATGACATTTTCTCAGTAAGTCTTCTCATACCATCTCATTGATGTCTGCAATGTATTCCATTAAATGAATATGTCATAGTTTACTCCCTCCCTCCCTATGTTTGCTTCTAATGTGCACCCAGCATCTTTGCGTACACTCCTATGGAAGCACTGGAGTATTTCCTATCTTAGGTCCAGTCCTAAAAGCAGAGCCTGGAGCAGTCTATCGAGGCAATGCTCTCAGAGCTGCAGGTTAGAACAAGGAGAGTCGGTAAAATTCATGCTTAGTGCGATCCCCTGGGACCTCTGAAGCATGCCCTCCTGAGCCTGAGAGGTCGGCCTTTTACCCCAGGTGTGTGGGCTGCACCCAGGTCCCAAGTATTTCCCAAGGTGGAGGCCGCTCCCTTCAGCCCAGGGACGGTCTCAGGAGAAGGGGCGTGCGTGAGCACCTAGCAGCCAGGCCCCTCACAAGGCCCTGATGGGCGCCAAGAGCGTCCTCTGTGTGGCCGTAGGACAAATTCTCCTTACCAAGTTGAGTTCCCAAAAGCCTGAGTCGGGTATGAAGACGCAGCTTCCCCACAGCCTCGCCAGCGTGGCTTTTACCCCTGTTCTTCCTCATCTTCACCAGTCTGATAAAAGAAAAGAAAAATGGCATTTCTTTTAATGCAAATTTCCTTCATTCTACCTAGAACATTCTTTAGAGATTTGTTGGGTATTCTCGCTTTCATTTTGGTGAACTACCTATGAGTATCCTTGGGTGCTTTTCTTTTTAAACCGAGTCCCTGTTTGTATTCCTTTGGTTCACTTCCAAAACCCAGCTCGAGAAGGTTTCCTTTTTCACTTGCTTGCATCTCACCTGTGAAGTATAAACTGGGCTGCATGTCCCATTGTCTCTGAGGAAGTCGTGGTTTGCTCACGAGTGTCTCCTCCACTGTCCCATCTTTACTTCCCCAAGGCAGAAAGGAAAATCATCCTGTGGGTGCACTGGTTCCCAAGCCACTCCAGGGGCTGTGGGCAGGGCTGGTTTGTCCTTGCCGGTCAGTCTGGCCTCGGTGTCAGGCACCTGCTGCTCTGTTTCCTTCTCCCCAGGCCTTTGAAGACTACTACCTGGACCAGAAGCCCACGGTGAAAGCCTTGCTGGAGTACACAGACAGGGTGTTCACATTTATCTTTGTGTTCGAGATGCTGCTCAAGTGGGTGGCCTACGGGTTCAGGAGCTACTTCACCAACGCCTGGTGCTGGCTGGACTTCCTCATTGTGAATGTGAGTGGGCGGGGGGGGGTCTCTGACTAACTGTTGCAGCTAGGCAAAGTAAGCTCCCTGGCCTGGCCCTCAAAGGCTGCTGCCAAGAACGATTCGACACTTAGCAAGGAGCCTGAGAATAGCCCTACTCACCTGAGAATGGTAAGACCCAGAAAGTACCTGGTGGTGGCACAATGGTGACCCTCAGGTGAGTCCTCAGGTCTTGAGCCTCCTACTCACTGCCTCTGCCTTTCCCATCCACAGCAAGATGACATACAGGCTCTAAGCATCGCATGGCCTTGCGTCCACTGCCAGGGATGCTGGACCATGGGGACGCTATAGATAGCGCAGCCTCCCTGCTGACTCAGTGTTCCTCAACCCTCACCACACTGCAGAATAACCTGGGAAGCTCTGAGAACTGCAATGAACAGACATCACTGGTCCCAGGGATTCTGGCCCTCCTGGTCTTGGGTGGGACCTGGGCATCAGTATTTTGTTCAAGCTCCCCAGGCATGTCCAACGTGCACCAGGGTTGGGAACCACTGAGCTTACACTACTGGCTGCTCCCCAAAGGCACTGAAAGCCACAGAGGGTCCCTCTGGAGAGATGAAGAGCCAGAGCTGGTGTTTTCAGACCTGCAGGCACCTGAGACCACTAACCTGCATTACAGAATTTACTAAGTGCCTCCGACACACTGGACTTGTGATGCCTCAGACCTGGAAGGGGACTGTGCCCCTCAAAGCCTCCTGAGAGCCTGCCTATCCCCTTCCTCCAAAGCCATGTGCGAGCTCTCCCTGCTCCTAACCGTCACGTTGCTCCATCTCTAGGCTTTCCCCAGTGCTGTCTGGGTGGGTTGTTCACTGCTGCATAGCTGAAGTTTCCTGCATTCAGGGTGAGGCATGTGCCGTGTTCTTCTCTGCCTCCCTCACTCCAGCACCCACCAGCACCAAGGTCTGAACACTGGAGGTTCTCAGAAAATGTGCCTGTATCTGGTGCCTGCCTCCTGAATGTCCAGAAACATAACTTCTGTTCAGCCCCCTACGTTGGCAGGCCTGTGCATGCCACTCTTATTTCCTGATGCCAGTGTGCTAAGATGTATCATGGGTGAGCTGTGAGAACTGAGATGTGAGCCACAGGTGATAATTTTGTGCACATAAAATAATTATTCATAAATCAAGGGAAAATGTTTTATTCTGTCTACCTACCTGTTAGGGTCAGTCACTTCTATCTCTATAGGTCTCATTTATTCTATCCTCATGACCTTAGATGGTCATCCACTCATTCCATCCATTCTTCTCTTGAGTCTTCCTTCCAGCCATTCACACCTTCCTCCATACATCCCTCTTTCCATCTATCTAACCATTCACTGTTCCTTTTTCCTTCCTTCTAAATATTTATTCATCTTCATTCTTCCATCTATTCATCTCTATCAGTCCTTTCCTCCTTCTATCCATCCATTCCCATTCTTCTATTCCTCTTCCCTTATGCCATCAATCCATCCATCCATCCAGTGGACTTTAATCCTTCTATCCTTCTATCTTTTGATTCATACTTCTGTCCAACTATCCAATCATCTAACCTTCTGTTTGTCCATTCATTTATCTCCCATCCAAGCATTTTTCATTATTACATATTTTCATTTTTTAACCTGTCCGAATAGCCTTCCTTTCCTACCGTCATCTTTCCTTTAATCCATTTTTCCTTTCATTCATCTAACCGTCCATCCATTAGTTCAGCTCCTCCATTCATTTATTCAGCTGTCTTTCCACTTATCTGTCAGTCATTTTATCCACCCATCCATCCTTCTTCCCATCCCATTCATCCATACACTGTTCCATGCTTCCATACTTTTTTCTTTCTTCCTGCTTTCTTTCTCCCATCCTTTCATTCAACTATCAGTCCTTTCCATCTTTTTATCCTCAACCCATCTTTCTGTCCAACCCATCCTTCACCTAGATGGTCCTCCCTCCTTCTTTCCTTCCTTTCATTTGTCACAACATGCTTTTGTCTTTTCTTCCATTTATCAAATGTTTATTGACAACTGATGAATAAAGAATTCTCTTGTGATGTGCTCTGGGAGAGACAAAAGCATGAAATAAACACTCCCTATCCAGGAGTTTGCACTTCAATCTTCTAGAAAATAAGAAACGCACAGAGAAGAAAACATACAATAATTTTGGATATAATATGGATGAAATATAACTGGAATGGTAGGTGTGACCTTCTAACCTAGGCTAAGTAGTCTGGAGTTTATCCTGAGGGTCATAAAATACCAGTGAAGATAAAAAATAAGATAGAAACATAATCATAATCAGACTTTTAGAGGAGAATGAATGGGATGGATGCAAGACTGGAGCTTAGAGACCAATTGGGAGGCTAGTGGCCTCAGCAGTGGGAGTAGAGCTGGTCTTGGGTGGGCGGGTTTTGCTAAAGAGGCCCAAGCCGCAGATTTTCCATGCAGGGCAGCCTTCCCAGAAGAGGAGGCTCTTCTGAATAGAGTCCAGCATGAAACTAGGTGGCACCTGCTGGTAGCTGTAGCCTCACTTAGATGCAGGTTAGTTTCTCTTCTTGTTTTTGTCTTGGTGGAATAAGCCACTCAGAGAACAGGCATTGTCTGAGGCTCTAGCACCCAAACGTAAAGCCTTTCCTTTCTGAACTTTCCTTTATGAACATCCCCACCTAGCTGCCACCATTAGCCAACCTGAATTCGGCCCACCCTCATGCTGCAGCTGGGGTCTCAGTTTTGTGTCACAGTCTCCAGCAGACTCAAGTCCTTATATATTGTTTCTCGCTCACACATTCAAGTTTGCAGAAGGTGTGACCATTTTTCCATGTCAGTCTATGCTCCTTTAGGTACTTGGACCACAAAGTTTAAAAATGGCATACCAATAGGGACTCACAACTCAGTCACTCTGTCTTAGTACCTGTCAAAGCTAACTCTGGTGGACATGTGCCAGTCATTCTTACTGAAGGACTGCAGAGCTCTAAGGACCTTGGAATTCTTAATCAGACTCCCTCATTTTACAAAGGTCAAATGTATGGCCTGAACTAGCAGGGCACTGATACACGGTCACAAAGAATCATTAGTTCAAAGGAAACTAACCCCTACCAGTCTGAGACACTGTCCACCCCATTTTCTGAGCAAGTACAATTGAGACTAAGTTTATTGTCCTCAAAATAGATTTTTAGTATAACCCCCATGAAGGGACATGGTCTCATCAAGTCCCTTCAAGTAAACCAAAGTTTCAAGGTCACTGGGGCCTGGTGCTCCAAAAGGAAAAAGGGAGGGTTGATTTAATATACTGGTAACTTTATTACCTACACACCAGGGGGTGGTGATGTGGGAGACTGAAGTTTTTTTTTAACCCAGGGGGTTCAGAAAAGTGATGAATGAAATCTTTAAGAAAAGGGGGGATCTGAACTCTCTCTAGTCATCTCATTGGAGTTTAGGATAAGGTGAAGCCAGAACCATAGCTCAGACAGAATAGAGGAGTGGGAAGGGACTTCCTGTCCTTCCACCAGGACTGCCTTTCTTAGAACCCTAGGGTGGCGAAGCAGATGTGGCTCAACTGATAAAGCATCCGCCTACCAAATAGGAGGCCCAGGGTTCCAACCCAGGGCCTCCTGGCCCATGTGGTGAGCTGGCCCACACCCAGTGCTGCCATGCAGAGGGAGTCCTGTGCCATGCAGGGGTGTCCCCCACATAGGGGTGCCTCATGCACAAGGAATGCACCCCACAAAGAGAGCCACCTCATGCAATAAAAGTGCAGCCTGCCCAGGCGTGACACCACACACACGGAGAGCTGACGCAGCAAGATGATGCAACAAAAAGAGACACAGATTCCCAGTGCAAACAGGAGTGCAAGCATATGCAGAAGAACACACAGCGAATGGACACAGAGAGCAGACAACGGAAGGGGTGGGAAGGTGGGAAGGGGAGAGAAAAAAATAAAAAAATAAATCTTTTAAAAAAAAAAGACCCCTCGGGTGATGCTCTGCTCTTTGCCTGTCTCAGATCTCACTGACAAGCCTCATAGCAAAGAGCCTGGGGTACTCTGACATGGCATCCATCAAAGCCCTTCGGACCCTCCGCGCACTGCGGCCACTGCGGGCTCTGTCTCGATTTGAAGGCATGCGGGTAAGACCATCCCAAGGCTGCTCGGATCTGCAGCATTTGCAACCCCGGCCCCTGTAATGCTCTCCTTCCACTGACCTAGAGATCCACAGCCTCACCCCCAAAGGTCAATTCTGGGTCCTCACTTCCCTTCCGACTTTGGTGGTGCCACAGAACCCTAGTTCCCTTTCAAGTCCCTTTGTGAGCTCCTTTTCCCTTACCACCCCTAAATATTCCACCCACCAGGGCTCAGACCTCACTGCCTCTTCTCTAAGTGGAGTGATCCCGATTCTCGGCTCCACAGGCATCTCATCTCCATCCCCCAGCCCTGCCTCTTTTCCTTACTGCCTACACCCCTAATTTGCCACCTTCCTAAGGCTCCATTTAAATGTAGTGACACCGTATTTCTTCCAGCACCCAGCTCAGCACCTCAGCCACCACCCACTGGGAAGCACCTTCTGTCTCCCCTAAGGCAGTCATAGCTCCTGTGGACTTTTCCCCTTTCCTACATCCTTTCCATCACCTTCACTCGTCACCAACAGGCTCCGCCTTGCCCTCACTGTCTTCCCCAGGATAGACAGCTCACAAACCTGGGTCTGTCTTAAAGGGTGACCAAGGCACTGCTCATTTTCCACCCTTCGCTTCCTCATATTTGCAGAAAGTGAGGTTTTGGTTTGTTCCACTGCCATTGGGTCAGAGCAGATATCATATCTTCAAAAACAAAAGTTTAAAATTGACTTGTACTTTTACAAACACTAGGAGCTTAAGATTGTAAGTGTTGAAATTTATTTTGTTTTATCTATAGGTTCTTGTTTGCAAATAAAGATGTTTTTCAATGTGGATTTAGGTAGTCTGTAAATCTTGACAAAAGCATACTTTAAACTATATTTCATGTACTGTATTTAAGGGGAATAAAGCTTCAGTCTATAAGCTTAGACTGTATGCTTGCATGTGCTTAATGTATGCTTAAAGGGAATAAAGCATAAGCATTCCCCTATATGATTAAGGGAATAAAGCTTACATGTCTGTGTGTACTTGCACACACATGCACACTCACCCCTAAATGAGTATGTGTGGGTTTGTAAACTCATCTATCTCCTGAACCCTTAGGAAGGACACTAACACCTCCCCTGAATGAGTTTAGGAAAGAAGGTATACCCTGTCTTCAGCTGTCCAGTGTTTCTCAAACATCTGAGTCTGAATTATTGTACCAATTAACCCACTTCTCTTGCTACTTCCAAAGGCCACCGGCCCATGAACCAGCCTGACAGAGTGTAGAAAGAAGTGAGAGACACCAGGGAGGGGTGGGGAATTTGCGGGGCTCCAGGTCTGTTTTCCTTCCCGCTAGGTGGTAGTGAATGCCTTGGTGGGTGCCATCCCCTCCATCATGAACGTCCTCCTCGTCTGCCTCATCTTCTGGCTCATCTTCAGCATCATGGGTGTGAACTTCTTTGCAGGGAAGTTTTGGAGGTGTATCAACACCACCAATGGAGATTTTTCTCTTGTACCCTTGTCTATTGTAAGCAACAAATCTGACTGTAAACATCAAAACTACACCGGCAGCTTCTTCTGGGTCAACGTAAAGGTCAACTTTGACAACGTTGCAATGGGTTACCTGGCACTTCTGCAGGTGGTGAGTTCTGAGATTAATCATGAATCTTCCCCTGGCTATTGGATGACATGGAGGGGTCTGGGGTCTCCCAGAAGAGGCAAGGATTAGAATTCAATTCGAGCTGAAGTCATTCCCTAACTACTCTGTGAGGTGAGTGGACCTTACTATTGAGTTTGGTCTCACTGTGGAACTATTAGAAAAGTGTGCTAATAGAACACAATAAAGGGAAGGTCCTGCCATGGGATTGTATCAGATGATGACTTAGAATACACAACCTATACAAAATAGACATGATATAGTCATGTGTTCAGTCTTCTACTAGTCATCTCTTAGATGGTGTTTTAGTTTCCTAGCTGCTAAAGCAAATATTATGCAATGGGTTGGTGTAAACAATGGGAACTGGTTTTGAGGTTAGGAGAAGTCCAAAATCTAGGCATCATCAAAGTGATGCTTTCTCCCAGAAGACTGGCGTTCTGGGGCTGGCTGCCAGTGATCCTTGGTTCTTAGTTTTTCTGTCACATGGCAGCCTCTCCTGGCTTCTCTTTTCTCTTCTGGGTTCCACTGACTTTCATCTGGGAGAGTCAGGCAACTGCTTCCTGCAGCTTTCTCTCTCTCTCTGATCTTCCCTATGAGATCTTCAATAATAGGATTAAGACCTATCCTGATTCAGCTGGGCCACACCTTAACTAAAGTAACCTCATCAAAAAGTCCTATTTACAAGGGTTTGCACCCACAGTAATGGATTAAGTCTAAGAATATGTTTTCTGTGGGGTACATAGCTCCAAATACCACAGATGGTAATGAATTATATTCCAGGTCTATTATAATGACAGATGATGTTGGTGATGATGACAATCATACCACTAACACTTACATTCATTCATCTATTTATTTATCCCTCACGTTCATCCACTTGTTCATTCAGTCTTCCATTTAATCACCCTTACTTTTGTCATGCTATTACCCATGTGTTCTTGCATCCCACCATTTGTGCTTGCATTCATTCAACAAATAATCCCTGAGTAGTTATCATGTGTCATGCACTCTGCACAGCCTGGCAGAAACAGAGACATGTCAGAACTGGTTCCAAGGGGAATTACAGGAGATAGATAGATAGATAGATAGATAGATAGATAGATAGATAGATAGATAGATAATTGAAAGATAGAATGCAAATACTGTGAGATTTATTATAAGGATTGGCTCATGCGACTATGGGGATTGGCAAGTCTGAAGTCCATAGGGCAGGCCACAAGCTGGGAACTCTGATGACGGTTTTGATGAATTCCCCAGGAGAATCTGGCTGGCTGAAGTAGAGATGGAAATTATTTTCTCTAACTACTAAAATCATCAGTTCTCCCTTTAAGGCCTTTGGCTGATTGGATGAGATGTCTCTCATTGCTGACAGCAATCCCCTTTGCAGATTGTAGATGTAATCAGCCATAGGTGTAATCAACTGAATGATTTGAATCTAGGAAATATCCTCACATTAACCATCAGGCCAGTGCTTGCTTGACCAAACACCTGGACTCCATAACCTAGCCTAGTTGACACATGAACTTCACCATCACACCCAGTTCAAGCCTCCAAGGATGCTAATGCTGTGCAGGAATGTAGAGGTCTTCAATTCTCACCTCCATTTTCCAGATAGGAAAACATCCCATTCTTGTATCATGTTCATGAGATGGGAAAGTGGTTGAGGAAATGGCACCCAGAGAAGGGAAAGTCCTCACTGGAAGACACAGAGCAGCCTCACAGCAGTTGGCACTAGAGGCTAGGCATCTAAGCACCCAGTCCGTGCCACAACTGGAAGGCTCCATGTCTTTAATGTCACTCTATTCTGAAACAGCTACATGTGGAATTAATTTAAGTGACCGTGTGAGAGTAGTCAAGTCACCCTGGAGGTGACTTTCCTTTCTCCCTTTCTATCCAAGCCCTTTCTTCCTCATGCTCCTTAGCTGTGCAGTCTGCCCTCCTCTCTCACTGGATCACCAAAACTTAGGAAGGGTCCAATGTGGACAGATGGGCAGGCACTGAGTGGCCTCTGCCCCTTGTTTCCAGGCAACCTTCAAAGGCTGGATGGACATCATGTATGCAGCCGTCGATTCCCAAGGGGTGAGTCTCAGACCACCATGCCTCCTGCCTTCCGTTCTGTGTTCTTCTGCCCATCGATCTGTATTTGAAATGCAATAAAGGTAGAAAAGAGGCAATCACCGAGCAGACCCCTACCATCCTGGAGCAGTAGCCTTCTGGCCCTCTATTGAAGGTTTAAGCTAGCCTTCCATGCACACATTCCAGTTTCCTCAGACTCCACCCCTGCTTACCACTGAGGAAAGTGTCACACAACCTCTAAAGAACTGTGTGTGAGGCCTCCCTCTGAGCAGGGGCAGGAAGAGGGGTACTTAGAGTAAAAAGGAGTCTTAAGGAATGAGATGGCCTTTCAGGCACTATCACAACAGGCAAGTGGAAGAGATGCTATTGTGAAAACACCCTTTCCCGCTGCAGCAGATGCTGTCCCTGCCCTGCCCTATGTCCCTCAGCTCACGTGAGTTCTTTTGCAGCTGTGGTTTTTTTCACCTTTGCCTGTCTGATTCTTTGTCTGAAGTCTTTCTTCAGCGTTCAAGAGCTTGCTCAGTAGCCCCTTTCCCAAGTGTGGGGATCTAAGGTCCCAAGGGTCAATGCTCATCAATAAGTTTGGGGACAAATACCCCAGCTCCTCTCTCCCTTGGTGATGCAATTCTGAGGTGTGCTCCAGCAGGACTGAACACCCATTGTCCACAGTGATGACCTTCCAATAACATCCCCTCATTAACAATTCTCCTGTCCCTGCATAATGTCTCCACTCCTCAACCCTGGGACACCTTCCAAATAAATTACCTGCACCCAAATCTTTGCCTCGGGGTTGGCCTTTTGAGTGAACCCAAACTAAGACACTCACCCTCCTTCCCCCTCCCCACCTCATCTGGCCACAGGTGGACTTGCAGCCCAAGTGGGAGGACAATGTGTACATGTACCTATATTTCGTCATCTTCATCATTTTCGGCGGCTTCTTCACACTGAATCTCTTTGTTGGGGTCATAATTGACAACTTCAATCAACAGAAGAAAAAGATAAGTGGGGTTCAGGTGTTTCTGCTGTAGCAAGAGTCTTCTGCTTCCTGTCCCCTGACCAGCCCTGGCCTCAGGACTAGAGCGCCCTCCCCTTAGCCCTTCCTGCCTGGCAGGGAGCCTGATTCGGGGCTTTAGCACCTACGCCAGCCTCAGGGAGAGGTGGACTTCCCTCTGTATTAGCATCCCAACCCCCTGGGTGCACACCTTCCTTCCCAGAGTACCCTGGTCTTCCCCGGGGACCCAGGTCTGTTGGAGTTGCCCCAGGCAATCTCATGGGAAATATCAACAGGGAAAGAAAGGGCCCCGTGCTGCCTCTGCTGGGGCCCTGACCCCAGAGCAGTGAGCCGGGACCTCAGGGAGGCCCCAGGTCCCCAGCGTGGCAGAGTCCCAGCCCTCCTTGGGAAGGCAAAGAAAGCTTTAGCCCCCATGGGCGCTGACTCTGATTAATAGGCCCCCAATCCCAGATAACCCCTCATATTTATGTTGAAACATGAGGGTATTAAGCCTAGAAAATACGTTGGTGCTATTCTCTCATTTGATACCCTCCATACCTCTGTGAGGTGGAGAGGACACAAATTTTAGATTTGTAGAAGCCAATCCCCCCCCCCTCCAAAAAAAAAGGTTACCTGGGTAAGTCGCATATAGGATATCACAGCATTGGTTTTGCCATCATACAAGCCTGGTTTTGCATTCCTAACTCAACTGCTTGTTGGATGGGTGACACCGGAAATTGTTTAAACCAACCTAAGCCTCAGTTTTCTCATCTGTTCAATGGTGTTAGTAAATAGTTACTTACAGAGTTGTGGTGAGAGGTAACGAAAACCCTGCACAAAAAGCCCCAATGTAGGGCTGAGCACAACACCTGCCCTAAGTATTAGGTGTGACTATTATCATTTAGGATATATAGCCGATGGCCAGAAACGTGCAGAAACTCCTCTGCCAGGGTTCTGGAGAAGGAAGCCACAGGACAGATCCATGCGAGCCCCGAGGGGCTCCACAAGCCACCTGTCAGTACCCTGGAGGGCTTTGAAATTATTCTGCACGTTTTACAGATAAGGAAACTGAGGCCCAGAGAGGGAGATGGTCATGCTAGGAGACCGAGTGAGATCAGCTGGGGAGGAAACTGCAGCCTCTGACTCTGCCCAGAATTCTCAGTATGGCCCCGCCCACTGCCCACCAAGCCACTGCCCCTGCCTGCCTCCCAAGATACCCCTTCCTAGGAAGCACTTTGTGCCCACAAATTTTCTGAAACCTCTCAAACCCCACAGATCTCAGCCCATTTTTCCGGGATTTGCAGTGACTAATTCACACAAACAAGACATTGAAATGGGTGGCTTTCCAGTTATGTCAGGAACTGAGGGTGTGGGGTTACAGTCAGGAGAGGATTTCCAGCTCTAAAACAGCAGAGGGCAGTACAGGCAGCAGGTCAGGTTCACCGAAGAGAGCCAGGTAAGTGTCCCACGGAGACCAAGGACCTGAGACCAAGGCAGTAACTGTCCTCATCTCCTCCTCTCCAGAGGGGGTCGAGGGCTGGGTCCCCAGAGTCATTGCTTCTGAGGGAAGCTCTTGTCCCTTGTAGGATTCTGGAAACCCAGTGGATTTGACAGGGGGAGTGGGCTAGATCTGAGGCTCAGGTCTGAGTCAATAGGTACCTTCTCCTTGAGTCATGTTCCCACCCCCTCCCCACCCTCTGCTCAGGCAGCATCTCTGGGTTCCTGGAGAAGACATGCAGACTCTGCTTCAGAGGAAAGGTAGAGAGCCAGAGATGGGGCTCAGGACCACTCCTCTCGTCACTGGCGGAGGCACCTGGCAGGACGCTCCCTGATCCTGGCCTTGGCGTGCTTTTGGCAGAGGCTGGGGGAGTGGAGATAGACTTCCCCTCCAGGGAGCTCTGCCCACAGGTATCCTGGGGGTTCCTGTTGTTTTAATAACAGCAGTGTATGATGTCCTCTCCTGAACCTAGGGGGCCAGGACATCTTCATGACAGAGGAGCAGAAGAAGTACTACAACGCCATGAAGAAGCTGGGCTCCAAGAAGCCCCAGAAGCCCATCCCACGGCCCCTGGTGAGCCCTAGACCTTCCCTTTAGCAAAGCATGTCTATGAATCCAGTCTGGAAGCTTTGCCAGTGCTGTGAGGCCCTGGCCAGGGCTGTCTATGGAGGAAGAGAGCTGGGATGTTTGAGGAAGAGAGCGAGAAGAGTTCCTAGGCCCAAGAAATGAGGAGCCTAAAGAGAAGCAACTCAGGTCTTTTGGTGGGAACATGCCTCCTACAGGTGTTCCTAGTAAATCTCCTTGGGGAAGTACTGAATTCCCCTACAGGATTAAGGTTCAAGCAGAAGATTGGAAGAGGTTGGGTTAAATGACAGTGAAGGTGTTTAGAACCCTGGATAAGACGTTTGCCTGGTTGTGAATCATGAGTGATGCTATAGTGGTTCTATGGGCTTACTCTCCATTGCACTCCATGCCTACAGGTAGACAGAGAGAAAACGGCCCAAATGCAACCCCTCTCATGGTCACGGCCAGGTGGCCCAACAGGAACCAAAAATTATCCCACTCTGGAGTTTAAAGTTTGACCAAAAATCATGGCCTGGCCTCACTTTGAATCTTTTATTCATATAGACGACAAGAGACACATATTTCCGCCCCCTTTAAATGCAGCACTCAACCCATATGTGATTATCACCCAAGTTCTTCTTAGCCCTCTGCCAGAAGACAGAAAACATTGATTTCAGGGTGGCCTCAAGATGGCACCCGTCTTGGGATTGGATAAACAGGCTTGAGGGTGGGAGTGTTGGTATGTCAGAAACCTATAGCTGAAACTCTAAGAATTTCTGAACCATCCACTCCAGTGAATGGAACTGGCAACTTGTCCCTTTTTATAACCTTTCTGTGGCTAAAATGCAGCATCAATAAAGTAAACTACAGACACCACCCATGGCACAATCCCATTAGCCCTTCCCCCACAAGAGAGCAATGCCTAAGGACCTTCAACATAAGTGAATTGAGGAGACATACATTCCACTGGCCAAGGCATTAGGGTTTCTAAATCAAGGATGGGGTTTGCATAAATTACTCCAAACTTCATGAGCACAGAGTCATGCAAATATCTTACAGGAGAAAAAAAATCTTGACCTTTCACACACTTTACTTGGAAACAATGGTCATAAGTTTATTTGTTCTGATAATTAATTCTGATAAGAAGTGTTATAATGAGAAGTGATAGGAGGTACAGACCTCCATGGTGGCGGGAGTTTCCTCCCAAATACCCCATAAGATCAAGATATCTGGGCTTGGTTGAGCCTGCATGAAAGTCCTTAAGCCTCATTGAATAGCCCTCTGTCAATAAGTCCAACAGGCAGGAACAAGCTCAAACTTAAAAGACTTAGGCGAAAGACAGAGCCCAATCAGCTCAAGTCAAGAGCTGAGGGAGGGGCTCCTGAGACTGAGAAGCAAGCATCTGACCTTTCCTCGTGGCTGAATTGGTGGTGAGTGCACATTTGAACCAGACACCAAGGAGTTCCTGTACATTGGATCAGCCCTCGGCAAAATCATGAAGATTTTTGGTACCATCTGACACACACTGTTCAATCTCCCTATAACATTACAGCCTACCCTTCTCTTCAACCAATCCCCCACGTTGCCATAGCATCCTCTTGCAAGGAGAACAACCTCCCTGGGACAGGGTTGGCGGCATTAAAAAAAAAAAAGACCTTGGAGAGGGCACTATCTTAATACCAAAGTGTGGGCCTAATGTTGGAATTCCAGGCACTGCAGTAGGAGTGGAAGTGGAATGGTTAGGCAGGAAGACATGCAACAAAATCACAATTTCCCCTAAATTAAAGTACAACCAAGATCCTCCAAGGTCAGCCTTGTTGCATCTTTGCCACAGGGAGGGGAAGCGAGACCTCATATCCCAACTCTGTTTCTGAGATTCGCCACTCTTTGAGGGGTGTATTACTAACTAGCCACACTATGCTCTGGCCTCTGTAGGGGAACATGGATCTCCCCTAATACTCTGATCCAAGCTGGGCAACAGCTCTTTCCTTTGTTCCCCTGCACGTAGCTGAGGCAAGACTGGAACATTTAAAGAAGACTTCAAGGTCTCAGGGATGCCAACAGGAATGCAGGTCTCAGGAAGCACCTGCATAGGCTGTTTTCCAGGGCCCCTAGGCCTTAACCCTTCCCAGCTTCTGGCTGGCATCTATGCAGCAGGTTCCAACTTGACAACCACCACCCAGGGGCATAAGCCGGAACATCTGCCCTCCTCAAAGTCCATAGCCAAGAAAGAATCTCAAGGAAGCATTCCCACTCCTACCTAAGACTCACCTTCCCAATCCCAGCTTCTTTTTCTCCAGATAATTGGCACCAGAACACACACCTCTCCCCTTTGCAACCCCAGTAGGTCAAGGTGGTCAGATAAGCAGAGCATTGGCCCAGTTCTGCTTCACAGGTATGTGGGTGCTGTTTCACGGCAGGGCCAACCTGGAGCCACATGGGCCACCTGGGAACACACAGACTCACCTCTCTTCAGTGCTGGTGAAGTCCAAGTCCTAAATCATACGTTTTATCCATAACAAAGACTAAGGGTTTTTTGAGACTGGGAAATTTTATTCTATAACATTCCCTGCTATAGGAATCACTAAAAGTAGGTTTCATATACTCCACTTCAGAGGAAAATAATAGGCTCTAGTATATCACATTGTCACTCATCCACTCCGTCATCTCTGAGAGCCACAAAGGTTGCAAAGGTGTGTTCCCTCCTCATGGGCTAAGGCGAGAGCAACCAGCAAACTGCTCCATTTCCAGGGTCTGAATATTCAGGCTAATCCAATACCCAGACACAGCTATGCCGTCATCTGCTCTGTTTAATTAGAAGTCATGTGGCTATGAATGGCCCTCCATTTTTTTCCTCCATTTTCAGTGATGAAACAAAAGGGATTCATGGCTCAGCAATCCCCTTCCCATCCCAGGAAAGACATGAGCCAGAAGTTATGCACAGAATCAGGCTTACTTAGATCACATTCTTTGCTCTAACCCAACAGGGTAGCTCCCCACCGCCCCCCCCCCCACATGACACAGAAAGCAAAGACCAGCCCCTATCTCAGTACTCACCCTCCCACCCCTGCTTTGCTTTGCAGTCCCTGGGAGCTGCTCCCAGGGAGTCAGAACAGGCTCCTCCCCTCCTCCCTCACAGCCATTCACACAAAGCTATGCTCATAGTGCATATTCAATAAGTGCCTGTTGTACAGAATTACCTTTAATCAATCCTAGGAGGGTGGCTTTGTAATTGTGAGATGTGGTTAGTTCATAGTTATCCATTCAGTCATCCATTTGTTCAGCTATATTTTGAGCAAATATAATGTCCAAGGCACTATGCAGACACTAGGGATAGAACAGTGTGCAAAATGGGCAAAGTTCCTGCTTTCACAGAGATTGAAGTCCAGTGAGGGAGGCAAAATATTAACAAAAAATCACTCATGTATTAATTCACAAGCTGAAGAGTTTGTAAAGGGAGAATGAATGGAGTGAAAAACAAAAGGGTCCTTGGGTTGAGACTTGAGTAACCCAAACATCTAAAGATGGGGTAAAGAAGACTAAGAAAGAGCAGTGTGAACAGCAAGAAAACCAGGAAAATGAGTTATGATGAAAATCAAGAACGGAGACCTTCAAGGTGGAGAGCATGGTGAGCAGGGACAAATAAATGTCCATTGGATTTAGCATAATGGAGGCCATTAGTGATCTTAACGAGTGCCAGTTCAGTGGCAGGATGGAAACAGAGTCATAAGGAGTGTGTTGAGAAGTGAATTGGCAACAGTGATTATACACAAATCTTTCAAGAAATTTAATCATGAGAACAGTGAATTAACTGGAGGGGGATGTGAAGTTCAGAGAGGTTTTTCTTTAAATTAGGAAAACTAGACCATTAATACTTAACTAAAGAACTGAGAGACTAAATGTCATCCATGTGGACATTAAAAATGTCTAAGATAATAACAAAGTGTGGCCAAGTGTAGCCAAGGACTTCACTCATCAACAACGAAGCAGAGGAACCAGAAGGGACCCGAAAGTCGGTAGGTGGCAGCAAAGAGGAGCGGGTGAAGCTGGACCTGCTGGATGACACCTGGTTTCAAGTTGGAAAGGTTTCACAGTATGGAGGAGAAGCAAAGATCTGGAAGTGGTGGTGGAACAGAAAGGACCTCAGGTCTGTCACAGCCTGGTACATGGGGTGGGGGAGAATGAAAAGCCATTGAGTAGGAGACAGCTGTAGATGAAGACAGGTGAGTTCCATAGAGCTCAGTAGAATGGTTTGGGAGTAGGGTGAGGGATGGAGGATGGGGTTGGTACCAAGGACTCCCAAAACAGTGACATGTTAACAGTATGGAAAACAACAGAGGATCATACCATAAAATAGCCAGATTTAAAAGACTTCTCAGTTACTCAGACCACTTTGCCTCCCTCCAAGAATGCTAAAAACTAAGGCATGACCCCATGTCCTGTACCTTCATTAGGCATCTGCAGAGCCCCAGAGATGAAGATAGAACATTTTAAAAAATGGGTTGCACCGTTGTACTTAACTTTACCCTGAGCAAAGTAGCCAAATCAATAACTCTTCAAGCATTTCTTGAATCTTGCTATGTGCAGGGCACGATAGGGACACAAATTTGAGTAAGACATAGCCCCAGACCTCAAAGAGCTCATTGTCTAGGAATGAAGCACATAGGAGACAACAGTACTCAAGACTGACTCTACAAAGGCTGTGGAAGCTTGAAGAAGGTGTAGAGCAGTGTGGTATGACACGTACAAGGAAAACTCCCTGGAGGAAGTGGGACTTGACAGAGATGGATCACTCAAGATCACTAGACTTTAGATAGCCAAGAGAGGGGCCTGGAAGGGCATTGAACATGGAAGGAAGCACATGGAGGGAAGAGCTCCTGGTGACTTCAAGGGCCTGGGAGATATGATGAAGATTTGAAATGGGGCAATGAGATAGAGTCAGCTAAGATTGGTATTTTAGAAGAGATAAAGATAGGACTTGGCTTCTGTTTGGATGAGGAGTGAGAGGGAGATAAAAGATAGACTTTTTAAAAATCTTTTTAAAAATTTATTTTTTAATATTGTCTTTTTAAAAAGATAAATAGATCACGCAAAATGTTACATTAAAAAACATAAGAGGTTCCCATATACTCCACTCCCCCACCCCCTCACCCCCGCTCCTCCCACATCAACATCCCCTTTCATCAGAAAGGCACATTCATTGCATTCATTGCATTTGGTGAACACAACCTGGAGCACTGCCACACCGCATGGACCATAGTTTACATTGTAGATCACACTCTTTCCCCAGTCCATTCAGTGGTTTATGGCAGGATATACAATGTCCTGCATCTGTCCTTGCAATATCATTCAGGACAACTCCAAATCCCGCAAATTCCCCATATTCCATCTCTTCCTCCCTCTCCCTGCCCTCAGCAACTCCCATGGCCACTGTCTCCACATCAATGATACAAGCACTTCCATTGTTAGTCACAACAGTTCTAAAGTAGAATATCAGCAAGTCCACTCCAATCCATGTTATATTCCTCTATCCTGTGGACCTGGGGTTGGTGATGTCCAAAAGCCACCAAGTAGAACCCTCCAGAAGCCTGATTTATGTTGGCCCAGAGGCCCTGATGCCACCATCTCCTGTTTTCTCAGAACAAATACCAGGGCTTCGTCTTTGACATCGTGACCAGACAAGCTTTTGACATCATCATCATGGTCCTCATCTGCCTCAACATGATCACCATGATGGTGGAGACCGATGACCAGAGTGAGGAAAAGACGAAAATCCTCAACAAAATCAATCAGTTCTTTGTAGCGGTCTTCACAGGGGAATGTGTCATGAAGATGTTTGCCCTGAGGCATTACTACTTCACCAATGGCTGGAATGTGTTTGACTTCATCGTTGTGGTCCTCTCCATTGGGAGTAAGTGGACAGCACACATGGTGGGGAAGTCCAACCTCTAATTCGGGCTGTAATTTTCAAAACCAACTAACTTTTAAAGTCATGTTATATGTTAGAGGAGACCAGTACTTTCTGCCTCCCAAGAGGAGCAGATGTGAAATGCACATGGGCTCCTCTCTCAGTGAAATGAAGAGATCTCATTGGCCTTCTCCTGAAGTGCTTTAAGGCACAGATTGTGTGCACAGCCCATCACCAGCCCTTGGAGGCTGACAGGAAACAATCACTCCTCCAGAGAACCTAAGACTGTAAGATAATGGCATTTCCAGTAGGCTTTAACTCTTTGGTTTTCAAAGCAGGGGAGTAGGTGCTGTGATATGAGGTGAGTCCTAAAGGCTTTCCAGGAAAGGAAATGTGTTGCCACTGCAGGGTGGGGGGGGAGACTAGGAGGAAATTGTTAAGGTGAGGGTCTGGATGAAATCTCCATATCACTCTCCCCTTAGGAAATATGAGCAATAGAAAAGGTAAGTGATCAAAGCCAAAGATCAAAGTTATCAGTCCTAGTTGAGTGACAAGTCCAGTGTTTGGGGGCCAATGGTGTTCAGAGAAAATTAATAGAGTCAGAGGCTAAAGAGAGGAACGGAATCACCATCATCAAGTACTTACCAGGTTCTAAACTCTGGGCTGGGCTCCAGGGAGTCTCACAGAAGCCTGGTGAAGAAGCTATTATCCTCGTTTTAAACATTGTAAACTGAACCTCAGAGAGATTAGGAAGGCTACCTGTGGTAACAGTTTATAAGGGGTAGAGCTGAGTTTAGACCCGTCTGTGTTCTTCAAATGAACTAGCTTCCTCCCTTAGACAACCAAAAAATTGTCCCTGGACCTCCTGTGGTTCAGCCAAAGTTTGGCCTATAAAGGCCAAATCCCAATTCACCCGCTTTGCTTTGCACTATAAATACAACCTGATCTGCTTGCTTTTCATGCCTGGTTATAGCTGTAGATTTAATTTTCCATTGATTTACATCAACAGCTAAGAGCATCTAAACATAACTTGACAGCATTTAATCAATCTTCCCATCCTAGTGCTGAAACACAGCCTTGGGTTTTGCTTATTTGTTAGTGGAGTTTTAAATTTGTTTTTGTTTTATTTTATTGTTGCTACTTCTGGGTTTTTTGTTTGTTTGGGTTTTTTTTTTTTTTGTTTGTTTTTTTTTTTTGCCTTTCAAAATAAGAGAATCTAAAGGCCATTTTGATTTGATATTAGAGAAGGGAGCTTGCTTATATAACCTTCCATATCCATAATGCAGATATAAAAATAGACCCAAAGCACTTAATTCTATGATGGAGACTCTTTACTCCTGTGACCTATACAGTAATACCATCCACTGGTTATAAATCAGTCATAGAGACATGGAAAACAGCTTGTCCAAGGAGCCCATCTGTTCATCTTTCTGTCCTTCTCTCCCTCCTTCCTTCTTTCCCACCATCAAGACATATACTGAGTACATATGTTACAAGTATGAGGACTCATTCTTCCCTCATGTAGGGTCTTGGGGCAACTTAAATAAAGTTGTGAACCAGGTGGCTGGCAGAGCCTTAGTAGATTATATAGACACATTATGTACCCCACACTGTGGAAAAATGTCCCAAACCAGACTTTAGAGAGAGGGGCTTTCACAAAGATTTTTATAAGCTCCAAAATTATAATTATTTTCCAAGTTTCCTCCCAATTCCTTCCCCCTTTCAACATAATACTGTGACACTGGTAGTCATGTAACATAAGGCAGGTAGGGAAGAGGAGCTTGTAATGCACCCCTCATCAATTGTCCTGTGAGGTTTTGGAGTCTCTCATATCCAAAAGCCTTACCTTATTCTTTGATGGTTCCAGTAGGTCACCTCAGGTCCCTAAGACCGATCTTCAAAAATCTTCAGGTTAGACTCATACAAGGAGACGTATGCATTCTTCATCTCTCTAACCTAGTTCATCTTGGGGTAGGGGACTGTAATTGACCCTAAATAATCCCATCTCCAGGACCTAACATAGCATTCAAACACAGCTGGAAATGAAAGATAGAAATAAAAGCCATTATGTAGACAGCTGGCCATTCAAATCCATCCTGCCTTAGCTGTCAGCAAGTTGCCCACTCCTCAGGCCCCCTTATAATTAATACCAGCCTCCATACAATTATCCACAGGACCATGTGCCAGGAACTGAGTCAATCTTCACAGCAGGAGATAGGGAGATGAATCATAGGGGGTCCTCGCCTTCACAGAACACAGGACCAGGGTGGAGGAAAAGGCACAACCCAAAGGCTACATTCACAGGGCAGAGCAGGGTCGATATCATGGATAGAAACAGACAGAGGACTGTTATGAAATATGTGGAATATGGTGCAATCACTCCCAGCTGAACTTGGCTACAGAAGATAGGATTTTGACCATGGAGGATTACAAAGAAGAGAACATTCCACATTCTCATATTCCAGGAAATACAAGACTTACTTGAGGGAGAGAGGGTTTATGCAGTAAATATTTATTGAGCCCCTACTTTGTGCCAGGTTCAGAGGACCCAGAGTCTTTGAACAGGGATGTTCAGGTGGAGGTTCATAGCAAGCAGAGACAAGGGAGTATGACCACAGCCAACGTCATCAGGGCTCATGGCTGGAAATACTAATTAGATCATATCCCTCCCCCCCTTTTAAGGTTTGGTGTTTTCGGCAATCATGAAGTCACTTGCAAGTTACTTCTCCCCGACGCTCTTCCGAGTCATCCGCCTGGCCCGAATCGGCCGCATCCTGAGGCTGATCCGAGCAGCCAGGGGGATCCGCACTTTGCTCTTCGCCCTCATGATGTCCCTGCCTGCCCTCTTCAACATCGGCCTGCTGCTCTTCCTCGTCATGTTCATCTACTCCATCTTCGGCATGGCCAGCTTTGCGTACGTGAAGTGGGAGGCTGGCATCGATGACATGTTCAATTTCCAGACCTTTGCCAACAGCATGCTGTGCCTCTTCCAGATCACCACGTCTGCTGGCTGGGACGGCCTCCTCAGCCCCATCCTCAACACGGGTCCCCCCTACTGCGACCCCAATCTGCCCAACGGCAATGGCTCCCGGGGGAACTGTGGGAGCCCAGCTGTGGGCATCATCTTCTTCACCACCTACATCATCATCTCCTTCCTCATCGTGGTCAACATGTACATTGCAGTAATTCTGGAGAACTTTAATGTAGCCACAGAGGAGAGCACTGAGCCCCTGAGCGAGGACGACTTCGACATGTTCTATGAGACCTGGGAGAAGTTCGACCCGGAGGCCACTCAGTTCATTACCTTATCTGCCCTTTCGGACTTTGCAGACACCCTCTCTGGCCCCCTGAGAATCCCAAAACCTAATCAGAATATATTAATCCAGATGGACCTGCCCTTGGTCCCTGGAGATAAGATCCACTGTATAGACATCCTTTTTGCCTTCACCAAGAATGTGCTGGGAGAATCTGGTGAGTTAGATTCTCTGAAGACAAATATAGAGGAGAAGTTTATGGCAACTAATCTTTCAAAAGTGTCCTATGAACCAATAGCAACCACCCTGAGGTGGAAGCAAGAAGACATTTCAGCTACTGTCATTCAAAAGGCCTATCGGAGCTATGTGTTACACCGGTCCACGACCGTCTCCAAGCCACACAGTGTACCAATGGCTGAAGAGGAGGTTGTATCAGCACCAGATGAAGGCTTTGTTGCATTCATGGCAAATGAAAATTGTGTGCTCCCAGACAAATCTGAAACTGCATCTGCCACATCTTTTCCACCATCCTATGATAGTGTCACTAGAGGTCTTAGTGAGAGAGCCCACATGAGCATATCTAGCTCACTGCAGAACGAAGAAGAAGCCATTGGTAAGGCTGAGCCTATCCCAGGGCCCCGGTGAGGACACTCCAGAATGGACATGTCCAGTTCTGATGTGTCCTTCTGACCTGTGATAACCCTTTACCACTACAGATGGCATCCAGCTATCACCACACCCATGCATGCCACCGGTCATAACGTTAAAACTGGACAGGGGACTGAAGTTGGTGCCCATCTTTGGAAAAGCCCCAATACATCAACAGGAGTTAGAAACCAAGAGCATCTCCACTGTGACTTTACTTTTGAATTTCAATAGCAAATGGTAGTTTCCCTTACTTTGAAGAAAAATGTCGCTAGCCCTTTAGTTAGTGACTAGAGCTTAAAACATTTACTCAAACTTATCAGGACAAGTACCTCCAAGGATATATGACAAGGAACGTTGCTGAAGGTCTAAGATGTTCCTCTGTGTAACATAGATATTGGCAATATTTTTTAGGATTTTGCATGACTGCATGTTGAGAGCTGCCAAACAACTGCTCCTGCCCAGGGTAACATTCACAGTCTATGTCATGAAATACCTTTGAGATATCCATTAAAATTAGTATTTTTAAAGGTATGTCAAGACCAATGTTATATTTTATAACATCTTTTTATTTTTTTAATTATATGTGATACTGACATGTGTCATGAACCACTTCTCCCTCCCTTTCAGGATTCCTGATATTTTGCAGTTTGAGCTTGAGGCTGGGGAAGGCAGATGGGAGCTGGAGACACAGGTTCTGATCCTAACTCCTCCATAGATTCCTGGCTGATCTTGGTCCAAAAACTCTTCCCCCCAGATCTCAGTTCCCCCACTTGTAAAATTGGGGGAGGAAGACAGAATCAATTCTCTCTACAGCTCTTGCATCCCTTGTGGTACGCTGCCCCATTTATATGGGAAAAACATGCCCTCTTCTGAGATTGCAATGTCCAGTCCTTGCTGCTGTGCCAATAAAAAGGCAGCTTTCAGCCACTTTCACACCTCCCAATCAGATTTTAAACAGGGGAGTTTCCCATTCCCCATAGGTCAGGACTCCATAAATAGTGGAAGCTAAAGAAAAGAGAATTTGAGGGTGATCTGGGAGGTAAAAGGGATGGCCAATCATTTCTTTACTTGTCCTTCAAGTGGCATTAAGCACTAGTTATGTGCAAGGCCCCGCCGTAAGTAAAGGGATAAAATGGGAGTTATGCCTCTAAATATAAATTAGATTTATCCAGTGAATGTGGTGAGAGTGGACAAAGGAGACTATTCTAGGCACACAGAAGACCTTGAGATGAAGGAAAACAGGAGTTCATATGACTAAAACATAGGACATAGGGATCTTAAGGCCAGCCGTCATCCTTTAACTCTTCGGACATTCCCAGACACAAAGAAAGATTGGATAAAGTCGTTAGGTATATACTCAATCATTTCATGAGATTTACCACTTATACAACTGCAAAGGCTAGAGACTGGTCCACCTGACTTGCCTCATGATACCAATTTTCCTGGGCTTAACTCTCGTTTCTCTGTCATGTTAGCCTGTCAGGGGCTGAAGAGGATTTCAAGATGCTCGCTGCACCCACAGGTGCAGGTAAATAGGATGATGAAGGGATAGCTGAGGGCCCAGAACATATCAGCTGTTCTCTTATACCTTGTTTGTATCTAAAAGATGTGCCAGTGAAAATGGCACTTCTTCCCTAGTTGCTCTGAGCTGTGTAGCTCCTTCAGTATCTAAATCCCATGCAGTCGATGAAAATGCCATCTAAGAGGATGGAAGTGATTTTACTAAACAGCTAAGTGGACAGAGCTTGTGGACTGGTTTACCTTTATGTAATGTGGAAGAATTAAATGTGTCCAGCCATCAGGTTTGTTTTATTAAGTAGAAGATAATACTCCTGAAGATGTTCTTATTACCTCTTTTGCCCCACAGATGTATTTCTCAAATTATATTGAGAACCACTGGGAAAAAGTCATCCAATATATACATCTTGCATTTTACAAAGTTTTCAGAAATGTATCAAATGCAAGTACAAGTTTAGCCTTTGAAAATTTCACTAGATCTGGGCTTCTTAAAAGGGGTCCGTGAACTTGAATTGAAATTCAAAGAAATGTTATTCTTGTGGGGACATGTTGGTATGGGTGTGATACATTTATTAAATAATACACAGTATAGTGTGGACTTAGTGAAAAGTCTGTGGTTTTCACCTGACTGGCAAAGGGGTCAGTGGAACAAAAAAGGCTAAGAACCCCCGCATTAGATCCATTTCCAAAGTTCACCCAATGGTCCAATTACCAGATAGGAAGTAGACTTTTGAAGTAGGAAACCTGAAAGGTCCAGGGCATATGGAGAACAGAGCTACCTTCGAAACCTCACTGATAGGAGTTGGCCCTAGAATCTCTCTGACCTAGAATATATGAGGGTATCTAGGCACTGAGGGGAGGCAAGGACAGTGTTGACTCTGAATATCTGGACCCTGCAGGAGCTTTAAAATATGCCTCTACTATAAACACTACCCTGGACTTTTCATACCATTAAACTGTGTTCCATGCAGACATGAGCCAAGTGCCGGGGAGGCAAACAAATAAGACAGAGCCTCGACTTGGGGCTCAGCACATGCTGAAGAAGTAGCATGGAACTACACCTTTTTTTGTTTCTGTTTTTGTTTTTGTTCTTTAAAAAAAATGAGAAATTCCAAGGTTCCATTGGTGTCAACCTTGGTTATTTGAATCAGCTCTCCCACTGTAAACAATGAAAATGCTGAATAAATACCAGACAGCAATAACTGTAGGTTGGAAGACAGGAAATAGGATAAAAATTCTAAAACATTATTATTATCCAAGAGGAGAGTAAAGTTTGCTATTATTATTAGATTTTGTTAAGCTAAGAATGCCTAGCTTAATTTCTAAGCTTGTCACTAACAGAGTAGAAACAGAAGAGGGGAAAATATGCTAAGAAATAATCAGCCAACAAAAAGTTAAGATAAGAATGGAGAGAAATGAGAAAGATAGAACAGGAAAGACAAGCAGAAAAGACAAAGTAATATGACAGATTTAAGCATAAATATATCAGTAATTACTTTAAATGTAAATGTTCTAAGTGATCCAGAAGATAGACAAAGATTATCATGCAGTATAAAAGAATTTCAAATAATTGATGTTTACAGGGAGACACCTAAAACCTAAGGTTATGAAAAGGGTAAAAAATAAAATGATAGAAAAAGATATACTATATAAATATTAATCAAACAGCTGCAAAATACATGTTCTTCTCAAATGCTTATGGAACACAAAAAAGAACAATATATACACATGTTCATAGAACAAGATTCAAAAAGCTTTTATGGGATTAAAAGTATGTAAAGTATTTTCAAATTATAATACAATTTAGCTAAGGATCAATATCAAAGGGAAAACAGTCATCATATGTTTAGAATGTAAGAAAAGCATTTCTAAATAAATTTGTCAAAGAAAAAATAACAAACTCAAAGAAAATAAAGACACAAGCAAAAAAGATCATAAAATAAAATCAACAAAGCCAAAGAGAAACAGTTTAACTTTACCTAAAAGAGTTGAATATATATAGATATATAGATATCCCTTTGGCCCCTAAACTCTTAGGTACAAAACCCAGAAAATTGTATGCACATGTGTACTAGGGGATGTGCAAAATGATTTCATAGCAGAGTTGTCCATAATGAACCCAAATTAGAAACAACCAATGTTCACCAGTAGTTGAATAAATTAGCAAACTGTAGTATAATCAAATCACATAGTTTTATGCAGTAATGAAAATTAGTGAAATATAGCCTCATACAAGTCCTAAGACCAATCTTGAGCATAATATAGAGTAATAAAAAGCCAGACACAATATTATATATATCAGGGAAGCAGATGTGTCTCAAGCGATTGGGCTCCCGTTTATCATGTGGGAGGTCCAGGTTTCGATTCCTAGGGCCTCCTGGTGAAGGCAGGCTGGTCCATGTGGTGAGCTGGCCCCCATGGAATGCTGGCCCATGCAGAGTGCTGGCCCAAGTAGAGAGCTGGCACAGCAAGATGACACAACAAAAAGAGCCAAAGAGAGACAGTAAGAGATGCAGCAGACCAGGGAGCTGAGGTGGCACAAGAGATTGAGCGCCTCTCTCCCACTCTGGAAGGTCCCAGGATTGAGACAAGCAGACACAGACGAACACACAGCGAGTAGACACAGAGAGCAGAAAGTGAGTGCAAACAATGAGTGGCAGGAATAAATAATATTTTAAAATATATACAACATAAAATTACATGAAGTTTGAAATTATTTTATGTTTACCATAAAAGTCAGGACAAAGGTTACCATTAGGGGAAGGGAGGCATTTGAGACCAGGGTCTCAGAAGTGGTTTTGTTTTTTGTGTTTTTTAAAGATTTATTTACTTTTTAAATTCATTCTCCCCCCCCCACCCCCCCCACCCCCTTGTTTGCGCTCACTGTCTGCTCTCTGTGTCTGTTCATCTTTTTAGGAGGCACTGGGAACCAAACCTGTGACCTCCCATGTGGGAGGGAGGCACCTAATCACTTGAGCTACCTCCATTCCCTGCTTGTTGTGTCTCTCACTGTGTTTCTTCATTGCATCATCTTGTCGCATCAGCTCACCATGCCAGCCCATTTGCATCAGCTCACTGTCTTGCTCATCTTCTTTAGGAGGCACCGGGAACCAAATCCGGGACCTCCCATGTGGTAGGCAGGTGCCCAACTGCTTGAGGCCCTCTATTTCTCTTGGTGGTGGTCTAATTCCTCTCCTAGCCGGCTCTCTTGATGAACATTTTCTTTATAGCTATGTGTTAAGCTAAACATATTCGTCTAATGCACTTTTCTGGGTGTATGTCATATCTTACAATTTAAAAATATTAATGATTCATCTTAATTGCACATCCTTCTTCACAGAAGGAGTTGCTCTCTGCTACTTTGAGTCTACTTCCAAAATTAACCAGGATTTGACCACTTCTGAACTAGTCAGCCTGACCCACGCAACCATGCCCTCTCGCAGGTATTACTTCAGTAGCCTCCTGACTGGTCCCCCGGGAGCCTCTTCTCCTCAAACAGCATCCAGAGCGTGAAAGGCTCCCCTGGCTCCCGCCGAGCTGGGCGGGAGCTCTTACAGTGGCTCTCCGTAATCGGGGCTTCACACCTCCCCTGCCTCGTCTTCCCCTCCCTCGCCCTGCTTCAGTCATGCTCTCCTCTCTGGTGTTCCTTAAACACACCAGTTATGCTCTTTGCTCAGCACAAAGGGCCTTGGAACGTGCTTTCCCTCAGCTAGAATAGCATGTGGCTCATCACTCCCCTACTTTCTTCAGTTCTGATTACTAGGCACATCCATAGCACTTGTCACCGGGTGGGTATCACTTACGTACTCATTTATTGTTTGTCCTCCCCACTAGACTAAGCTCTAGGAGGACAAGGATTTATTCACCAATATTTGTTGAATGAGTAAAATGTTTTCTTCTTGACCAGCCCAGATGCAGGGCCTCATAGCCCAGCACTCTATTGTCTATTGGTTATATTTAACCACCACCCCACACCCAATATACAATAACATAGGATGAACACAGCACTTCAGCAAAAACCCATATTTAGAAAAAGAGAAAACACGGCCTACCCTGAAATATGTACCCCTTGAGGAATGGAATTTTTCTTGATCTTTCTCTTTAGAGCAGGGGTTCTTAATCTGTTTTGTTCCACTGACCCCTTTGCCAGTCAGGTGAAAACCACGGACCCCTTACTAAGTCCACACTATACTGTGTATTATTTAAGAAATACATCACACCCGCACCAACATGTCCCCACAAAAATAATGTTTTTTTGAATTTCAGTTCAAGCTCACACACCCTTTGTTAAGAACCCCTGCTCTAGAGAATCCCTCATTCCTTTCCTGTTTCCTCAGGATTCAGGGGTACTGGGAAGTCCCGCTTCTAAGGAACTGGGGGTTTCCTTGCACTTTGTGTTAACACCAAGTCAGGGCCCTGGGCATTGCCTTCAGGTCTGAGCAATCACTGGCCTTTGCTTTCCTGGACTGAAGTTTCTCTGCCAATACAACTCCCTTAAAATTATAATAGATTTCTCACATTTGCATTTACCAACTTCTTCGATCTTGGGTTACGGTCTTTCAGTCCAGACTGGGGAGCTGCATGCTAATGTCATTTATCAACAGACCTCCTGCCACCCCCTCTCAGCCCTCGCCTGAATGGCCTCATCCCAGCCTAAGTCAGGGGTGATGAAAAACAATAGGCCTGGGTGTGGAGGCCCAGTTCCCCTGCTCTTAACCCCTGACTGTATCCCAATGGAGAGCTCTTTAAAGTGGAGTAAAGTCTCCTTTGACCTACGTCCCACCACCTGGATGTCCCCGAATCGTTCCCACACCCTCTGCATTTCCACACCAGCCTCCAGTGTCCCCTGCCCTGGTTCAGGTACCGTTTTCCTCTTGGTCCAGCCGGCTTGGATGCTCAGATTCAGCTATGACAACGTCTCCCCTTGGAGACCCACAGGGAGTGCAAGGTGAGTCTCCTGCAGGGGTAGAGTGGGCACATCTGGCTTCTTACCTGCACCTCTGCATTTCCAACCAGTGGTGTGCCAGAGAATGGTTAGAAATCAGCTATCAAGCTGTAGCATTTTCCAGTTTATCTGGTTTAAATACTGCCACCATTTCCAATGGCATCCCTAAAGGAGCAATCATGAGGCGATGCACACAGCTCACACCACTGTTTCCAACATGCTGCTCTTCTCCACCAATATTAGTGTCATGAAAGACTCTGAGACAGCTACCTGGGTGGCTGGCCATGCACAAGAAAGGCCTCCCCTTCTACATGCACACGGCCAGCTCAGACAGCTTGTCATTTTGCATGTGACATTACTAAGCCTGCAAGAAAAGTAGTCCACGCCTTTCCAAATCCTGGAGTTTTTCTATCAAAGCCCTTAAATCCAGCTGCAAGAGGCAGATGGTCTGAGTCTCCAGATGCAATAACTACAACTACCAATATAATAGAAATTTTCAGGACCAGAATCAAGGATGGCAGCATCTCCATGTCCTACAGCCCACCTCGGCATGGCCAGTGCCACAGGTGCGGGCCTCTTACTGGTAACCCACCTCCAGGTAACAATTTCCCTGTCAGAGTTACATGCTTAAAAGCAACAGAAATGAATTCTAGCATAAAAAAATCACTGGAAGGCTATGGGGAAGTTCTCAGAATGGGAAAAATTGCTGAACGATCAGCAGGACAGCAGGCAAGGCTAGGTAGATTTCTGGGGACCAGGCCCTAATGGACACAACTAGTTTAGCTCTTTTCCCTGTGGGCTTCCAGTCAGGATTCAGATTCCAGTGGGAGTGCACCCAGGTGGCCAGCTCCAGCCAGGGAAGGCGTGGGGTTTCACGGGCATCTCCAGGGAGACTGCAGGCAATGGGGCAGGGGCTTGACGACTCCTTCTCCCCAACCCCCAAAAAGTTGAGGCATGTCCCAAAAGAAGGAAGGAGTCCGGGGACAGGCAAAAACTCCCGAAAGTCTGGATTTGTGTTTTCTAAAGAGCTTTCTTGCCTCAGTGACCAATTACACAGAAACTTGGGGAGGGGAAGAGCAGGCAGGAGCTGTCCCGGGGGTCCTGAGCTTGTGAGTCTCTGCGAGCTGGCTGAAGCCTCTAAGGCTGCCCCCTCGCCGTGGAACAGGGTGTGATGAAGAAGACTTTTTTTTTTTTTTCTGGCTGGAACTGAGTTGATTGATTATTAGAAATGTGGCTGTTCCTGCATACAGATTTAGTCACATTATAAAGCAATATGGGAAAGTGGATTTGGCTCAACGGATAGAGCATCCGCCTACCACATGGGAGGTCCAGTGTTCAAACCCTGGGCCTCCTGACCCATGTAGTGAGCTGGCCCACACGCAGTGCTGATGCGCACAAGGAGCGCTGTGCCACACAGGGGCGTCCCCCGTGTAGGGGAGCCCCACATGCAAGGAGTGTGCCCCGCAAGGAGAGCTGCCCTGTGAGAAAGAAGCACAGCCTGCCCAGGAGTGGCACCGCACACATGGAGAGCTGATGCAGCAAGATGACACAACAAAAAAAGACAAACGTTCCCGGTGCCACTGACAAGAACAGAAACAGACACAGAAGAACACACAGCGAATGGACACAGAGAGCAGACAATGGGGGCAGGGAGAGAGAAATAAATAATTAAAAAAAATAAAGCAATATGAAGGTGCACCTGCGTGTGTGCCTGTTGAATGATGATGCTTCACGCAGTTAGCGAGGAAGCCCCCAACCCCTTGGAAGTGGAGGGTGTCTGCCAATGATCCGAGCAAGCGCTCTCAGCTCGGGGGCTAGCAGCACCGAGCCCTCCTACATTCCGAGCCAGAGGGAGGAAGCTCTGGCCTTGACTCCAGGCCCTCCCTGCTCCCGTGTCACAGCTTCCCCGAGTAACTCTCCTTGTCTACCCAGGGCAGCAAAGATTCCTGCCATGCACAACCACCAAGGCGGTGCAAAGGAGATCAAAATGCTGTGTAAGGGTTAAAGGAGAAAAGGCTTTGTGACGAGACCAGCAGATCTGCAATAGGAAAGCAAAAGCGCTCAGCTCCCGAAGCTGAGCTCCCAGGGCTTCCCGACGGAGGGAGCAGCCTTGAAGCAGCAGGCCCCACCGCCTCCCGGCTGTCCCCGAATCGCTCCCGGCCCTCAGCGCTCCCACGCCAGCCTCCCTGCCCTGTTCAGGCACCGCTCGCCACCAGACCACCCGGCCTGGACGCCCAGGTCCACCTAGGAGGCTGCCTTTCCGCAGCCAGCCGTCGCTGGGCTCCGTGGATTCTGCCCCAAACCTGCCCTCTCGCCATGCGTGTCGTCACTGCTCTGACGCAGGCTCCTGCCTCTCCCCTGGACGGTGCAGGTGCCTGCCCCAAGCTCTGGACCGCTACCTCGACCGCCTGGACAGCTTCCTGAGCCCTCCCACCGCCCCAGCCAGCCGCGGGGACGGGATCCTCCCCACCAAGCCTGCTCCTCAAGACCGCCTCCGGGCACGAGCTTCTTGGCTGCCCGCTGGTGGCAGGGTCGTGAAGCCCCCTCCGCCCCACCCTCATTTTTCCAGAGAGGAGCACTCGCCGACCAACCACTCCTCGCTCTGGGCACAACTTGGGGGCACGTCCTCCCCAGCCCAGTGACACGCGGGTCAAAGGGCAGGAGTGGAGCGCCCATCCCGCCCACTGTCCCTGCACGGCCTCCGGAAGGGCAGCGCTGCGTCCCCTCCCCACTGGGCATGGGCTGCTGGCCGGCAACCTCCTGCCCACATGGAGGTCCACGGCCACGCCAGCACCTTGGCCAGTGGTCCTGACCGGCGGCTCTTCCGACATCCCCCCATTTCCCCTGCGGCAGAGGCTCTTGGTGCCCCCGGCAGACCCTCTCGCCCCATCTGACTCTTGCACCGACGCACCTCATCTGCCCGCCCAGCACTGCGGACGCACGGTGGTGACCGTCTCGGGCGCAAGGGAATCCTGTCTCCCTCACAACCGTTCTGAGATGAACGAAAAGTTAACTACAGGTTCCGGTTCCAGCCAGTAAGCTGAGAAGATCCCCAAGAAATCCACAAGAGCCCGTGGCCCCCTTTGGAATTCCACGGTGTGCAGCAAGACTCCAAACCGGGCCTTTCTCCAGAAGCTGCCACGGGCCTCGTCCTGGCACCCACGGCCTTGGGCTAAGTCGCTGGGTCAGGGAGCCAGGAACTGGGCCCGAGCACTCAGAGCACCCGAGACTGTGGAAGGAAGCCCCTGGGCTGCGGGCAGCAAGGCCCCCTCCTGACCACCTGGTGACTGCGCTCACCGCTGTGGAGCAGTGTTTCTGCTCCATCAAGAAGCCCCTACACGATCATTTGGACCCTTCCCAAATCCGTGCCTCAGAATAGGCCCCCCTCTCCCCTCTCTGGGGACAGCACTGTCCCTCTACCATGGTCCACTGGGGCAAGGGAAGCAAGTCGGGTCCATGGGGGCAAACTTCAGGGAACACTCGTCCTCGGGCACGTGCACGTGGAGACTGCCTTGCTTGCCTCGCCTAGTCCTGACCCTGCCTGCCACTGTGCCTATTTGAACTTCAGGGTGTCATCACCACTAACAGGTTGGGGTTCTTTTTTTTTTTAGGAGACACCAGGGATTGAACCTGGGACCTTGTAACTAGGAAGCAGGTGCTCAACCACTGGGCTACATCTACTCCCCAATGAGAGTGTTTTTTTTTTTTTGTTGTTTGTGTATTCATTTGTTTTTCAGGAGGTGCCAGGGCTTGAACCTGGGGCCTCGTACGCGGGAAGCAGGGCTCAGCCACTGAGCTCCACCGGCATCCCTGGGTTCTTCTCGGTGGCTCATCAATGCCAGGGCCCCCTGGTTCACGGTCACACAGCTATCCCTGTCCTCAAGCTCAGGGTGGTTCTTCCAAACCTCTGTTTTCTCAGTTCCTTGGTTTCCTTGCAGCCAGTCATCATTTCTTCCACCCCACGTTCGCTCTTGTGTGGTCGTTTCTGGACATTTTTGACCATCAACTCCACCAGCCTCATCACCCCCTCACCCAGTACCCCACTGAAATACTTCTCCAAATGCTTTAGGCCGTCCACCCTTTGACTCTGCTGCCTTTTGACCGTCCATCGCCCCCATTCTCTCCTTACCTAGCTCTGGTTTCTCAGTCCATCTTTATAATCACATGCCTGCAACACTGTCAAATTCTCTCCCAGCATCCTACATGGCTGAGAAAACCTTGAATTCCTTGAGAAAACCCAGCTTTCTACAATCTCTGCTCCTGCTACAGACAGCTGAAAGTTGTTGGAGAAAATCCCCCTAGTTGCTCCTTGGCATTGCTTTAAGTTTGTGGACACAAACCTTACATGGGTTCCGATAGCCTTATTGAATTTCCCTAGAAAGCTCACTTTCTCTCCCACCAAGATGGCAATTTTGTATCTGTTCCTCTCTCCTCAAACCTTCCAACTCCCATCCCTGCCTTTTTCATTCTCAGTTTAGCCTCCCAACTTTTACTCTGGTATTCAATGCATGCCATTTCTTTTCTTTTCTTTCCTTTTTTAATTATCTTTTTTTTACAGTTAATAGATCACACAAAATGTTACATTAAAAAAACATAAGAGGCGGAAGCAGATTTGGCCCAACAGATAGGGTGTCTGCCTACCACATGGGAGGTCCAAGGTTCAAACCCAGGGCCTCCTGACCCGTGTGATGAGCCGGGCCACATGCAGTGCTGATGCATGCAAGGAGTGCCGTGCCATGCAGGGGCGTCCCCTGCATAGGGGAGCCCCACGCACAAGGAGTGCGCCCCATAAGGAGAATTGCCCAGCACGAAAAAAGCACAGCCTGCCCAGGAATGGCACCACACACACGGAGAGCTGACACAGCAAGATGACGCAACAAAAAGAGACACAGATTCCTGGTGCCATTGATAAGAATACAAGCAGACACAGAAGAACACACAGCAAATGGACACAGAGAGCAAACAACTGGTGGGGGAGGGAGGGGAGGGGGAGAGAAATAAATAAAAATAAATCTTTAAAAAATAAAAAACAAAAAACATAAGAGGTTCCCATACATCCCCCCCCCCCACCCCACCCCCCCACCCTACTCCTCCCACAGCAACAACTTCTTCCATCATTGTGGCACATTCATTGCATTTGGTGAATACATTTTGGAGCACTGCTGCACCACATGGATAATAGTTTACATTGTAGTTTACACTCTCCCCCAGTACATTCAGTGGGTATGGCAGGATATATAATGTCCAGCATCTGTCCCTGCAATATCATTTAGGACAACTCCAAGTGCCGAAAATGCCCCCACATCACATTTATTCTTCCCTCTCCCTGCAACTACCAGGGCCACTTTCTCCACATCAGTGCTACAATTTCTTCCATTATTAGTCACAACAGTTCTATAGTAGACTATCAGTAAGTCCATTCTAATCTATATTTTATTCCTCCATCCTGTGGACCCCGGGATGGTGATATTCACTCCACTTCTATATCAAGAGGGGGCTTAGATCCCACGTGGATGATGGATGCAATTCTCCTGCTTGCAGTTGTAAGCACTCTTGGTTCCCTGGTGGTTGACCATCTTCACGTCCCTGTTAGCTGACCTGGTTAAGTCCAATGAACCAGAGAGTAGGAGTTGCAACTCTGCTGAGGCTCAGGGCCCAGCTGGCACATGGACAGTCCAGAGATTCAAGTCTCCTGAGTATACACCAACCACAGGTTCAGTAAAAGTGACAGAAGAGGCATGTGTAGAAAGGTCACATCTGAGTTCAACTCCACCACACTCAGGAACACAAATTCCAAAGTAGGGACCACTGGCATGGCACTGAACTTCAGAGCCATCTGCCATGACCATACAACCTGTGTGTCTCTGTCGCCCTCAGGAGCACCAGTACTTGGGGTTGTCTCTACTTTGGCTGTCTCTGGGATCTTGCTGATGCATGCATAAGTGCAATCCCTCTGATGACCTTCTGGTTCTTTTTTGAAGACTCTTAGCCATCTAAACTCACATGTCTTTGCCATTTTCCCCTTTTATTCAAGGTCAAAAAGCAGCTTTTAACACATCATCCTATATGTAGGCTGAGATATTCTGCTGGTCCAAGTTGACCCTTTTATTCAAGGTCTCTTTCTAGTTTTATCACCAGTTAAGGATTGGTAGTAATCCCTCGGTGCCAGGGAAGCTCATCCCTGGCAGTCATGTCCCACACTGGGGGGAAGGTAATGCATTTACGTGCCGAGTTTGGCTTAGAGAGTGGCCCCATGGAGGCTCTCAGGAGGTAACTCTTAGGCACCCTGCAGCTCTAGGCCTAGTTCATGTTTCAGGCACATAGGCTCATAAGCATAGTCATCAGTATTAAGGGCTTATCATTGGACCATCTTTCTTTGTTGGTCTTTGCTGTTGCATTTGGAGGAATGTTGCTGTTCCATTGGGGAACATGGCAGAGCTACCCTAGTAGGAACTCAGCACTCCCTCAGTTGTCTTTTGTAACTGTAACTACTGTGAAAATACCCAACATATATCCAAACATTTTTATATACCCTATGTACATGGCCTGGAGAACTCCCTCCCAAACATGTGTCCCCTTACATTTTATTCAGTAAGAAAGCCGTAATTCTCCTCTGAATGAACTCTTGGATTGTCCCACAAATTCTGGTTACTCTTCTGTAATAATAAATCCATAGGTCACAAAACACAGTCTCAGCTTGGTACTTAGAATGTCAGCCCTATGTAATGGCCACAGCTTCTGGTTATACCTCCTCCCTCAAGTCTGAGCTGTAGGTGGGCTGCTGACTTCCTGGGAAGGGGGTGTGATTGACTTCTCTTAAAGCTGACCCCTATGGGGTTTGGGGTTGGAGAGAGAAAATGAGGTGGGAAGTTTTAACTTGCCCTCACTGTTGTAAGGTGAGGTCCTGCTCTCTGAACCTGACCAACGTTTAAAAGTGACCTTCTGGGAAAGCATGTATGGGTTCATCAAAAAGTTCTCATACCTCAGGATCTCTCACCTGTGGTTCCTTTGTTGGGAGTAATGGAACTGCCTCCAGCTCATCTGCCCACTGGCTTCCACAGTCCTGAGTGACATGTGTCCCACCTCCAGGGTCTGCCAGCCAGGGTGCTTTGTCCCCCCTGAGCCGGCCGGTTACGTGATTTCACACTGGCACTTCTGCTCTCAGATAATCCACATCTGATCCATGGCAACACTTACATGTCTTTACCATGACTAATTCTAGGAAGGCCTCTCTATCCCAATACAGCCACCTCTCCTTAGCCTTCTAGTCCAGCAGCTGGCCAGTCCATCTCCAGCTGTTTAATGGTCCAGCTGGAGGTCAAACATCAGTCACCATGCCTCGCATCTGCAAGGGTCATGAGGTTGGCCTCTAAGTCAGATAAGACAGGTCCTCCATGCCCAGCACCACCCCAGTGAGCATGGGTTTCAACACATCATCCTGGTACACTGTAGACCCTCTCATCAAAGAAATCATCCTCAAAAACCTTCCACCTTCATCTCTAAGACACTTACTCCTTCACCCCTCAGTGTGGGTGGAGTTTAAGAGCCTGTAACTATTTCTCAGAAAATTTGCATTTGGACCAGCACCTTACTCTATTACATTTCGCTTTCAACTTAACATCCTGTACACTGCATTGAGAGAATCAGACAGGAACGTTCTCCTCTTCCCACCAGCAAATAGGCAACCCTGCTTGAATCTATGTGCATATTCTCTGCATTCCCTATTAAAATGGACAGAGTTCCTGCCCTAATCAAGAGGCAGCCCAAGCCCCAGATCTTGTATCTCCTCATCCACTCTACAGTTAGTTCTTGCCCTTTGTCATCCCATAAGCCCTCAAATATAGTCTATATTCCCCATCTTGAAACACACGGACCCCACATCCTCCTCCCACCCCATCTCTCTTTACTCCTTCACGACAAAGGCTGAAGAGTTCGCTAGACCCATTGTCTCCACTTACACCTCTCACTTCACTTTTTTTTCTTTGTTTTGGGATAGGATTCTCTGTTTCTAATTTTTATTCCATCTTCAAAAGACAGAGAGAAGTACAAAGGACAATACCTCAAACAAACCTGCATGATAAAATGGTAAGTCATAGGCATTTTACTTGCACTTTCCTGGTCCCTTTTATTCTCATCATCTAGAATTTTTATTTTGCACTTACTGAAATATCTCTTTTAGATTTATTTAGATATTTATTTAATTATATACCACTTCTGCACATACATAAAAATAGTTTGTAAGCAAAACAGATCATTTAAGGTATTCCTAAAACTTCTTCACAATCAGAGTCTTCTGAATCACTTCTTTTTAACTTTTTGTTTTGAGATCATTGTAGATTCGCATGCAGTTATGAGATAATTTAAGGAAATCTCATATACCCTTCATTCAGTTTCCCCAGATGGAAACACCTTGCATAACTATAGTATAATAACACAATCAGGAAATTGACATTGATAGAACTCATTAATCTTATTCAAAACCACCAGTTTTTCATGCCTTCATTTGTGTGTGTATGTGTGTGTGTGGTGTGTGTGCATGTTTTTTTTAGGAAGTGCAGGAGTAGAACACAGGACTTAGTACATGGGAAGCAGGTGCTCAACCACTGAGCTACATCTGCTGTCCCATGCACATTTGGTCTATGAAACTTTATTATATGTATAGATTCACCACAGTGAAGATACACAGAGTCACTCTGTTAAAAGCACAGCCACTGCGCTCCTTACCCTTTCCCTACCTACTGGCAACCAATAATCTACTTCTCATCTCTATAATTTTGTCATTTCAATAATGTCATATGAGTGAGTCATACAGAATGTAATCTTTGAAATTGGCTTTTTTTTTTAATTAGGCATAATTCACTTGAGATCCATCCAAGTTCTTGGGTGTATCAATAGTTCAGTCTTTTTTGTTAAGTATATTATGGATGTTTGAAAGTTTGCTTAACCATTTATTCACTGAAGGACATCTGGGTTGATTCCACTCTTTAGTTATGACAGAGAAAGCTGCTATGAACATTCACATACAGGTTTTTGTATGAACATAAGTTTTCACTTTTCTGGGATATACACCCAAGAGCACAATCACTAGGTTGTATGGTAAGTCCACTTTGGGTTTAAAAAAAATCACCAAACTATTTTCCAGAATGACTGTAACATTTTACATTCCCACAAGCAATGTATGAGTGGTCCATTTCCTCCACATACTCATAGCAATTGGTGTCATCACTATTTTTTATTATAACTACTCCAATATTTCATTGTGGTTTTAATGTGCATCTCCCCAATGGTTAATAATGTTAAGCCTCTATTCATGTACTTTTTTGCAATCTGTAAATCCTCTTCAGTGAAGTAACCATTTAAGTATTTAGTTCATTTTATAATTGGATTGTCTGCTCTTCCCACTGTGATTTGACAATTCTGTATATATTCTAAATTTTAGTCCTTTGTCAGATACATGGTTTGCAAATATTTTCTCCCTATCTAGAGCCTGACTTTTCATCTCTTCACCAGATCATTCAAAGAACAAAAGTTTAATTTTGATAAGGTACAATTTATCAAGTTTTCTTTCTATGGGTCATGTTTTTGGAGGGAAGTCTGAGTCCCAAAGCACTGAAATTTTTCACCTATGTCTTTTTCTAAATTTTTTACAGTTAAGTGTATGGTACATTTTTAGTTACTTTCGAGATTTGACTAGAAGCTCTCTTTTGCCTGTGGATAACCAATTGTTCCAGCACAGCTTTCCTTCCTCCATTGAACTACATTTGCACCATTGTCAAAAATCAGTTGGGAAACCAAAAATTGGTTCTTTGAAAAGATCAACAAAATTGGGAAACCTTTAACCACACTGGCAAAGACATACAGATTTACTAAAATCAGAAAAGAAAGTAGGGGCTTTATTTCGACCTCACAGAAGTAAATGGGTTAAAAGAGAATACTATGAACAACTGTATACCAACAGATAAGATAACTTAGATGAAACAGACAAATTCCTAGAAACACAAATTATCTAACAGACTCAAGAAGAAATAGAAAATCTCAACAGACCAATAACAAGTAAAGAGATTGAATCAAAAAATTTCCAACAAAGAAAACTCCTAAACAAGATAGGTAGTTTCACTGGTAAATTCTACCAAACATTCAAAGAAGAAGTAACACCAATTTTCCCAAACTCTTCCAAAAAAATTGAAGAGGAGAAAACACTTCCTAACTCACTCTATGAAACCAACATTATCCCAATAGCAAAGCCAGATAAAGGCATCAAAAAAAAAAAAAAAACAAAAAGAGAAAAATACAGATCAACATCCCTTATGAATATAGATGCAAATATCAAAGGTTGATACACCATGAAAAGTGGGATTATCCCAGGAATGCAAGGGTGGTTTGAGATATGAAAATTAATCAAGGTAATGTATCACATCAATTGAATGAAGGAAAAAAGGCCATATGCGATCATCTCAATTGATGCAGAAAGGACATTTGAGAAAATCCAGTACCCTTTCTTAATAAAAATTAAAAAAAAACACTCAAAAAAAATACGCATAGAAGGGAACTTTCTCAACATGATAAAGAATATCTACAAGAAACTCATAGCTAACATCATACTCAATGGTGAAAGGCTGAAAGCTTTCCCCTTACAGTCAAGAACAAGATAAGGATGCCTGTTTTCACCATTGCTATTCAACATTGTGCTGGAAGTGATAGCCAGAGCAATTAGGAAAGAAAAAGAAACAAAGGCATTCAAATTGGAAAGAAAGAGGTAAACTATTCCCATTTGCAGGTGACATGATCCTATATAGAAAAATTTCCAAAGAATTCACAAGAAAGCTATTAGAGCTCATAAATGAATTCAGCAAAGTTGTATACAAGATCAACATGCAAAAATCAGTTGTGTTTCTACACATCAGCAATAAAATCCTAAAAGGAAATCAAGAAAAAAATCCATTAAAAATAGCATATAAAAAAATCAAGTATCTAGGAATAAATTTAACCAATTTATCTAGGAATAAATTTAGCTTGTATACTAAAAGCTAAAAATATTCCTGAAAGAAATTAAGGAAGACTTAAATAAGTAGAAAGATATCCCATGTCCATAGACTGGAAGACTTAATATTGTTAAAATGTCAGTACTACCCAAAGTGATCTACAGATTCAACAAAATCCCTACAAAAGTTCCAGCAAGCTTTTTGCAGAAAAGAAAAAGCCAATCATCAAAGTCATATGCAATTATATTATAAGGAGGCCCTGAACAGCCAAAGCAACCTTGAAAAAGAAAAAAGTTGGAGGACTCTCATTTCCCAATTTCAAAACCAGCTAAAGGGAAGCAGACTTGGCCCAGTGGTTAGGGTGTCCATCTACCACATGGGAGGTCCGCGATTTAAACCCTGGGCCTCCTTGACCTGTGTGCTGCTGGCCCATGCGCAGTGCTGATGCATGCAAGGAGTGCCATGCCATGCAAGGATGTCCCCACGTAGGGGAGCCCCACGCGCAAGGAGCGCACCCCATAAGGAGAGCCGCTCAGCGCGAAGGAAAGAGCAGCCTGCACAGGAATGGCGCTGCACACACAGAGAGCTGACACAATAAGATGACGCAACAAAAAGAAACACAGATTTCCGTGCCGCTGACAAGAACAGAATTGGACAAAGAAGGACATGCAGCAAATAGACAGAGAGAACAGACAACTGAGGTGTGGGGGGAAGGGGAGAGAAAAAATAAATAAATCTTTTTTAAAAAACTAGGCTAAAAAGCTACAGTGAGAAAATTTATATGTTACTGGCATAAGGATAGACATATACACCAATGGAATAGAATTGAGAACACAGAAATAAACCCACCTATCTATGACCAATTGATTTCTTTACAAGGGTGCCAAGTCCACTCGATAGAGAAAGAATAGTCTTTTTGAAAAATGGTAGTAGGAAACTGGATATCCATAGGCAAAAGAATAAAAGTGGATCCCTAACCTCACACCAAATATAAATATTAGCTCAAAATGGATTGATGACTTAACTATATAAATATTAGCTCAAATGGATTAATGACCTAACTATAAGATCTAAAACCATAAAAATCCTGATGAAAAAAATACATAGAAAATCACAAAACCCTGAATTTGGCAATGAATTATTAAATACAATATTAAAAGCAGAAACAAAAAAGAAAAAATAGACAAATTGAACTTCATCAAAATAAAAACTCTCAGGCATCAAAGAACATTATCATGAAAATTAAAAAGCAACCTATGGAATGAGAAAAAATAGTTGCAGACAATATACCTGATAAGGGTTTAGTTTCTAGAATACATAAAGAACTCCTACAACTCAACAAAAAAAAGAGAAACGACCAGATTAAAAATGGACAAAAAGGAGAAGCAGACTTGGCCCAGTGGTTAGGGCATCTGTCTACCACATGGGAGGTCCATGGTTCAAACCCCGGGCCTCCTTGACCCGTGTGGAGCTGGCCCACTTGCAGTGCTGATGTGTGCAAGGAGTGCCGTGCCACGCAGGGGTGTCCCCACGTGGGGGAGCCCCATGTGCAAGGAGTGCGCCCTGTAAGGAGAGCTGCCCAGTGCGAAAGAAAGTTCAGCCTGCCCAGGAATGGCACCACCCACACGGAGATCTGACACAACAAGATGATGTAACAAAAGAAACAAAGATTCCCATGCCACTGACAACAACAGAAGCAGACAAAGAAGAACACGCAGCAAATAGACACAGAGAACAGACAACTGGGGTGGGGGTGGGGGTGTTGGAAGGGGAGAGAAATAAATAAATAAACCTTAAAAAAATGGACAAAAAGGATATTCAAATAGCCTATAAGTACACAAAAAGATGCTAAACATAATTAGCCATTGGGGAAATGAAAATGAAAACCACAATGAGATATCACTTCACACCTGCTAGGATGGCTATTATTTTTAAAATGGAATATAAATGTTGACAAGGATGTGGAGAAATTAGAACTCTCATTCACTGCTAGTGGGAATATAAAATGGTGTGGTCACTGTGAAAAATAGTTTGGCAGTTCCTCAAAATGTTATGTATAGAATTGTCACATGGTTCAGCAATTCCACTACTGGACACATATCCCCAAAGAATGCAAAGTGGGAACTCAGACAGATATTTGCACAATAATGTTCATAGCAGCATTATTTACAATAGCCAAAAGGAGGAAGAAGCAAGTCAAGTATCCTTCAACAGATGAACAGATAAACAATATGTGGTATAAACATACAATGGAATATTATGCTATGATATGGATGCTAAGTATAATAAGCCAGACACAGATGGATAAATATTGTATCATTACACTTATATAAAATAGATAGAATAAGCAAATTCATAGAGACAGAGAGTAGATTAAAGGTTAACAAGGACAGGGAAGAGGGAGAATGGGGAATTAATGCATAAGGAAGGGTTTCTGTTCGGGGCGATAGGAAAGTCTGGTACAGATGGTAATGAGGGTAGCCTCATTGTGGTTTTGATTAATCCCACTGACTGGTATGCTTAGAAGTGGGTGAGATGGGATAGTTTGTGTTGTATATATGTTTCCACAACTTTAAAAAAGAAAAGCATAATTAAAGAGACAGTGACAATTAAATACAATATGTGGTCCTGGACTGGATCTACTAATGGAGGAGAAAAGATGCAAAATGACATTATTAGGACATACGAAAAAGTTAGAATATAGACTAAACTTTATATCAATGTTAAAATTCTTGAACTTGACAACTTTGCTTAAGGCAGATACAAATACAAGTGAATTTCCTTGGTCTTAGGAAATTTACACAGAAGTATTATGTAATTAAGGAGTATGATGTATACAACCTACTCTCAAATGTTTAGAAAATGATAGATGATAGATATTTATAGATATGGATGAGTAGACAGAATGATACAGAAAACATGGCAAATGTTAAAATTGGTGAATCTGGGCATCTGGGAGGTATATATTGGAATTCTTTATAGATTTTGTATCATGTTGCAACTGTCCTGTAAATTTGAAATTATTTAAAAATAAAGTTTAAGAAATATAATCAAATTGAAATTTTATTCAATGTAAATTATATCTCAATTTGAAAAAGAGAACTCACCACAATACCTGTGATCCAAGAATCAGTGTTTGTTACCTAGTGATATAAAATAACTCACCCCAAAACATCATGGGCTTCAAATGATGACCACTTTGTTGGCTCATGAGTTTGTGGGTCAGGAATCTGGGCAGGGACCAGCTGTGTGGATCTTTTCCTCCAGGTCGTTCCTCAGCTGCATTCAGGTCCAGGAAGTTTTCGCTTACACGTCGGCGCCTCAGTGCTCCTTCACGTGGTCTGTTTCTCTCCCTGGGGCAAGCTAGGGCTTCCTCACCGCATGGTGGTCTCAGAGCAGTCAGACACGGTACATGGTACTTGGCTTCCAAGAGAGTGCCCCCAAAAGTGAAAGCAGAAGATGCAGATCTCTTGAGGCACAGCCTCAGAGGTTACACATCATCACTTCTGCCACATCTGTTGGTTGAATCAGATCCCAAGGGTAGGTCTCAAAGGAGCCCAAGAAATCTAGTTGTTGACTTCCTGGTGTGAATACAGAAAGATGTTAGAAGGATGTTGGAGTGGAAGCTGAGTGCCGATGCACATGTCCATCGTAGTAGGGATCTGGGCATCAGAAGGTGTATTAGTCAGCCAAAGGGGTGCCGATGCAAAGTACCAGAAGTCTATTGGCTTTTATAAAGGGTATTTATTTGGAGTAGAAGCTTACAGTCACAAGGCCCTAAAGAGTCCAACTCAAGGTCACTTCCTCACTAAACTCTGTTGCCACATATTGAAGCAAGATGGCGGGCGATATCTACGAGGGTCCAGCCTTCCTATCTCTCTTGAGGCTCTGTGGTCCCAGCTTCTTCTGATCTCAGCTGTAGGCTGAAGGCTAATTTCTTTCCGGGCCTTCTTAGCTGCTCAGGGCTCTGGTCTCCTCAGCTGCAAACTCTCAGGCAAACAGCTTCTCTCTCTCCAGGGCCCCAGGATCAAGTTTTCTCTGTTGTGTCTATGGAGCTATCTCTATTCCTGTGTTTCTTCTCTGTGTGTTCTTCAGTTTCTACAGCCCACCAAGGGGGCAGACTCAAACTGAGTCACCCTAATGACGTGCTCGAATCAAAGCCCTAATTTTAACATAATTTAATCAAAGGCATCTCAGCCAAATTTAAATCAATCAAAGGGTATCACACCCAGAGGAACAGACCAGTTTACCAACATAATCTAGATCTCTTTTTGGAATTCATAAATAATATCAAACTGCTGCAGAGGATACAGGTCAGTGTCCTCCTTGGTCTGGACCAGGGGGGTGCCAGGAGGCAGACAGAGGGCCACTCCGTGCTGTCCACTCCGAAGGCTTAGGTGCAACCAGAGAGAAGGCCTCCCTATCGGTGTTTATCTGTTTATCTACCTGGAAAGCGCACCCCAGGTGGGACCCACCCCCGTTCTAGCTAAAGGGATTGTAGTGAGGCCAGGACCCTGGGGGCCCCTGAGAGAACAGAGCCGAGTCCTCGATTCTCCTTATCCTCCCCTAGCCAGGCCTGGTTTGGGGTGTGCCCTGGTGCTGGCCCAAGCGGAAGCCAGGCCAACACTTTCCAGAATGGGAGCCCCAGGAAGTCACAGGCTGGCTCCATCCAGCAGAAGCACCGCGGAAGTCCCATACTCCCAGACTCTCCCCCAGGGACTCCAGCATCAGCCGCGGCCACTGAAAGGCCTTGGGCAGCTCACCCCCATCCCAGGCCGCTGTCACCTGTCGGCGCAGCGGCGGCTGCAGAGGCTGACGTCTGAGGCCCTGTGCAGGCGAGTGGGAGGCGATGCCTCTGTCCCCGTCAGCGTTCACGTTGCACTCCAGCCCTGGCTCTCATCCCCAGGGGCTGACACAGTCGAGACGAGAGGTAGCTGTGCCAGTCACTGCCAACTCGGAGCCCACTCTGACCTGCAGCGCTGGCTTCCAGCGAAAAGCCAATTTCCCTACAAAGTCTTCTGAATCCTCTTGTCTGATCTGGCACCTCGATGCATCCACTTCTCCTGGGAGGGGGCAGGCCGGCGTGGGGTGGGCGCTTTGCCGCCAGGGCCACGGGGACCCTTGCTGGGGTTTGAACGCAGAGACGAGCGAGGTGCAGGCTCGCCGGACCCGGGGCAGGGGCAGGTGGCAGGACGGCCCCGCCACGCCTGTGTGCCCGCGTGTGCCTCCTTCCGTCCCTGCCCCACGGCGCGCCTCCAGAAGCTGCAGCTCCGCAGCCGAGGGCTTCCGTCGCCAGGCCCTCCGTTTGGAGACCAGGAACCGACGTCCCCTGGTGAGCAGAGCAGCCCTGGGACCGGCAGCCCGTCCTCTGCCTGCGCCGTGATGCTTTTATTCTTAGGAAGCTGTGGGCAGGTCAGAGTTTCCTGGGTGTGGGATGGGGATCCACTCACACGCGGGCCCCACCCCCCCTTCTCCATCACCGCAGCATTGGGAAGAAAATGACCCGAAAGCCCGGCAGCCTTTTGTTTCAAAGTCTGTGAATCTGTTTCTGGGCAACGAGGCCTTCCAGTGGAAGCACAGGTGTGAGCGGCGTCCAGGGCTCGGTCGGCTCGGAGCAGCAGCCCTGACCGCCCCTCCGGGAGAACAGCATGACTCTCCCCCACTCGCACACCCACATGCGCACACTCCTGGAGGAAGTACCACTGCAGTTCAAAGGGTAGAAACGCCTTAATTTATTTTTAAATTTATTCACATATTTATTTTTAAATTTACATTCAGGCAATCTCATTCTTCATGGCGCACAGTTCTGTGAGTTCTGACAAATGCAGAGTCGTGTAAAACCATCACAGTCACAAAACAGAGCGGTGCCGTCGCCCCTTGTTGCCAGCCCCCACTTCCCCATCAACCCCTGGCAACCACGGACCTGTTCTCTGTCCCTTCAGTTTCCTCCTCTAGAATGTCGTATAAATGGAATCGCATGGTGTACGGAGCCTTCCGAGCCGCCTTCTTGCATCTAGCCTAACACATTTGGACTCATCCATGTTGTTTGTGTGGGAGCAAAAACCTCCTCCTAAAGGTGTAAACATAAAACCGGTGGGGACCCCGCACTCGGCCGCAGCCACTGTCCAGGGGAGCCTCCAGGAGCCTCCAGTTGTGAGCACAGCTCCCCGGCTGCTCCACCACCACTGCCCCCCAGCCGCCTCAAGCCCACCTGGCCCTGGCAGCTCTTCGTTCTCATGACCACGTGTCACTCCCGAGTCCTCACAGGCTTGCTTGACCCTAATCCAGGAAGGTACATGAAGAAGTGGCATACAAGAAGGGGGGCCCAGAGAGAGGCAGCACGCACGCCTCTGAAGATATTCACGGGAGAATAAGTTTTGAAGCAGGGGTGCCTGACCTTCCTGCCCCTGCCAAAATCAACACCTGTGGGCTGAAGTCAGGCGCTGGGCTCTGAACCTCGCACTCCAATCTACCACTGCACTGATGAGACCGAGAGAAGACAAGGGTGACGCACACAGGTGACCACGTGTGGTGACACGAGACGTGTTCAAGGCCAACCCCAGGTCCCGCAGGTGTGGGCTCATTCGTAAACAGAGTCTTCAAAGATCCTGCTAAGATGAGGCCAAAGTGTACCACGGGGCCTTAATCCAGGACGGCTGGAGCCCTCGTAAGCAGAGGACATCTAGACACAGAAGTAGAGGCCACAGGAAGCAGAGAGGGACAGATGGCCACATGACGGAGGCAGAGACAGGCTGCCCGCGAGCCCCAGAACGCTTCAGCGAAGGCGTGTCCTGCCCATGCCCTGACTTCAGACTTCTACCCCCCAAGCCGTGAGACGATCAATTTCCCATGGTTTAAGCCCACCAGTGTGTGGCATTTGTTACAGAGCCCTGGCAAACGAAGACGCCCCATGTCCTCTTTGGACTGTGATGGGACATAGATGCAAGGAGGCCCCGTGTGGAACTGGGATACCCTGTGGACTACGCCTCAAGCAGGCTACCACTGCCAGGAAGGCGGCCAAGTGGGAGACAGAATTCCCAGGAGACACGTGAGTGCCGCAGGCTGGCACTTTTTATCCTACAAAGCCCAAAGCCAGGAAGGGTCTCTGTGAGCAGAATCAATCTATGGCCCTTCTCTTACACAGCTGGATCGCTTCACCCAAGCACACCGCTCTCCCCGATGGAGGAATTCTTTCCTCCGGCTGCAGGGGGGAGGAGCTGCTGGTGGCTCACAGCGGCGTCACCAAGGGCTGGCTGGCGTGGAGGTGGGAAAGCTTGCCCACCCCACCCGGCATCAATTTGGGACAATTCCGAGGAGCCATCCCAGCTCCAGAGCTCCTGTGGGCTTGGCTGAGCCTTTGTTGCAACTGCACTGGAGCTCAGCTTCTCGCTCTGCCCAGTCCCGCACGCCTCAGACATCCTGACAGATGCCGTTCCCAAGCCCATCTCCCAGAAACCTCCTGCGTGCAAATCTCCATCGCAGGGTCTGTTTCAAGGAAACGGTGCACTTCAAATATTTATTCCAATTTTTAAACACTTTCCCACATTGTTTGGTTTGATCCTCTCAACAGTTCAGTGAGGTGGGTAGACAATCATCTTGTTTTACATGTGAGTAAATTAAGGTCCAGAACAATAGTGTCTAATCCATGTTCATGGGACCCTAAGTGATGAACCTGAGCTAGACCGCTGACCCTTCCAGCCCTGCTTTCCCACTCACTATGATGTCCAGAGAGGACGTGAGGAGGAGGTGGGATGGGCAGAGGCAGGGGCAGGCCTGCCCCCCTCAACTCTGGGGCACACTCTGAGTCCCTGGAGACTTGTCTGGTTTATCTGCACTTTCCACAGACGGTAGGCAAGGGTCTGGAGGAAGGGGAAGCTCCTCCTCGTTTGGGCCAGGGCAGAGCAGGCAGAGGGAGGGGGCGCCGTGCTCCTTAGGGCTGCGGGTGCACGCAGGAGATGGCAGCCCCCGCCCTCCCCGGGGACAGTGTGTTCTCAGAGGAAAGCTCTGGCCTGTCCCTCATCTTGGGATGAAGAAGGGATCAGACCACGGACCCCTCTGGAAGCAGGTCATGTCCTCGCCCTTGACCATGGGTAAGACCCTCCTAAGACAGAAGTCTCAACAGCTCAGACATTCAAAATAACACAAAGAGCCTTCCAAGGAGAATGCTGACAACCGTAAGGATAACACAGGATTATTACTTAAAATTATCTCGTGTAGAAATTGAAATGGGGGACT